>NW_024354500.1:24315915-24463414 GCF_902729225.1 Pteropus medius | reverse complement strand
ATAATGATTTACTAGATGCAATTGGCTCACATGATTATGGAGGATGCCAAGTCCCCAGATGTGCAGAGTGAGTCAAATTGGCAAACCAAGAGAGCCAATGGTTTATTTCTAGTTTGAGTCTGAAGGCTCAGTAGAGAACTGGTAGAGCTAATGGTACAGTTCCACTCTGAAGGCTAGCAGGCTTCCTCTTCTGGGAAAAGGAGATGGTTCACTTTGAGTTTGAAGGTAGGAAAAAAAACAATGTCCCAGCCAGAAAGCTGTCAAGCAAGAGAAATTCTCTTACTTGGTATAGGGCCAGTCTTTTTGTTCTATTCAGTCCTTCAACTGAGTAAATGAGGTCCACCCATATAAAGAAGGGCTATCAATTTTACTCAGTTTACAGATATAAATGTTAGTTTCATCCTAAAACACACTCACATAAACAGCCAGAGTAATGTTTAATTAAATAGTTGGACACCTCATGGCTCAGACAAGTGACACATAAAATTAGCCTTTATAGTACTATACAAGTTTTCCAGCCTCTGCTTTACAGGGAATAGTAGAAATACTTTTGAGTATCAATAGACAATATGCAGTATGAAGTAGAAATGTATAAGATGAGGTAAAAGAGTAGACAGTGGTAGGGACTGGAATTTAACTGGAGATACATCAAGTTTCAGATAAAGCAATATGTTCAAGTGCATATGGGGAAAAAACAGTTAGTGGTATAATTATGAATAATAAAAAGAGATAATAATACTGAAGATATAAATTTTAGAGTCATGGAATTACAGATGACAAGTAAAGCATGGAGATAAGAGAGGTCCCTTGTTAAAAACTAGAGTTAAAGAAAACAATAGTGCCCAGGACTGAGTTCTGAAAACTTCCAATACTTAGTGGCTAGATAGGAAGATGACAGGAAAATGTAAAGAAAATAATTAATTAATAAGAAGATAATATAAAAAGGAAAGAGAGATTTTTTGAGGAAAATAAGAGAGTAAAGTATCACAAAAGATAGATGAAGAAAATATCTACAAAACCTGGATGATTGTCTGTATCAAACAGAACTGGGAGGACAATTTGATGAATGAATATTATCAAATATATTTTGCAATGCAACGCTCATTATTTGCCTTTTCGAGAGCAGTTTCTGTAGAGCTGTTTAAGTGAATGCGGTTTTGATGTTTTTAAAATGTCACTGAACTTGTGGTTTTGCTCCTGTGGTAGATAATATATAAAAATTTTAGAAAAAATGTAATAATATTTTCTAATGCTTGAGTGAGATGATGTATAACAGAAGGAAGTCATGGAAACCAGAAATGAAATAAGAATTGCGTAAAATCTTAACAGAGAAAAGTATGAACTTTTTTAAAGGACATAAATTAAAAATGAATCCTTAGGGTGATACAACATGCTTGTGGGCAGAAAGACTCAATTTTGTCAGGTTTTTAAATGTCCTTAAATTAATCTATAATTTCAATACAATGCACTTAAAATCAAAATAATAATTGAATATTTTTATGACACCTGAAAATCTTATTCTTAAATTCATATGGCAAAGGAAATGAACTGCTAAACAATTTTTAAAACTAAACAGATGGGTATGGATTTACATTTCTACATATCAAAACACATGCTATATAGAATATAACATTCAAGTATATATATGTGTGTGTTCTAATTAAGGTAAACCACACTTGCAAAATCCTAAATATTTTCTAAGATATATAATCTATAGCATAAAATATTGATTTATATATTACACATATTTTATGATGTGTGTGTGTATATATATATATAAAGATTATATATATATATATGTATATATATATAAAGATTACAGAGAAAAATCTGGGAGAATAATGTCAAACTGTTAAGACTGGTCTCTCTGAAGATTCAGTGGGTTGGAGGTGATATTGAAAGGGATTCTAGCTTTACTGTAATATATTATAATATGAATGTACTCACTATTAGTTGGGAAATTGAAAATTCATTTAAAAAAGAAAACATAGGAATTGCACAAGCAAACATTATAGGCTCATAGACACTTTAAGAAGATTGCCCCTGAAAGAAAGAGAAAAAATTATCTGCTTAACAGAGGAGATCTGCAGATATGCAAAATACTAGAATTTACTTGACTATTGATGGGAATAAACCGTTGGAGAGGGAGAGCTGAAGAAACAAGATGAATAACGAATGAGTTAAGATCCAGGACATGTGAAGAGAGAAGGGATAGGAATTTGTTGAAAGCACGACCCCTGCAGAAACTGCTCATACTGCTAGATCATCACATTTGTTTTGAGAAGGGAATGATTAAAATAGTAGGACTTAAGGTCAGACTGTCTGAATCTGAATTTTCCTGCTTTGCCTCTCATTATTAGTTGTGTGACCCTTAAGTTACTTACACCTCTCTATGTGTCATGTTCCTCATTTGTTAAGTAGCAATAAAAGTATAATCTAATTTAGAGGGTTGTTAAGACTAATGAAATGTACTTTGAGCAGTTCCTAGAGTGATAGTGTTTAATAGGGATTGGAAATTATTACAATCCATTATTTATTCCACCACGATATATGTGCTAAGGTCATCAGGTGTCTGAAAAGGTAAACATTTTTAAGTGAATTAAAGAAAGATAAGAAGTAGAGAGTTAAAGAGCATAGTAGAGAAAAATAATGATTGTTGGACAATTCCAAGAGTCCATTAAAAGTTGACAATTGTGAATTTCGAGTTTAGCAAACTGTCTAGGTATAATATCTCCATATTTCCACACATGAAGAGATGATTTACAAGTACTCAATACATGTTTATATTTAATATTTCCTTTGTACTGTTAAGTGTGTCACAAATATTAACTGATTTAATTCTCAAAATGAATTGCTGTATAAAAATAAATTAATTCCAGCTTCATCTACCTACCAAATATAACATTTAGGGTAATTTCTCCACAAAAGTATGTTCTTAAGCAGTGGACTCATCATCATTATTCTAACATTAAAATACAATTTGGTCTATTCATGACACAGTAGCCATGCCAATCTTTTCAAACTGTAAAGAGATTATTTCACTTTTTTGTTCCAAACCCCTATAAGACCTCTCCTAGCATTCAAAATACTATACCTTAATAAGTCTAAGAAGTTCTTATATGATCTGGTATTGTGCTAGATCTATGACATCATATCTGTCAGCCTTCTCTCACTGCACTCCATCCACTCTGAACTTTGAATACTGCAAGGATATGCTCAACCTCAAGGACAGAAAATGCAACTTCCTTTACAATTCTGGGAAAATATTTAATGTAGTGTAAAGAATAAGTGAACTAAATGGAAATTAATGAAAAGATGGAAATTTATTAAAATAATTTTATCTTTAAGTTACTCTATTATATTTAAAGAGTTCCTTCATCAGTCTATTGCATTGCAAAATATATACTCTGCAGATTATAGAATGTCTAAATGCGGACTGTGTTATTTCTGATTCTCTACTCTTGTAGGGGGAGAATAAAAAATGGTGGCAGGTGCATTACTGAAGATATTTAACATTTTTCAAAATTATTTGACCTTAGATAACATCTCATGAAAATAATGTTTCTCAGAAAATATTTTGGGAAACGCTGCAGAAAAATTACTTCTCCCTCTCTGCACTTTATTTGATTTGGAATTATGTCATTACATAAGCTAAGAATATAGTCCCATTATTCTGTAAAAAATTTTAAACACATAAACATACAATTTATAGAGGAGTAGTTAATCAGATAATACTTTCTGAGAATTCCTGAATAAACATAGCGATTTATGAATAAGAATGTTACCAGCATGGGAGTAAATAATCAACCCATCAATGGTATTAGTTGGATAGTCACTTTGAAACTTTTAATCTATTCGACTAGATGGCTGCTACAGAAAAAAAATGGTACACTAAGTTTATAGGTGTCAGACAATACTTATTAAAAAATAAATTATTTAAATACTATGGAAATCAAATCCAAATAGGTCAATGTAAAAACACTCACATGACATAAAAAAAAAAAACATTTTGGCATTAAGTTAACTATGCTATGAAATTTTGGTTTAATTTTCATTAATATGAATTTTCATGAAACGATGTGCTACAATTCAAGCCAGGGTTGATGAAAACAAATTTTGATTATCTATCCATGGGCATTTATCTACCCTTGGCAGAGGTACAATAAAAGATGGAGACACCTTGAATTGGAAGATGCATTAGCACCTACTTGTCCAGACATCTCAAATGTTACAGATGAGGAAAATGAGGCTTTGAGAATTGAAGTAATTGACTAAACTGGAGGTCCTGATTTCTTGTGCTATCTCTCAAGAAATATAAGCCATATTTGTCAAGCCTTTTCTTAGTCTTTCTTTCAATTGTCTCTCTAATTTGTGTGTATTTACATTTTTGTATCAGCATATATAAACAAAAATATCCTTCCCATTTTAGTCATGCCTTTCAAAATTGAAATGAGAATTCATGTGAAAATTAGATAGTGAAACATTATACAATTTTTAAAAATTTTTGTAGAGCAATCATGTGGACTGGAATCCTGGTCAGTCAGTTATTAACTGGGTATCCTTGAGTAGACGTTTTGACCATTCTGAGTTGGTTCCCCATCAGTACAATAATAACAGATCTTATTCTTTCCCACATGACTTTTACAAACATCATATGAGATGATGCAGATAAAAGGACTTTGAAAATCATAATATGCAACAAAATATAGCAGATTGAATTATAGAGAATGATTAAAAACAAATAAAATAATAACACATGAAATGATTTATAATAAATCATATTTGCAAATAAGTACATTATAATACTTCAAATCACCATGTTAACTTACAAAGGCAGGTATATATCAGTTCAATGGTGCTCCTACATACCAGATATATTTAGTTACATGTAAGAGTCTCCCACTAAGTATAACATAAAACTAATGTTTGAAAATATAATCATTTCTTAATGAACCTTCATTATCGATAAAAATAAATATTATAGCAATTATGAAAATTATGGTATTGAATTAAAATTAATGAAATAAATTTAATTCTTGAAAGTATTAACAATATTCTATTGATTCAATATCTATTGATTCAGTTCTCTCTGAAGTATATTTCTAAACACCTATCATGCATTAAATCCAACCTGATGTATAAGCTCAAGTTCATGAAAACCAGTGGGGAAGCTCGTAAAGCTTTGCGGCCACTATAGAACATAATCATCTGTGAAGACTCATTTCAACCTTATTGTTTCAGTGAGTGTTTTTCTTTGCATAAAAAAGTTCAGATTGATATATTGCTGTGTTTTTGCACATACTAAGCATTTACATTTATAATGAAAGCGAGTCTTATTTTGGTTTTTAAATAGTCTTATTTACATCCTAGACCCAGAAAGGGACACAAGAGCAGAACCGGATCTAGAATGAAAATTTCCTGGCTCCCAACTTTTTATTTTCTTCATTAAACCATTGTTCCAATAATAATGCCAATTTCGTTTTAAGGGAATGGAACTAACTCTACAAGCAGCTCAAATATCTAATTTCAATGGTATAAATTCTCTGTAGGTAATAAAAAAAAAATGAGCTAAAGGGGGTGATGAGGAAGAGGAGGTTTCAACTTCATAGTTGATGTTTTCATAGTTCCTCAGTTATACTATATTTGTTAAATGAAAGGTAAATAATTGTCAATTTGTGCTTTTAGCATTGAGAATTATTAAGTCCATTGATCTAAATAAGATAATATTTAGAAGAAAATTAATTATTTAAACTAATGCCAAATATAGGTAAAATTCTTCTATGCATGCATGTTACCATTAACATAGCATATTTAATAAGTGAGCATTTATTTTTATATAGCAGACAATATCATTTTAAAAATTAACAAGAAAAATTTTTTAAATTTCTAGTGTTATGAAATTCAGATAAGTAAAGTTTCATTAGAATTATTTTTATTTAGTACATACATATATCCTTTTATTTTAGTAAATATAATTTCTTACATGGTTTACATAAATTAATACACAGCCTCAATCTCCCTGCCACTTTTTGTTGTCGTTGGTCCCATATTCTTTTTCTGCAAATTTTCCAGTAATATATTCCATAAAGTTGGGTGGTACTACTTGGCAAAACACACATTGAATAGTATAAAATAATATCTCATTCATCTAATATATATATATATATATATATATATATATATATATAGTCAGAGATTCTAAATTAACTAAAATTTTGCCACAAATGTTGTGTAACCACAAGTGAGTAAAACCCTTTCTAAAGTAAACAAATCAAATTCTTAAAGATTATTGAAAGTTACTGACAGTTAATGAATAAACGTTAGGCTATTACACAATTCATATTTTTTAGAAGATAAACTGAATTTTGGGTTGATATAATTAACTGATTCTGAATCCTTTGCATTTTAAAAATCACAACTAAGTCACCTATTATTTTGATAGACTCCATATTATATTTTAAGACATCTTTTGACTTAGTTGTTCATTTAATTTGGAAGTTAAATATTGACTTTCCTATGCATCTGCCCTTCCAAGATTTAATTATCAGATTCATAACATTAAAAATTTCCCCGAGAGTTGATTTAAGCTCTTATAAATGATCTTGTCTTTGTCCCACGAGGGCAGTATTGCACTTGTTAGGAACAGTAGTAAGAGTTTGATTTCAGCCCAACAATACTGTTTCAATTAGATATATAAATGATCTCCTTTCTCAAAATGAAAGTCCCCAAATGATCCCTTTGATAAATACCTATAGAACATTGAAAAACCACAAGATTTCATACAGGCCAAGAGCTCACAGTTACGGAGGATGGGATACAATTTTCCTGGAACCTAGAAATGTAGTAGCTTATTTTCCCATAAACTAGAAGGCTGGTAGAGCATAAAATCTGAGTGAAAAACATGGTTGGAAAGCTTAGACAGAATTCATACAAATCAAATTAATAATATTTTCATTTACTATCAATATTCTTGATATAAATACATTTATGTGCAAGAAATTGTACTACATACTTACATGTATTAAATTTTATTTGAATATAGATGTATTTGACTATCTTTAATTGTTTTGATTAAATAGTTATAAATTCTAAAATCATTTACAACTATCTGATTATATCCAAACACTTCTTTGTTCCCAAGTAGTTTTAAATGAATTGCAAAAATATTTCATAAAACCAACTAGATATAGAAAAGACATCTGTTTGCAAATAATAACTAGCATTTGACTTGGATTTAATAGATTACAAAGTATTTTAAAATATATTATTGTATTTGTACTTGAGTCAACTTCTTACAATTATTGGAGATTATCTAATTTTAAAATATCTAATATCATTTTCCAAATAGTAATTGATCTTGAGAATTCTCTTAAACTGTGGTTAGGGATAGCAACAGAATGTATGTGTGGGTCTGTGTGTAAGATCATATTTTGAAACACTGAGTATATCTTTCAACACCAATCATACGTAGGCTATATAAAAAAATGAATAATTGTTTTTGACAATACCCTTGATTATATTCTGTATTCTATTTTTATTATTGTATTTTAAGAAGACTAAAAGCTGATTAACCAGATTTTAAAGTACTTAAGAGACAGTGTAAAACCTTACAGTTTGTATCATAACTCTGTTACAGTGACTTAAATACCTACTACTTTATAAACCTTGACACTAAAAATATTAAAAATGATGGTGGTAAATACTATTATGAGTAAATCTACCAATGGCATTAATTTTTGTAAAAGCATACAAATTTTAGCACTCGAATATATTTGTGCACAGGAGATTGAGCTCCTCCGTTGTTATTCTGGTAATGTGAACTCAAGCATCAAAATGCACGCTGACTTCCCACTTTTCTAAACTAATTGTATTTATTACACATAAAATTAGATTGGGTAGTCAGTTATATAATTAGAACCTGATCACAGTTTTCTGTTTTATTATTTATATTATTTTAAATTGTTATTTTCTCATTTAATTATTTTTGCATAATTAAATAAATATATATTTACATCTTTATTCTAATGTTGAGTATTTTTTCCCTCACTGAGAATTGATAAAATTTATCTGTTCCTAGTAAAAGGAATACTTAGTCCAGATCATTTTAGAATTTTGTTTTCTTTTAATCAGTTTATTCTGTATTCTGTGTTATTCATTATAATCTTCTCCCTCTCATACATGAGCAGAGTCAGTGCGGACTTCACTGGAATCTGCTAAAAGCTCAGATGTAAGTAAGTAGTCATAACTAGATACGTTCTTTCCTTTGGCTTAACTATTGTGATTCACAACTTGCTACTTTCTTGACCGAAATAACAGATGACTGAGAGGAGCAACACTGGCTCTGTAAAAGTCTGCTGCAACAAATAGTAAATGGTCTACTTTTCTCTTCCACTGATGAGGGGTGTGAGGGGTGTGAGGCCATAATAGAGATGATCTTAGCTTCAGGTAGGGAATGAAAAATGATATTGTGAACAATGAATCAAATTTTTTTATTCATTATTCAGAGAGGGAAAGAGAAAGAGAGAATGTGAGACAGAGAAAGAGGGAGAACATGAATGGCACCAAAAGATGCTGTCTGGCAGAGGATAGAAAATTATTTTCTTTTTCTTTCTTTTTTTTCCATTTAATTCTTTCATGACTATATATGTGACCTTTGCTTTGTAAATTGGATGTGATTTAATGCTGCACTTTATATTTTATGGCAATAGCTTATGAAAGTGGTTTACTCATGAGGACATATAGAGTTCTTACCAATTATTTTCTTCAAATTCATTTAACTCTATTGTACTTTGCAGAATGTCTATTAATTTATAATATATATTTTCTGATATACTTGTTGCACATGGTAGATAATTTTGGCTCAAATTATTTTTAAAGTAAAAGACCTTGTGTATACTAAGTGGGAACTTCATGTACAAAAAAATATGAAAAACTTTTAAATGTGAGGTTCCATGCAAGTGGTCATTAGTTTGAGAAATTTCTGTCTTGATGCCTCATTTAGGCAAAAAGTAGTTAACATGATTATCATAAGAACTATATTTTTTTAAATATTGTATTATTCTAATCAAAGTACATGTTTTCAAAAATCTTTATGGAATAATTTAAAACAACTGATAATCACAGGCAAATTATCTATTAATAATTTAAGTTGTATGGAAAAAAAAACAATTGTATTAAGTAGGTTGCCTTGGCATTGAATTAATTTTACCTAAGAAATTATAAGAAAAGACGTTAGACTATATTTGAAAACATAAATCAGAAAAGGAACTTAGTATTCTTACATGCATCCTTTTAAAAAAAAATAGAGGATGGTAGAGAGAAAAAAGTTGCCTCTAAGTGTTAAATAAATGGTTGTTTAGCTGGAATATATGACTGGTGGTTAATAGGAATTGGATATACTAGTATATATTTCAAATAAAGATTTTAACTAATTTTTTTACATTAAAATCATTTTATAGAATTTGATTAGAATAAATTCTCATGGAATTTCTCTCAAAATCCAAATAATTTTAAAAATATTAAAGGTCAGTTTCAATAATTTTTAACCCATAAATGTCAAAGAAATCTAAATAAATACTTTAGAGTGAAAAAGAGAGGGAGAATTTTTATAAATTGCATGTTTAATATTTTTAGTTAAAAGACATGCAAAACTATATATATAAATATATAGATAAATATTACTCAGATATACATATGACTAAATATTAGTCCGAGTTAGTTTTAGTCAAAAGCATCCCTTTATCAACTATCAACCATCATATCATGCCACCCGCTAATCCAGTTACATACAGGCCGTCTTTCCAGCCTTGTTTACTTCTTCTACAAAAGAACAGCTCTTTTTCTGCCTGTCTTTGAGAAATTTATAGATCTTAGAGAATTTTCCCTAATGCAAGACTCTCACTCCTCCTATTGCAATAGCATTCCCTCCCTTATTGTAATAGTCTTTTTAAATAAAATACCTCCTTACCTAAGCAAATTTTTTAATTTGACAATATTTATTACAGTTTTTGAACATCCTTTTTAGTATTTAAATTTTGTTTCTGGCATTGCTCTTGGGTTAGGTTATTACATTTTGTGAATATAATGGAATTCTCCTTTCCAATAGTTCAATTTTCTCCTATTTCTGATTTCTTTACTTCAGTGAAACTATCATTGTTAAGAAAATAGCTCAGTAGAGATTGAAAGAACATCTTTTGGATGGAAATATGGAAACCGAACTAACAAAGTATATGTAAGAGCTCTACCAGGCTTCATTAGAAATTTGAGGTTTTGGTGAGAAATGAGAGAAGCAAGCAGAAAATTAAAATGAAAAGGCAGAGGCTTCCAAAGTACATTTGAAAGCAAGACTGGTGAGAACTTACCAGGAGTAAAATGAAGAAAGGACCTATGCACAGAAATGTGTAATAGTTATTTGCATTTCTTTCTTATACAGTGTACTATCTGCCTTTATGAAATACTTCAGTGAATTCTGATTCAGCCAAATAATTCTGTTTGTGTGGCAGTGAATTAGGAGAGAGGCATAGAAGGAAAAAATGATCTCCTCTTATTTACTTTACTGGTACCTAAGTAGGAACCACAGACTCAAGGCAGCGAAAAATTCAGGGCTTCATGGTGGTGACTGACAGAAGTGGAAGAGATAGAGATCTAAGTGACTGTTATTTAAGAAATTAAAATCTAATAAGGGACACAAAATATGACAAAGAGAAAGTTACTACTATGAAAATTATTACAGAGGAGGAAAATATTTTTTTCCTCTACTCTTCTAGGTTCTTAACTGAGACCCCCCTCTAATCAATGAGATTAACAAGAGAAAAAGCAAACACTAGTTTAATAGCATGTTTACCTCCTGGATACATGAGAGACACCTAGGAAAACTGAATAACTCCCCCAAATGAGCCAAGCTACCACTTTAAATACCACCAGCAGCTAAAGACAAAATAAGATATTGGGGAAGAGAGGCCTGTTATGGGAGATTACAAGGCAAAGCAGAGTAAACAAGGATAAAGTTTTTATGTATATTTAAGTTGTTGATAATAGTTTCCAGAGATTTAGAGTCATCTTTCTTTCCTGATACAAAGAGGGAGAAACCCTAACAAATAAAGATTTCCCTTATAAATATTGTTGCTTACAAAAGAGTAACTTCTACTCAGTTTTCAGAGATTCTCCAGTATCTGCTGTTTTTTTTTAAATAATCTCTGTGCCAAAGAAGTATATTTTAGTGTGGTATATTTTGCCCCACCTCATGCCAAAGAGTTTAGACAAACAGAATGTATAAATACTGAGTGGCTAACAAATAATTCTTTACCAAAATTTTACCAAAAATAAAAAATTCAGAAAAAATTTGTAGTTGTCGGAATTATTTTGCTTCCAATATTTATATTTTTATCCAATTTTATTATGATTATCTAAAACATTTTAAATAAAATGTATTTTATAATGTAAATTTTTAATAAAATACTCTTATTGCATGTTTTTATTAAAATGTATATATTGTATATATATGTAAGTGCAAGAGTTTCAAGGATATATAATTTGAGTTGTACAGAAATCTTAGAACTGCAATCAAACCATATTATGCCAACAGGTAAATAAAGAATGTGCATTTAGAAAATACAGAAGTTACTAATTATTAACTTTTGTCTTTAATATTCCAAATAGGAAAAAAAAATGGTAAGTCTATATTTTTAAAGTATGAACATTAAAATGAATTAGTTTAGAGAACTTAATAATATCATACTTATTATCTAATTATTGATTGCATCTTAAAGGATCTCACATCCTTGGTAGAATATTGATTCTGAATTAAAATTATAAAAATACTGCTCTTATGTACTATTAACAAACACAGAAGTAAAAATATTTTAAGAGATTTTCTACACATAACTAATCTAACATGATCATGCTTTATTCAGAATTTACTGATGAAAAATATCTATATACAGAAATGGAATACACTTTCATCATTGTGGTTCACTACCATAGGTTCTATTTAGCTAAATTAAAGCTAAATTCTATAATCTTGTTTCACTTCATCCATTATGTTAACATTTTCTCCAATTATTAATATTAGAATATGAAAAAGATAAGCTAGTCAAAGCTTTTAACTGAGTTAAGTCATTTTATAATAATAACTACAGAATTCTATAAACTCAGCACAATACCTCTTGAAAAAATAATGTAATATATATTCTTGTCAAGCTGGCAGGGAACTACTCCATAGAAGTTCCCACAGCTATGCAATCAATTCTTTTTTCCCCCAATTCATTTCAAACAAACAAACAAACAAACAAAAGTGCAGTGTCCATTCCAACCTCTTAGCTCCATCTCTTGTCCAAGATTCTACCTCTGACAATTCAGACCTGATGATTCGAATTTACGCTTTTCCTCATGAATCTCACTTCGATTTTCTGCAGATTTCCTAAAGTATTAAATCTACACTGTGCAACTCTGCCTCAGAATTCTCTTCTAGAAAGAAATACACAACCAATCCATCTAAACCCTGCTCAAAGACAAATCCAGTTCTATGAATGAAGAGGGAAGTGTTCTTACTATTCTCTAGCAAATATTCTTGGACTAACAGATCTTGTCATTCACTAGTTTATAGCTGCTTTTGTTTTACAAAAGCAAAGTCGAGTATTTCCTATAGACACTTTATTTACCTTATTCATAGGACCATCTTCATGAGCATGTGACCAATGCAGTCTATCACAAGGTTTCCAGGCACAGAAGGGTTTGGCTTTAAGGTTTAATTCTCTGTAATCACAGTCTTGAAATTCTTGAAAATTTTATCTTTGAACTAGTGTTTTGTGAAGTCTGTTGGGACACCAGACAATATGCTGGGGGCTTGGTGTCACAGCTCATATATGCATCCTACCTTTCCCCCAAGGGAGGATTCTCTGGACAGCTGCATCCTGCCAACTCTGACTGCCCATCCTTTTACTTTTTGACCCCGTTCTTCAGTGACTACCAGCTTCCACCAGAGACAGTAACAGGGTTGTCTTGGTTCGGGAGGTCCATATTCTACTACCCAGAGGGCCTGGTCTTGAGTGCAGGAGGGTTGGGTTCAGGCACAGGCCTCAGGAATCTCAGAGAGAGGAAAGTGGTAAACATTTTGCCTCCAGCTAGCAGCACCACAGTGCATTTAGCGATAGACTAGGCAAGGACTTCTTCCCTACCCCGATCCAGGCATATAGTACTCAGAGCCCCAGGTTTGAAATCTCTGGAGGGTTGCCTTTTCACTGTTGTTTGGGTAGAGGGCCTCTGGGTTGGGAATATTGATTTCTTCACTTCCAGCAGGGGCCCAATATTTTCATTTGGCACTGAGATCTACACATTAATCAGCCAGATCTGTTTATCCTCTAGCACCAACAAAAGTGTAGATCTGTCCACTACATTTTCCTGATCAGAGACAACCTCAGGCAAAAAGAGATCCAGATTCTAGACTTACCTCATCTCATCTTCCATGGCATCTCAACTTGCAACTTATCCCTACTTGGAACTTTCTGTTGTCTTTAAAAAGAGTTTTTTTTTTTTGCATTTTAGGGGAATATTTTAATGGACCTAAGCAAAAGAAATCTATTGTTATTAGAAGTAGATCTCCTTAAATATAAATTTAAGAATTTAACATTGTTCTCTTAAAATTGTTAAAACCATTTTAACGGCTGATTTTTTAAAATGATGTAATAGTTATACTTAACATGAAAAGAAGATTGACTTGATTCAGATTATCTTAAATAATTTTACTTTAAATTGTAATTTCTTTTCAAACTCTACATGACCTATCAATGCAGTAGGTAATGTCTGAAGGCCAGCAGACTTTTTGTCACATCCAGAATGAAACAATATACACAGATGATGCTGAAGAAACATTCTGAAATTTCCAATTTGTTAATCACTTGCAGATTCATTCTATTTGGCAAATTAACGTGTTTAACACCCAGAACAGATGGATAGAATAAAAAAGATGGTTAAATGTCTTTTTCACAAAGGGTTCAAAATAGTTTTTAAATTTAATTTTCCTTCATACTATGATGATACTAATATAATTATCTTTTGTATCTTACCTAAGGGTAAAAATTAAAATAGTAACCAAAATTGCCAAACATTTATACTTATAAGATTGAATAGCTAGGATTTCTGAACCATGGATTGTTGATCTGAGTCAAAGTCCCCTCAATAGTAAGGTGTTTATTTAAGAAGTTGAAGTTAAATATTAAGAAAGTTGCATTAATAAATATTTCCTTTATTTTGTATTTGTTTCTTTTAAACAAAAAATTGACTCAAACCAGCACTTTGGTTTGAGGAATACAGTATTAGAATTAGAATCTCATCTGAATTTGTATAATACAAGTAACAGCAGATCAATTCATTGTTTTTAAGCTTCTGTATTCACAGTTCTACTGAAGTCATTCTGACAGAAATCACTAGAAAAACAAAAATCACCTCTATATTTCTATGTTCTCCAAGTGATGATCTGATACACACACACACACACACACACACACACACACACACAAACACAAACACACACACACTAAATAACATATATACACTAAATAAATTAATCTGAAATAGTACATAGTAGCATGAAAGGGATTCAATATTCAGAAACAGTTTAGGAATGCCATTATAGGAAATAAAAGACCAGGGAGATATATTACTCTGAGGTTCTTTTCATGGGGTAAAGAACAGATCATGCTTTTTTGCTCTATAAACTTTAAACTGTGTAAAATCATGAAAGCAAAGTGATTAACAGGAGGATTCTAAAACAAGAACCTTGACTAGGCTCAAGTCACTATTTTTTTGTCTAAAATGAGCCCAGAGAATTGAATAATTTATATTTTGGAATGATACTGAACTATTAAGTGAAATCATTTTAATGACACACACACACACACACACACACACACACACACACACACACACACACAGATATAGTTTACCTATGAGGTTTCTGCAGTTGTCTTATTAGATTAAAATTTGACTATTGCCTTCATTGATTAGATTTACATCTTAGAAATCTTGCTTTTAAAAACAGTTTAGAACAAAAAAATATATAAACAAAATCACTCTAAAATAGTATAATCACCCGTCTGATCTTGGAAGCTAAGCAAGGTTGAGCCTGGTTAGTACTTGGATAGGAGAACACCTAAGAAGACCAGGTGTTGTAGGCATAAAAAATAAAAAAAAATAAGAGACAAGTTGACAAGGTCCTTGCAATCTGTGAAGTCAACCAAGGGTTGCTGAGCCAAAAAAAAAAAAAAAAAAATCTCTAAAATAGTATAATCAGCACTTATAAGGAAGTTATAATGAGTTATGTATATTTGATTTCCATTAATGAATTAACACAGGTGGCACTCTCTGCTTTTAAGAAACAGAAAATCTCAAAATCTTAAATCAATTTTTATATTTAGTTTATGCAAAGTAAACCATTACTAAATATCTATATAAGTTAATCAAAACATAAAAACTTTGAAAAATAGATTGAAGCAAAGGTACCCTTCTCTTTCCCATGAGAGTTTTCTAGTGATTCATTATCCACAGGGTATTCAATAATACCTATATGGCTTTGTCTACATATTTACCATTTTACCACATATTTTACTACATATTTACCACTGCATCTTTGAACATGCAATTCAATAATCTTTTTCAAACTTCCATCCTCTCAACTCTCTTCTTTATTTTTTGGCCTACTTGTAATCAACCAAGATGTTCCCATTTCCTTTAGAGACCCTTCCCTAATTCATCTTGTTTTAGTAAATGCCTTTCCCATGTGCTCTCTATTACATAGCTTTGCCCCACCATGCCATATTTGCCTACTTATCCATCTATCTCCCTTAGTAATTTCTGTGTTCCATTTGTCCTAATGAACAATTTCTTTGGCACTTAACTCAGTACCTGGTCTATTGCTAATTTGTTGAAGAAAAAGTGTCTGGTTAAAATAGCAATGTCCTACCCAAAAGATTATCAAGTGAATAATAATTGGCTGATTCCTGATTTTTAAAATGGTATAGTGGCTAAATATGGAAAGTAATGTCTAGCCAGGAAGGAATGTAAGACATTAAAGTCAACTCATAGAAAGGACCATAGTCAAACTTGGGATTTTTCTTGGCGTCAGTCCTGATCTCAGCAAATATTTCACATTAAAACCCTCTAATTTGCACACTTACACATTAATATGTTGTTTTCAATTTCGGATTTATTTTATAAATATTGATTTTGATTTTTAACTTTGCAAAATAAGATTAAATTCAAAATGCATTTAGAGTAATTATATTCCAAAACTGGTACAAAGCAAATTTCAGAGCACTAGCTCAAGACAGTCATCAGACAATATAATTTGATGGTTATAGTCACTATCAATCAAAAGTAATAAAAGTGATTTCTGACTGAATAGTAAAATTTATGTTTTCATTATCTTTATGGTATACCTAAAAGGTCCATGAAATAAACTAATTCATTCTACTTTATGGAACAAACGGAATTTATTTCACACACCATCACTACCAATTTTACTTTAATAGATTTATAAATTGCCAAATAACATTTCTGAAGGTATATTCAGCAATAAATTTACCACTTACAGTTTTATTTCTTCTCTTGTCTTGCCAGGACTACTACTGCTTAAATGTTTCATTTGGCCCTTTATTTTATAAAATTCTTTCATAATATGTTAATTTATATTAATTACCAATATATTTCCCATTATAAATAATTCAAAAATAATGTTTATACATTTAATTTTCACTTTAGTTATAACTATACTGATACTTTATTAAAAAGGACCTACACTGTAATTTAAACTAATTAAACTGAACTTGTGATTATCCACAGAAGCTGTTTTAAATATTTTTCATTCAATCTTAAAACATTAACATTATATTGCTATCTTGCAAACTTCTTTTTAAATTAATAACTGTTCCGTATGTTTGTAATTAGTTTTTATAAATCAAGGTCACTTTCTAGATCTGAGCTCTGCAATACAGAATGAATAGCCACATGTGCTAATTAAGCTTAGTTAAAAATTGTGAAATGCTGCAAGTATAAAGAATATACAGAATTCTGAAGACAAAAACAAAGAATAATGTGAGATATTCATTAGTAATGGAATGAAAATATCTTCTGATATATTAGTTTAAATTAAATATATTTTTAAAGTTGATTTACCTATTTCTTTTTACTTTTCTTAATGTGGCTACTAGGAATTTTCAAATTACATATATGCCTTGCACTTGTGATTAATAAAAAAAAATATTATATTTCTATTGGACAATGCTGTTCTAGCTTTTACTCAATGGACCTTCTGCACATTTTTCTATAAATCTTCAACTATTTTTTCTTTTTAACTGAAAAGTACTTTTTTAACAAAAATGCCATTTCACTTCACTGATACCAACCTAAGATATTCAAGACTCTTAAAATCTGTCTTACACCTCCGCTATTTGATAAAAGGAAGGGGGTTACCGATTTGTGTGTGTGTGAGAGAGAATTTTAAAAGTTTAACATTTGTCTGTCCTCTTTGATATCACATGAGGTGTCTCCTTTTAATCAAACGTCCCATTATTTTTCCTATTTTACAAATAATCTTGAAGAAGACTGAGTGATTTGTCCAAGGTGCATTTTTCTGAAGAAAAAACTTTTTTTCTAATTTAGAATATCTTTACATTTCAATATTATAATAAAATAGATATTTTTTGAAAAAAAATTAATATCATCCCTTGGGTATTATACATTTGAATGTTCAAAATATCCTTTTAATATCTCTCTAGTTTTATCAGATATTTCTTAACATTTTGGTATGAATCACTTAAGGCTACTGCTACTTTGATTTAATCCATTCTTATTCCATATTTATATAGATTTTATATAACTTAATGCATGTAAACCTTTTCAGCATTTAAAATCGTGTCTAAATTACATATACTTACTATATGAATTGATAGGTGATTTGTATAATGAAAGCAAAAAACTGTATACCAAAACCTCTATTGGAATCAGTCTAAAGAAAGTTTAGTGACTAAAAACATATAGATAAAACAGTTGTCATTATGATAAATGGTGATGCCCAAAATAATTATAATAAGAATAAACATAACTTCAGATTTAGCACAAAATGAGATTGAAAGAAATTACCATTCTATTCGACCAAAGATGAACTGCCTGGTCACATGTATTGAAAATGCATTAGACTGGCCTGTGCTGGAGAACACATGGAAGATAATCCTGGAGATGTCAAATCTAGGTTAGTCTACCACTGTCTTTTATTTCATAACTTTAGAAAAGTCACAACTTTACGACATCCTAATTTCCTCATTAAGTTTGAGAGTTTGATGAAATGAAAGAATTTTAAGAATATTTCAATTTTAGAAATGCATAGTTATTTTAAATCTTTTAACAAACATCAACAATTAATATTAAACAAAATCCAGAATACATACAATAGAATAATGGGGGAAGGAATAATAAATAAAAAGCAAGGCGTAAAAACAATCTTTTCTCATTCTACTCACTTCCGATAGATTTTTCCATTGAACTACTGGAATATTTTTTTTCAGTACATATGGAAATGATGGCCACATCTTCACTCCAAGACTAAAACTAAGGTATTTTGTGCAGACATATTTTTTTCATTTTTTCCCTTTAATATCTCATCCCTAAAGAGAGGAAGATCTCAATCTCATCTGACTATTGACCAAAGGAATTAGAGCATTGTTGTGAGTATGTTTTATACAATCAAATATATATATTTGAATAATTTTTCTGCTTATCATTAAAATACCATGTTTAATTACTTCATGATATATATCTCCATATACTTTGACAATTAAAATAGTTTCATACTTTTTTCTTATAATGCTTTCCCATTTTTGAATTTATAATACATAAAAGATTTTATATCTAATTTTTCGATGTACATTTTACCTTACACAATGATTTGGATTACGCAATCCCTGGAATCCTTTGAATTTAAAAAAATCCCTTCTAGCTTCATTAAAATATTTCACTTTGATGACATTTTGTCAAATGACATCAAAGAATATATTTCAATTTTATGTTTTATGAAATAATTTATAATGATGACATCCTACATTATATCCAAAGTTATGTAAGACATTGACAGATAAACTATAATCTACATTCAGGGCCATTCTTCCTAAGATATTACTCACTACCATAACACTTTTTTTTTTTTTTGTAATAGCATGACATTCCTAACATGTATATGTTGCAGAAAACAAAAAGATGTTAGACTCTTCTTTGTGTCCATGTTTTGTAATTTTCAATTTTGAAAGGTATACGTGTGTGTGTGTGTGTGTGTGTGTGTGTATTTAAGCAAAACATTTTACATATTGTATAGAGGATACTATTCAACATGCATTGTAAGTTATTATTCTTTATCTCTTTTACATTTCTAAGTCTCAAGAATCTGAAAATATACAACATTAATGACAATGGGTGTGAAATGAATATATATAATATATAATTTGGGGTCCCACCCATTTCTAATTCTTCCTGGACGGGGGCATGTATTCTTATCATAGTATTTTTCAAAGCTCTCAGTTGATTCTAAAGTGCAGCCAGAATTGAAAAGCACTGACCAGCCATAGAATTCAAATCTAAAAAATCTTCCTGAAAATGTACTGGTCTTTGAGTTTTTGTTTTTTTCTCATTACTACTGTCTCTTATGTGGATGGTTGCCACTTTAGATAATTCATAAATATTCAGATTATAAGTTGTCTTTGCTGTTGGACTTGCAGACAATAATAATCACAAATGTTTGAGAAAGTCCTATAGTTTAAGTGTTATTTCTTTCTAAGTTTGCTGATCACCTTTTGCCTCTATTCACATAGGCAAGTTGGGGTCAACTATCAATTTAGATGTCATCCAGAGAAAGAGATCATTTACAACTGTCTATTGAACATTTTCATGTAAATTGTACTATTAAAATTGCAGTCTATAATCTAAAGTTTGCATAGGAAAACTACACCCGTCACCAATAAATCTTTAATGTTATCAATTAACTGAGGAGATTTGTTTATTCTACCTTTTATTCTCTCTCACAATTCCCTCTGTCAGTTTATTACTAAAGTTTCTGTCGTGCATCCCCCTGTTCCCATTTCATTTGTCATTGAGTTCATAACCACATTCTCTTGTACGTACTTGTTAATCCAGATGTTACCTCCCAGCCATATCATGTTCATGCGTTTTTTGCAAAATGGATGATAGTATGTATTAAATGGTTATATTTTTGATATTTTCAAAAGTAATATAAAAAATTTATTTTAAAGTATCTATATTTCTAATATTTGGAAATTATGTGTCTTTCAAATTTTAAACTAATAAGAAACCTTAGATGGTGTCTTGAAACTGCAGAGTTTTTCAAAATGCTTTTGAAAATTAGAAATGCAAAAAGAATTAGGGACCTCTACCCTAATTCTATTTTAAATCTACTGAAATACATGTTTTTGAAATCTTGAAAGTCCTGATTCATACCATAAAAATGACTTACTAAATTAGCATTAGTAAACAAAATTTTGTGAAACATGTTAGATATTTTTATCAGAAAGTAATTTTCCAAATTATTTATTAAAATAACCTTGCAAAATAGAGTATTTTATACAAATGTTTCACATCGTCCTAGTTTTTTCCCTAATTTTTTCATTGTACTTTTTCTTTCTATTCGTTCCTATACCACATTAAATTCCTTCAGAAAATATACAAAAAAATAATTATATACATCTATAGCATGCATGTTTAGTGGAGACAAGAGAATTATTAGTTTATCTGACCATTATATTTCCTTTGGAAGAAGCTATCTTTGTTCAATATATTATTTCTTTAACATTTTGTATTTGCAAAAAGTTCTCAGTGAACATCAGAAATGAACAGAAAATGTGAAAGTGAGCTAGCAAGAGAAATAGAAATACCAAATCAGAATAAGGCAGCTTAACAATAAATTCTATAGCAGAGTAAAAATGACCATTGGGGGTCATAGTCAAAGGAAGAATTCAAAGAGGAAGGGTTAATATATTTTGATTGTCACCTGTAACATTGTAATATACTCTATACTGTTGTCTAAAACTTTTAGTGAATGTAAAGGCAGAATAGAAAGGATGAAATAACTGAAGGATCTAAAATATTAGAAATACCCAAAATTAAATAGATGTAGGAATCTTGAACTAAGAACGACACTCCCTCACATCCCCATAACAAAGCTATTTTGAGATATTTGGTTGGGACACTCAATTTCTCAATATATATGGATTGAATTTGGAGCCTATTTTATTTTAAATTTCAAGGGACAGAATGCCCTCAGCGGATATGACTTAGGTGTAATTCACCTGATGGAAATGAGATGGAATAAATACTATGTTAAGTCACTATTATTTATACAATGAGTTATGTTTCCTTTTGGTAATATTAAAAATAAAATGTGTTGTGATTTTAAGTCTTCTGCATGAAGTATCATTTAAATACTTAATTTTATAAAAATGTGATAATAATTGGCTAAGATTTCCAAGGCAATTTAATATCTGTGGGTGGTTTGTAGCTTATGCTAATCATCAACGCTTCATCAAGTTTAATAAAATGACACTACTTTTTTTGCCTGAAAAAATTCTAAGCAAACGAAGTATATAGAACCATTATTTCAGGAACAATTATGGAATTCGTATATGTTAGTTCCGAAAACACTTATCCTTTAACTTACTTCTTTCATTTTACTGATAAAAAAATGTGGTCTGAAAAATTTAAATAACTTCTCTAAATATTTCTATAACAAGCACCAGCTGGTGAGAGGGACTTGAATTTATATTTCCAACTTTTGCTTTAGTCCATATTCCTCTCATAATAAATTACTGTCTAAGATTCAGTGAAAAAGATATCAGAAATTACTAATTTTACCACTGAACACAAATAAAAATAATATTGTAGTAATCTCATTTGGAAAATAGTTCATATTTTAGAAACTCAATAGAATATCCAATAAGGATTTATTAGTCATTCACTAAATACATAGTTAAATTACAGATTTATAGAATACATATTTAAAAATTATAAGTTATATTTAAATTTTTCATTAAGTTTAATGATTAAAATATTCATCTAAATTATCATGTATGACATTTCTTATAGAAAATCACTCAATTTCAATAATACTTCACAAAAAACTGTATCTCTTTTTGAAATATGTAACAAAATTAAGACTACCTCAAAAAGTTAATTATGAAGTCATTGCCTCTAAACAAAATCCTATTTTCAAATGAGTGTCCATGATAACACTGTACTTGGAGAATACGGAAATTTAGTTAATACAAAATAATTAAAATTCCAAATCAGATTCAACCTTTGCAAAGTAGAAAGAATAGAATATTATTTAAAATGAACCCTAGAGTTTTGTTTTCATCATACACTAGCTTTATGATCATAAGAAACTACTTAAGTTTTTAAGGAATAAATTTTATAATCTGCAAAATGAAAGAATTATACATAATGAATCCAGAGTTTCTGTCTTGATTTCTCTCTCTCTTTTTTTTTGTATCCATTTTCAGCCACTCTGTCTTTTGATTAGAGAATTTAACAAATAGAATACTAAATAGAATAAATAGAATAAAATATAAGCATATTTTAAATTCTAAATATACATTTCTCAAATACATGCGTATGGATTAGCCAATATCCCATCTAAATTTTAGTTAGTATGAAAAAGATAGGTAACAACTTTAAGTGAAAACTATGTAGTGTTTTAAATAAGGCCAGAGGATAGGTGCATATATTCCAATATGCCACTGCATTGTTGCTTAATCAATCCCAAAAGGATCATTTAAGTTTTTAGGAGATGGATTTTTGTTTGATTTTGATATTTTCACTGAGGCCTCAACTCAGTCAAGTTGTATGATGATGTCTAGATCTGGAACCAGTTAAAATAAATTTTGTTAGTAAAAATGATATCCCAAAGGGGTTAAATACTCTGCAGGGCTTTGGCCAGTTTTTATCTAACCTAACCATCTTATTTTAATAGTCTTAAAATATTTTCTACACATTTCAGTTTCCTCATATGATCTTGGAACTACCTAATGGTTCCCTCATTAATTAATGAGTTGAATGAACTCTTTGACAAGTTAATATTTTAAGTTTTTGAAAATTATAGTTTGAAAAAAATAGAATACACCAACAACGATAGATATTTAACAGGAAATTTAGGAGGCTAACTTCTTTGTGGTTATGTATTCCAAGCTGCTTTTGCTTTACACATGATCCGTTAATGTTTGTTTTCTCAAGAAAAAAAGGTTGAAGAATAATGTTGTTTATCTCATATCGTCTTTTCTAATTGTTGATCGTATTTCTTAAGCTTGACAAAGGTGACTCATCTCAGGAATACCGAATTGAAGAATTAGAGAAAAAATGAATAAATACAAAACCTTTCTAAAAGAGTGTGGGAGGAAAAGGGAATTTGGGGAGGTAAGAGACAGAAATGGAACATATATTCAAACATTCTAAGGATCGAATATTATTCCATTCTCAATGTATGGTATGTTTTAGACTCAAGAAAGTTTCTCTCTAGGGAAAAAGTAAAAGGAATTTAAGAGGATATATCTTCTTCTCTCTTTACCTACATAGTAGAGATTATAGAATAATTTCCTTACCGACTAAATGAAGTATGCAATGGATGAAGTATGCAAAGAATCTAGACCTTTCTTAAGAGTGGCAATGAATTGGTACAATACTTTATAAATGACCTATGCAGAAAACATGCTAAATTATGCTTAGCAAATGGTTTTTTTCATACTCCTCAATGATTTACTAGGGCCTTTTTTGGGAACTCATCAGCAAGTCATTTTGAAGTTAGCATGCTGTGATTAACTGCTGTGCCACTTCTCCCCTCAAAATTCATGAAAAATTCAGACTTACTACCTATTTCACCCATTGTATGAGTTACACAACTGATTTCATCATGATCTCTCATGCTGGGTTTATAGATTGCTTGAGATGAGGGTGAGAACTCCTGCTGATACTGTCACAGAGAAATCTAGTCATGTTCTTCTAAGTGAATCTGTTAAAAATGTCAACAAGTAATAGCCATTAACTTTGAAGATAAACAGAGATAGACTTTTCTTTAATATATCTAGAAAAAGAAGCTGAAAAATAAGATAGAGAAGTAAGATAGAGAAGAGTAAGATAGAGAAGAGTTCTTTTTGTTTCGTTACATTTCTTTTCATATTATTTTTTAGATTGTCACCTGAAACTCAAGCCTCAGAAATAAAAGTAAGCACTTCCTTTTAATCTGAATGCCTTTATAGACTAAGAGAAGGTAATTGGTTTTTATAATGCACTTTTTACTTATTTCTTTGTTTATATTCTAAAAGAAATTTATTTAGTAACGATATATATTTTAAAGATCCAATTATACACATACAGTCGATTCTGATTATTTGCAGCAGTTATGTTCTATAAAATTGTCATAAATATTAAATTAGTAAACACTGAAAATTATGCCTGGGGATACACACACATATACATATACAAATATAAATATATAGATTATAAATTCTAAAAACAACTAATCCTATTAGATTATAATTTCTTTACAAAAGAAAAAAAATTTCAGAAGTTTTAAGTGACTTATCAAAAGAAAAAAACTTCAGAAGTTTTAAGTGACTTATCTGAGACTTAACAAGACTGATTCAAACCCTATCCAGCTGGATCCAGAACCAGAGCTTCTTGCACTATATACTGAGCTGGTTGTCACTGTATGAGAGTTGAAATAAGAAGTCAGAGAATAACGTCACCTTGTTCAGCTTCAGCTGGGAACATTCTTGTAAGATGTCTCAAATATTTTATCACTCTGCACATTTATGCAAATAACCAGGAAAACACTGCAAATACTGATCTTGGGGTTACAAATAAATTTTAACAAATAGAATGTATAAGTAAGGAATCCACAAACTTTGTGAATTTACTATAATTTGTCTATGTGGTCCAGGAAAAATTATGCACACATATACACACTAATAGAGAATAACAGCAACTCTGAAATTATATTATTTCTCTTTTTAATTTGGTTTACCTAAGGTCAGGGAAGATACTATATGAATCTTTAGACATAGTGTTTATCACAGGGAAAGCTAGATTGTCTGTAACACAATTTAAAGTTCTACAGCACAGACAGTGATATGCGTGTGTGTGGTGGGGGAGGGGATTGGCTGACTTATGGCAGTGCTATAACTAATAATATAAAATCCAGGATTACTTGGATAGCATTTTAAAAAGTCAAATCAAAAGCCCATAACCCAGAAGTAGTTAATATTATAGGTGTAAGTGCTTTGGCTATATTTAGTTCTGTTAAACATCAGTTTGCTAATTAACATAATAAATAGAAAAATGATTTTGCATTTGTGAGGAAAGTGGAGCTCAAGGCACATTAATACATTAGAGATATCCCATCAGCAAACTGGTCTTTCATCATCTTTATATCGGTCCTCTAGATTTAGGATCTTGAGTGGTTTTATGAATAGCTGCATATTAGATCATTCTGTTGCCTGGTTCTGAATAAAATTTTAGGCAATTCCTGCATTTAGAATATGTTACTAACTCAAATATACATTTCAGGCAAATTGACATCATGATGCAAAAAAGGAATGATAATAGGAATCTTTCAGCTTTACATTTGGGTCATCAACTCCAAGATAATTTCTGCAAATATAGTCAGTCTCCCAGTATTTGGCTTGCCTTTTGATTTTAGTAAAAGTATCTTTGGAAAGCAAACTTTTTAGTTTTTACTTTTTATAAAGTCAGCTTTTTTAAAGTTTATGATCTTGGTGTTATATTTTTAGAAAATCTGACAAAATTATAAAAATGTAAAGATTATTAAAAAATAAAATTCCAGAAAAATATAATGAGAAGTAATAGTGGAGAGAAAAAAAGCTGGATGAGGGAACAAAAGCAAGCTAAAGATTTTAACATATGTGCAAAGATGTTCCAGATACAAGGTAATCGTACATCATTAAAAGAAAAGACAGTAGTGAAGATAACTATATATACTTCTCTGTATATGTGTATTTGTGCATGTGTGTGCATGTATGTGTGTGCACGTGTCTCATTCCCATGTTGAGTTTAGCTAAGTACTCCATAATACTGCTGCCTCAGCATCCATTTGTGTAGCTGAGAGGTCTACAGGGTCTTGAACTGACATACTAGCTCCACCCACAAGTGTATGCCTTAGACAGCAACTCACAGAATGACAAGTAAATAAAAGTTCTTGATACGAGTCCCCCAAAGGACTTTGCAATAAGCATTCTCCCCCACCTCCCAGGGCCTTCCTTAATAAGACTGCCACAAAACTTACCCAAAACTCACTGTTTTTGATTTGAATTGTCAAATCTGGCCTTAGCCTGGGAACTCCAAAGCACTCTACCAACGGACTCTAATAAAGATATGTGCCTCAGATCCTCCTGTATTCTTTGCCTGTACCCTGTGTTTACCTCCCCACATGGTTTCTTGAGGCTTGCCTTGTACTTACAAAAGGACTTGTGAATAATAAACTTCTCTATTTCAATCCCTTTGTGGTCTTTTGTCGAACCATGTCTCACAATCAGATATCCCAGGGCTCTATTTAACAATTTGACAAAGTTATGACATTCCATTTAACAGTCTTAGCACCTTTGTCAAAAATTAATTTACCATTATAATAATCTGAAGCTAGATGGTATACGACTTTTATTAATAGTACATTACTATTATTATTCTTTCTCATATAAATTTAGAATTAGTTTATCAATGTCTAAATAAAATAGCATCTTGGAATTCAGATTGGGATTCCATGTAGAGCAATGTGGGGAGATTGACAGCTAAAGAACCGAAGTATTCCCATTTGTTCACATAGTATATGTTCACAGTAGTTTGTCTTCTTTAATTTATCTAAGCAGTATTAAATAGTTTTCAGTAAAGAGGCCTTGGCCTTTTTTGACCAGTTCATTCTTATGTATTTTGTTTCTTGACACTAATATAATATATATTTTTTGCATTCTACTCAAATGTTATTTGAATACATAGATAAAAACAAACAAAATTAATATAACTATCATCAGTATCTGTTACAGTAACTAAGAACGAAGGAAGTTGGTAGTAAAACATTATCACACTGATATACTTTGAAACACTTTAATAACTCTAAAGGGTCATTAGATTTAATGATACTGTAAATACATTTTAAATTCATCTTCTAATGGTTCACTGCTAGCATATAGAAATAAGTTTTTGTATATTAATTTTGTAGCCAAGACTTTCTTAATTTTACTTACTATATCTAAGTTGTTTTCCAGACTCCTCATGATTTTAAAGTAAACAATCATTCTAGATGCAAATAAAGGCAATTTTACTTTAACATTTTCCAATGCTATGCTTCTCATTTACTTTATTTTTTTTTTTCCTTATTGCACTAGGTAGGACTTCCAGTACAATATTAAAAGCAGTGCCAACAGATATTCTTGCCTTGCTCTTAATCTTAGTTGAAATACATTTGTTAATTCATCATTGAATATGATATTAGCTAAAGTTTGGTTCTGCTAGTCCAACCACTAATCTATTTCCACCTAAATAATCATAAAAGTAGTATATGGAAACATCAAATTATTTCCACTAACTTAACTGTGCCTCAGAACAAATCTCATTAATATGTGTAGGAATAAAAAACAAAACAAACAACAACAACAACAAAAACAACATTACCCACCAAAGCGAAATTCACAGTGTCTGGCATTAGATTAAAATTTATCAATCATGAAAATAAATAACAAAATAAATTATTGAAAACAACCAAAACCAGAAGAAAACAGTAGAATTAACAGAGACTTTAAGAGTTTATAACTATATTCCATATGTTCAAAAGGCTAAAGGAATGTTTGAACAGTGATAAGACTACAGTGGAGAAGTATTGTGGCCAGGGTGAAAATTTAAGGAGGCACTCACTCTTAGACTCAGGTAAAATATGGGTCTGCACATGAGTGTGAGTTCCCCTTTAAATAAAAAGAAAATATGTGTATATATATATATACACATATATTTATGCCTTTCCTGTTTTACTCAAAAGTTTGAATATCTGTCAAAAAGCAAGAGTGATAGAAAATGTAATACATGATCATCTTCTTAGTCACTAGGTTTTCTGCCTTCCTTGATTCTCAAAAGATATACAGGTTAAATCTCATCTATTTCTTCAGGTCTCAGAGTTGTAGTTACAGTGATAGGCAAGAGTAGTAGATGCAGGCCTGCCAGAGACTACAAGAGTAGGTCAACCAAAGTATGTGAATGGCATTCAAAATGCAGGGAAGATGAATGGGATAGGTGGGTTTATGGGGACTTTTGGAGGCAGGACTCAGCCACACAATGTCTATAGATGAGGAGCTGAATTGGCTGTAACATAAAGTAGAACAACCTTACCATGAGCAGACATGACATTTCTTTGGGAAGAGGGTCAGTGAAGTACATATATAGAATACAATCCAAACAACTACTACTCTTTTAAAAGGGTAGTTGAAGGGATTACTAAGTAGAGCATTTAATAAAATATGATATTGATATAGCTAAATAGAGCCTTCAATATACAGAATTGTATCTCACAAATAAAAAAAAAGACTTAATATCCAACTACCCAAAATGTTATGAAATTATATGACATTTTATAAAGAGAGATGGCTAAACAAATTTTAGCAGAGCGCAGTATCACTTACTAGAAAAAAGTATTGAAATTCTTCAGTGAAATATAGGCTTTATTAGTGAAAACAGGAAATAACAATTTTTCAGTATCTATTTATTGTATTTTTAAGGCATTTCTATATTTTAGAGTAGAAAATTTGTATTTGAGACACTGTCTCCTTTGATCTGAGGGGCTCCTTCTGCCTCAGTTATCCAAATCAATGTCTTTAGGATTTCAAATAAACAAAAATGTCATAATTTCTGCCTCATTATTTTATGCAGATTAGTTCAATGGCATCTATTCAGAATTAATACCATAGAAAAGTATCGTAATCAAATGTTATATGTGAAATTTTCGTTACATTGTTTCAAAGTAGAAGCTAATATATAGTTTATGTATATATGTATGCGTATACATATATAAAATTTAAAGATAAAATATATCTCATATATAATATACATATCATATACATAATTTAAATCAAACTTTAAAATTCAAAACAAATTTTGAAATTTCAGCAAGAAATCACAGGCAACAATTATTTTATTCCAAATAAATTAAAATATTTCACATTTGCAACAATTGTTGTGCTTTTACACTTTTCCTTAAGTGAGTCAAATTTCCTCACTGTGGAATAATCATTATCCCTAATGTGAAAAATTTGTAAAGTAAAGAACTAATCCAAGGATAATAATATCCTTAATCAAAATCTCTAATGTATCACAAGTGTTTTAAACTGTTCTATCTTGTCATATAAAAAGATTTAACTTATAAGGGATGGAGCTGATCAGGGAATTGTTAGGTGAGACAATATCATTCTTAAACTATATTACAAAAATCTGTAATTCCTGAGAGCTTTTATTTAAAATACCGTTCATTTGAATACCACTTTCAAATACTACTTTATTCAGATAACAATATTGTGCCTTCAGTTTGGTCTCTGAATATAATATTTTAAATAATACTATGAATTCTTTTAATAAAGAAAACATAACAGGTACTCAGATTATGCTTATTGTATGGATGACGGATGAATACACAGTGATATCCCTTCACGAGAAAGTCTGAATCCTTATCTACAAGAAAAAATGTGAATAAGTTATACAGACTTTATAAAAAAATAAGTTTGGAGAAAAGAGTTTATAAATAAAAATTATTTCAATTTATTTAAGTGATTGATATTTATTAAACTAAAAGTATATACTAAAGAAAATAATTTTTTGTTTGCATTATTTGTTCATGATTAACACTATGGCTTATTTATATTAAGTTTTGAAAATATTTTATGTTTTGATGATCCACGATCTCTAATTCTGGCAGTGATAACAAGTTTAACACGAGAAAATATTTTCAACACAAAGAACTGGGACCTCAGTTTTTACAAAGTTAGAGATCTCCACACTCTCTGATTAATCATTTGATTTTTGAAATTTGGACTTCAGTAGGCTAATTAGATGTTGCTTAAAGATCATGCCAGATAATCCACATGCAATTGATGTTTCTTTCTTCATAATGACTGACCACCTCCTGAAGATTTCATTGCATCTATTTATAGAGTCATGTTTAATTCAATTCTTATCTGAAAGTATGTTCTTAATCTGTGTTTATAAGCTGTGTTTAACTGTTATTATCTTGATTGTTTGTAGAACAATGTAGAAGATGGCTTAATTACTAAATCCTGAGGATGGTTTTTTGTAGAAGACTGTGTTTCCTTAAAATGAATTTTGAAAAATGTGAACTGCTGATTGTGCTAGTCAATAAATTTGCTATATTATGCATTAATTTTCTATGTGTCCTTTCTTGGCATTTTTCCTCAGTTTCATCCAGTGGAAGTGGAATAACATCTTAAATTTCCTTTGGCAAGAAAAAGGCCATTCCCTCTGAATTTTCAGGTAAGATTTCAAATATCCAATGCTTGATGCCATGAATTTCCATTTAGGTTAGCTCTTTTCCACAGTCTTAAAAACTATGTTTCATATTTGCCCCATATCTCAGCAGATGGTCTTCCCTTTTACCTCACAGAGAAAATGGAAATTGTCAGATGATAATACCATCAACTTCTTGTCACCAAAGACCCACACTGACCTGCCTCCTCACGCATCTTTATTCCAACTGAAGAAGTATACTCTGTATTCCAGGCTCTCATTATGTTTTAGTAACTTTAGTCTCCCAATAATTCTCATAATCTTTTTTTCTCCTCCCACCTTCAACAGTTAAACATGTTCATGTCTCTCATATTTTAGTAGCTCCGTTTTGACCATATATACCACTATAGTTGTCTTCTCTATATTATTGCCAAACTTCTTGAAGAGTTCTCTGATTCTTCATTATCTGCTTCTCTTCACATTGCTGTAACCTAGCCTATCCTTGTATTACTTTTCACATCAATGACATTTTTATCTTTAAGCTATAAACTCTATGATTATTTTTAAATCTTTCTGCAACATTTTCTCCATTGTTCTCTCCTTTCTTTATGAATGCTCTCTTATCTACCAAGGCACATTCTCCTGAATTTCTTTCTACTAATTTGTCCGCTACTTCTCAGCTTTGCAAGCTTTATCTTGTCCAGCTCTCCTTAAATATTAATGTATTCTAGAGTTCAGTCCTATTCCCTCTTCTGTTCCCATTTGACATATTTACTTTGTGTGGCTTTAGTTAATTTCATGGCTTTAATTATTATCTCTATATATTCATTACTCTCAAATCTAAAACTACAAAACAAATCTAATTTCTAACTTCCTGAACACTATAGCCAACTGTCTACTATTATAAGCTCTACTTGCTTATAATGCAGGTATTTAAAATTCACCAAGTGTCACAATGTAGCTTTAAACATATAAAGCAAAATTGAGCAACCCTCCAGACAATTGAAAAACCAAAATGCTAACAAATAAATTTAAAATAAATATGTAAGTGATTGATAGATGAAGTAGACAAAAAAAAAGTCAGTGAATATAGAAAATTTGATTAGCAAAATTGCCAAATTCATCTTATTTAGAATGCTGAATGCACTTCTTAGTTAACAACAATCCTATCAATCACACATGGAATTGTCCATGAAACAAACTAAGCCATAACAAATCATTTCAAATAATTGGTATTAATAGCTCACTAATCCATAATTGCAAAATAGTTCATTTAAAATGAAAATATATAAAGTAAATTTATACATTTGGAAAAAAATAGAACATTATATGCCAAAACACACGCTCCAAAGTAATTATAGTGGAAATTAGAAGATACATATGCCTAAATAGGACTGCTACCATCACTTCAATTCAAATATTATTTTACAATTAATCCAGTTATTAAAAAAAAATGAGAGAATGAATGTTTGAGAACTATTAAGAAAGTGAGAGGAGGATATGATTCTCTACATAAAATGCCAAGAAAGTACATTGATTATATTATAATTTAAAAAGTTTAGTTAGCATTCTTGGTAATAACAATGTGCAAAGACCAACTGCATTTCTAAACATCAAGGATAGTTGGATAATGAATTTTTTTTCAAAAGACTATATAAATATAAAAACAGACTATATATAAGACATGGGAAAATAAAAACAAAAGACTATATAAATATAAATACAGACTATATATAAGACTTATGGGAAAATAAAAACAAACTATGAGAAACAGGAAAGAAAATCTAAATCAATGAAAATACATGAATCCTAATAGATGGAAAGACTCAATATATTAAAGAGGTCAATCATCACTAAATTGATATATAGATTATTAAAAATTCCAATGACATTTTCATTTGGATTTCATAGCATCTGAAAAGCATATAATGAAAACATAAGGAAAAGGAGAGGTCCATGATTAGAAAAAAAATAAATGATTTTTTTAAAGAACACTGTCTAAGATGAACAAGAAAAATTGGCCCAAGCAAATATTAAAACATAAAAAAAGCTTTTTATGAGAATATTGTAATACCAATCCGAGGTTTCTTTTTAAGGAACTAATGGAATAGAATACAAAGCTCTATTATTGAATAAATATGGCCACATAGATTAGTAGAAAAATTATAGACTATTCAATATATCATGCTGGAAAAACTGTGTATTCACACAGAGATCAAAAATAATATAGGAGTCTTTCATATTGAAAAATGAATTCCTGGTAAATTAAATATACACATGTGAAATTTAATACATTAGAGAAATATTTCTTTAAAGAAGCACAATAACCAAATATTTCTTTAAAGAAACACAATAACCAAAAAGAATAAAGAAACAATGTTGTTTAGTTGTAATACATAAAAATCATAGCAGAGCTAAAAAAAAAAATAAATGACAGGTCTTAAACTGATAGAAGATACTTCTTACTCACATATAAACAGTAGTAGGGGAGAAGGAGAATTTATTGATTTTTGTGTATTTAGTCATGTATATCAGAAATAAACAATTTAATTTCTTTAATCTATCCTATATTAGTTTTAAGTTTATACACAAAAAAATTATTTAAAAATTGGCAAAGAACATGAACAAGTATTTCAAAACAGTATCCATGTAAAATTTATAAAAAATAAAAATTATGTTTTTCTCCAGGTAGCTCATACCTGATATTCTGGTAGATTCAAACAAAACAATGGACAATTTCCTTCAATGAGGTAAGGAGAAAAGTTTGGGTGAGCTGTTGAATATTTGATATGTATGCTCCTGGAACATGTCTAATTCAGTCCTTATGGTTGTTTAATATAGTCTTTCAGGATCAAGAAACTGTGTTTTTTTTCACAATGTAACATCATTATAAATTTAACAGTATAAATATTTAATTAATTTTCTATAGGATGATCTTGCATATTGTCTATGCTTGTCACTAAAGAAGCATAAAAATTGCAACATATCCCATTTTCCTTTGGTCATATAACATTTAACTGGCTTACTAAAACCCTATTTATTTCTATGTTTCTAGTTAAAATAATTTTCCAAAGCCATGTAATAATAAGTTCAGCACAATAAACTTCTATTATCATCTAGGTTCTCTTGCTCTAATTGGATTATATTTTCTTCAAATGCGGCAGTTATCTAAATCATAACAAATTCAATCTTGACTAAGAATTTTATGGCCATTTTTCTTTTGATTATTTTTTCTGTTTTTGTTTGTTTTTACTTTCTTCATCTACTTAAACATAGGGAGTATTATGTACTAAATGTTTTTGTCTCTCTGAAATTCATACAATGAAGCTTTACTCCCAATATGACTGTATTTGAAGACAGAGGCTCTGAGAAGGTGATAAAGGTTAAATCAGATCATAAGGGTAAGACCCTAATCAAATAGGGCTGATGACCTTATAATAATAAGAAGAAACACTAGAGCTCTCTCTCTGCCATGTGAGGACACAGCAAGTAGGGGGCCATCTACAAGCCAGGAAGAAAACTCACCAGGAACTGAATTGACTGGCATCTTGATCTTGGACTTCCCAGAATTTCAGAATTGTGAAAAATAGCTTTCTATTATTTAAGATATCCAGGTTATGGTATTTCATTTTGGCAGCTCAAGCTAATATAGCAAGTACTTAAAAAAAAAACCCTACAGTCTAGTAATAACTTGAAATAAGAATGAGGCAGCTTTATACACATTAAAATAAAAAGCTTTCCAATTTTAGCAGAAAAAATAGGAAGTGAAAAACAATATGTTGATCTTTCTACAGAAAATTAATGTATACATATAGTCATAATATGTCTCTGGAAGAATATGCCAGAAACTACAATAGTTTTTGTCTCCAGGAAGATGATCTGTATAGTCAGGAGACAAGGAAGAGAGAATTTCTCACTCTCACTCTTGTAATTTTTTTCCATGTGAATGCAAAATTTGCTCAAATTAGTAAAACTACATAAAATTAAAGAATTTATTATTGTCTATAAACAAACATGTAAATATTAAGTATAGCCATCACTGTCATTTTACTAAATAATATTCCACTATATAATTAATTCAATAACTTTATTCCACAGACATGACATAGGAATCTAACTTTGTTAGGTACTGAAGAATCATTCACAAAAGAAAATCTGTATCCTCAGGAAGGAACAATCCAGTAGAAGATTATTCTAAAGTCAACAAATAAACCACAATATTAACTCAACAAATGGGGAATGTAGTATAAGACTTCAAATATTCTCTTTTTGGAAAAAATATTGATATGAAATAAAATTAATTATAGATTTAGAATCCAAACAAACTCATTGGATCTAAAACAGAGTCTGAAGTCAATTGAATTTATAGGAAAAAAAAAGATATAGAAGTCATTACAAGAATCATGAGATTTAGGATAATGAATATGAAAAATCCACTTCTTTGAAAACCAAATTCTATGCATTTTTAAAAATGAAATCATATAGTAGTAGAAAAATTTAAAAAATATTTCTAAATAGTCTTCACATTGTATTCATTGAAGGAATTATTAATGATCAAATACTATCTTACCAAGAGATTGTTTGAATGTTATACTGCTATATAAAAATAAAGCTAAATGGGACAAAGTCCATCCAGAAAGGTATAATGCAAAATTGGATACAAATTTAACCTAGATTCTATTATATTATATATAGCCGCTATTTCAAATTAATCTAGCTAATGAACTAAATCAGAAATTTATAGTGTTAAATACTTCAATCTAAGATTTTAAGTGCCATGTCTCTCCCTGTAGAGGTAATAGAGATTATTTTTATCCTGAGGTAAGCCTGAACTACAGATAATATATTAATATTCCAATATTTCAACTTGTAAGCATTAAAATGCCATCTAATGAATTCTGTGGTTAAATATAATTTGATATATTTTAATCTATTCAATTGCAATGAGTAATTTGGGTGCTTTGTTTCAAGTTTTTAAAAAGTGAATTTTTCATAATAGATCACTTAAGGAATTATCTACCAACATAATTAGAAATTAATATATGTTATTAATAGCTTAATCAAAGGATTGCAAATTACTGTAAGACTTCTTTGCAACTACACTGTGAGTGTAATCAATGATATTTCAATTATTCACTATCTTCTCCTACCCTATCCTTCATTAAATATGCAGAAAAAAATGTAGCTCATATGGTCTAGGACTGGTTCAAGAAGAGTTTTAAGAATATATATGATTGAAAAAGTGATACAGGAGGTAAGATATAAAAGGAAAATCTTTGGCTTATTGTACAGCAATTGTTTTACTACAAGCCACATGAAACTTATCTATTAAAACAAAAATCAAGCCACGTTAGTTCTGTTATTATACAATCAAAAGGAGCAATCAACATAGATCTTTCAACTCTATTGGCCAGAATTATTCTTAGTAGATATCAGAAATGTCAGAATAAAATTCCTGCAAATGACAGATACTAATTACCAAATTTCAGTGCTAGACCTTGTCTTTAATGCACCATCTATGCTACCTATTATTCATTTTTTCAAAAGGATTTCAAACCCTAAAAGTTTTTTGAGTATACTTGATCTTTTACTAATATTTTGATGAAAGAGTAGATATAAAGTTATTTTATTTGTAGCAAACACTTCCTGTTATCTTATGGGCTTGTGGAATAACATTTTAAGATGTCACCATGGTCACTAACAATGCCTACCAGGGAAAGCAATAATAGAAGCTCAGCTTTAAGATTGTCCAATGAATTTATAAATTTCCCTTCAGTTCTGTTTGGAGAGGCTTAGGCAGCTTAGCTTTCAAAAATTAAAGGCCAAATCTCATGTTAACTGTATTCATTTTCATATATCAACATGCACCATGGAAATATGAGAAACTAGTCTCTGCTTTTAACTGAGAGAGCTAAATATTACTTTCCTGTCATTGAAAATAATGAAAACTATCTTTATCTATCCTCAACAAATACACACTCTCCCAGCACCATCAACACACTAACATGATTCAATAGAAAGAAAGAAATCCATTTAGGCTATTCTAACAGAGAAATTTCACATGCTTAGAATATTACAATCAAGAGTTTGAAAGACTCATATGCAAACAAAGCAGATTATATCTGTAATAAATAAAAGCAAAAGACATCTAAAAAATGTAATACTTATGTTTTTTATGAATACTTTTTTATTTTTGAAAGATGCAATTTTATAAAAATGTTTACTCTTACTATTTAACTTAGAAACCACAAGTATAACTTACTTATAATAGTTAACAAGACAATAATAGACTACCTTATTTAAACATACGAATGGCTAAAGGACTAAATTATGGATCCTCATGCTCCAGTTTAAAAAAATAATTCTGAGTTTACATACTTTTTAAGTGATAAAAAAGTGACTATTCTTCCTTACAATCCTTTTCATTCCCTTTTTCCTCCCTCTCTAGAAGAAAATCTAGCTTAAAATAATACATATGTAAAGGGGAAGCTCAAGTCCATTTTTTATACTGTTTTTTTTTTACTTTAATTTCCCATAAGAACAATTCTATAAAGAAGTATTAAATACTAAAGTTCAGAAGGTAATTTACATTAATTACATATTTATGTTATATGTTCAGTAAGGCTACCACTATTTTTTCCTTTATTAACTAATTTTTTTATGGTGACATTGGTTAATGAAATCTGCTAAGTTTCAGTTGTACATTTTAACAATAAGGCATATATATATTTACATTGTCTGTTCACTTCCCATAGTTAGATTTCTTTCCGTCACCATGTATTTGACCCCCTTTACCCTATCTACCTCCTCCCTCCTCCTGCACTGCCTACCCTCCGGTAACCACTTGTCTATAGTCTATAGTCCATGAGTCTCTGTTTGTTTGTCTTGTTAATTTGTTGCTTTTAGGTTTATATCCCACATATAAGTGATATCATGTAATTTTCAACTTTTTCTGTCTGGCTTATTTCGCTTAGCACGATTATCTCGAGGTCCATCCATGTTATCGAAAATCACAGTATTTCATCTCTTCTTATGGCTCAGTAATATTCCATTGTATACATGTAGCACAGCTTCTTTAGCCAATCACCTATCATAGGACACTTCAGTTGCTTCGATGTCCTGGCCACTGTGAATAATGCTGCTATGAACATCGGTGTGCAAATATCTTTTTGGATATGGGTTTTCAAGTCTTTGGGGGTATATTAGTTCTTAGCTTTTTGAGGAAACTTCATACTGTTTTTCATAGCGGCTGTACCAATTTGCAGTACCACCAGCAGTGTATGAGAGTTCCTTTCTCTCCGCATCCTGTCCAACACTTGCTATTACTTATCCTGTTGATGATAGCTATTCTAACAGGTGTAAGATGGTATCTCATTGTGGTTTTGATTTGTATTTCCCTAAGAGCAGGTGATGTTGAACATCTTTTCTTATATTTGTTGGCCATTTGTATGTCCTCTAAGGAGACATGTCTGTTCAGGTCCTATGCCCATTTTTTTATTGGATCGTTTGTTTTTTTTTGTTGTTGTTATTGAGTTGCACGAGTTCTTTGTATATTTTGGATATTAGGCCCTTATCAGAGGCGTTGCTTGCAAATATAATTTCCCATTGAGATGCTTATCTCTTTACCTCATTGCAATTACTTTTGCTGAGCAGAAGCTTTCTAATTTGATGCAGTCCCATTCATTTATTTTAGCTTTTATTTCCTTTACCTCTGAGGTCAAATTCATAAAATCTTCTTTAAGTCCAAGGTCCTTGAATATGGTTCCTATGTTTTTTTCTATGCATTTCATTGTTTTAAGCCTTATATTCAGATCCTTAATCCATTCCGAGTAAATTTTGATGTGTAGTGATAGACAACAGTCGAGTTTCATTCTTTTGCAGGTGGCTTTCCAGTTTTCCCAGCACCATTTATTGAAGAGGCTTTCCTTTCTCCACTGTATGTTTTTGGCTTTTTTTGTCGAATATTATTTGCCCATAGAAATATGGGTTTACTTCTGGACTCTTGATTCTGTTCCATTGGTCTGGTTGTCTGTTTTTCTGCCAATACCATGCTGTTTCGATTACTGTCGCTTTGTAGTATAATTTGAAGTTGGGCAGAGTGATGCATCTAGCCTCATTCTTTTTCCTCAGGATGGCTTTGGCAATTCAGGGTCTTTTGTGCTTCTGTACAAATCTGATGATTCTTTGTTCCATTTCCTTAAAAAAAAAGTCAATGGGATTTTGATGGGGATTGCATTAAATCTGTATAATGCTTTAGGTAAGATGGTCATTTTAACTACGTTGATTCTTCCAACCCCAAAAACAGAATATCTTTCCATTTCTTTGTATCTTCTTCGATTTCTTTTAATAGGGTCTTATGGTTTTCCTTATATAGGTTCTTCACATGTTTCATTAAATTTATTCCTAGGTATTTTATTCTTTTTGTTGCAATCACAAAAGAAATTATTTCTTCTACTTCCTTTTCTGACACTTCATTGTTAGAGTATAGGAATGTTATGGATTTTTGTACATTGTTTTGTATCTAGAAACTTTACTGTATTTGCTTATTGCTTCTATTAGTGCTCTTCTGGAGTCTTTAGGGTTTTCTATATAGAGAATCATATATAGAGAATCATGTCATCCGCCAACAGTGACAGTTTGACTTCGTTTTCTATTTGATGTCTTTTATATCTTTCTTTTGCCTGATTGCACTAGCAAGGACCTCCGATGTTATACTGAATAACAGTGGTGATAATGGACAGCATTGCCTTGATCCTGATCTTAGAGGGAAAGTTTGTAGTCTTTCACCATTAAGTATTCTGTTGGCTGAGAGTTTGTCATATATGATGTTTATTATGTTAAGGTCTTTTCCTTCTATACTGACTTTAAGTGTTTTGATTTTAAATGGATGCTGTATTTTGTCGAAGGCTTTTTCTGCATCTATTGATATAATCTTATGGTTCTTATTTTTTAGTTTGTTTATGTGGTGTATCACATTAATCGATTTGCGTATGTTGAACCATCTCTGTGCCTCTGGGATGAAGCCACTTGATCGTGGTGTATAATCTTTTTAATATGTTGCTGTATTCGGTTCGCTAGTATCTTATTTAGGATTTTTGCACCTGTGTTCATGAGAGATGTCAGTCTGTAGTTTTCTTTCTTGCGTTATATTTACCAGGTTTTGGTATCAGGGTAATATTGGCCTCATAAAATGAATTAGGAAGTATTGTCTACTCTTTGATTTTTTGGACGAGTTTGAGGATTATAGGTATAAATCTTTGAATGTTTGGTAGAATTCACTGGTGAAACCATTTGGTCCTGGACTTTTACTTTTTGGTAGGTTTCTAATGATTGTTTCTGTTTCCATACTCCTGATAAGTCAATTTAGATTTTCCAGTTCTTCTTGATTCAATCTAGGAAGGTTGTATCTTTCTAAGTATTTGTGCACTTCTTGTAGGTTATTATAGTTGGTGTTACATACTTTTTAATAGTATTCTTATATGATCCTTTGTATTTCTGCGATGTCTGTTGTAATTTCCCCTCTTTCATTTGATTTTGTTTAGTTCTTCCTGATTTCTTTTTACAGTTGATATCTAGCTTCAAAGCATTATGATCAGAGAATATGACTGGTATTTCAACCCTCTTATATGTGTTGAGGCTATTTCTCTGTTCCAGTATGTGGTCGATTCTTGAGAATGTTCCATGCACACTAGAGAAGAATATATAAGCAGATGTTTTGGGATGGAAGGCTCTATAAGTGCCAAGTATGTCCAATCGGCATAATGTGTCATTTAAGGATGTTATTTCCTTATTGATTTTCTGTTTAGATGATCTGTCCATATCCGACAGCGGGGTTTATAGGTCCCCTGCTTCTCTTTCAATATGAATTATTTTCTACTAAATAGTCAATGTTTGGCTGTTGTGTCACTTGCCCGAAGGATGCAAAAACCAAAAGAAAAAGGCAAGTCTGATCCATCGTTCAGCTACAAAGCCTTTTTAATTCTGTGGTTCTTATTTCACTTAAATAACTTTGGAGTCTCATTTACATTACTCTCTTCACATTTTAAAATAACAACACAAAAAGTAGAAAGGTGCAATGGCTAACAAATCAAGAATGAATATATTCACAACATAATATGTAGCTGTAATAGCCTGAAGTGGTTACTATGTTCAATAAAGCAATTAATGCAATTAGACTTCACTATTCTTGTCTCTAAATAATTGAGTTATTTACTTTTAAAATACAAGTAGATTTCTTATTCACAGTCAGCCACATAAGTGGGAGATATTATATTTGGTTTTATGATTTTACACAAAAGAATATTTTGATGGATTGTTAATATGAACATGTTATTGAGCAGAAAAATATAATTCCAGATTGCAGAAAGTAAAACTGGGAACTGAAATTTTATTGATCTTGGATACATGCTAAAGGTGAATAGGAGATATACTTCAATTAGCTGTATCAAATAGAAAAAAGGACAATGGACAAGGGACCCAAGTCATCTCTGCTTACTACTCTGCCTCTAATTAGTTATGCAAATTTTAAGAGCTCACTAGGATGATTCTGTGCCCATAAACATTTACTGGAACAATTTTGCCCCTGTGGGACATTTGGCACTGTCTAAAGACATTTTTGATATCACAGTGGAGCTAGGTGAGTGGGGGTGTAACCTGTAACACTCATGTTTAGTGAGCAGAGGCCAGGGATGCTTCTAAACATCCTGCACTGCAGAGGACAACCCCACAAGACAAAGAATTATCCAGTTCAAAATGTCCATAGTTTGAGGGTCGAGAGACTCTGGATTAGTTGGTATTTATAGTCTCTACATCTGTGATTTGAAGCTGGACTCATTGGAGTTAATTGTGGGGCATAAGGTACAGTAAAAGACTGCCACTTTTTTCTTACCAATTAGATTATTTTTCGAATAAAAGTTTGAAGAATCATAACTTTAAGATTAAAACTTTTCTGCCAGAATCTGTCTATAAAATAGCTTCAAGTTATTTCTCTTTGAAAGTACCATGTTAAGGCTAATCTTCCACTTGCTAATGTGGATTTTTTTCAATGTTTATGATATTTATTCAGTCTTGAATTTTTATAATGTATCTCATATTACTATAGAATTATATTGACTCTGGATAATCTATGTATTTTTGTAATCCACTTTAAATTATTTCTAAATTATGAATGTGTATATTTTTAATGCACATATACACAAAAATTACCACTTGCACATAAGTATATTAAGAATTCAGCACTATAAGAAGATACATATGTGTATATATATGTGCATCTATACATATAAAATTATTACTATTCTTTCGTAGGCATACATATACTATTTGATTTCACTCTTATCTGTCCCCCAAATATGTAGATTTATAACCTTCAATAAAAATATAGTTTTATTCAAATTATATTTACATTTCATGTTTCTATTCACAGTGTTTACATATTATTTAACAAAATAGAAATGTGGTCTGTTGCTATTTCTCTTACTGATCCTATATTTTAAATAGTCCTCAGACCATCAGGAAAAAGGAAAAAATCACTTCTAATTTCTTAGTAAATGTTTGGAATAAAGCATTACTTTCATAATTCAAGAGTGCCAAAATCTAAGTACATGAAATGGCTCACAGTAAAAAATAAATATATAAGTACTCACAAAAGCTATTCCATTTGATCATTTTTCTGTATTTATCAGGGTTATAGCTCCTTTGAATTATCATTACTAATTTATTCATTTCTGACAAAGCACCATTTTTTTATTTAAATGAATGAACAAAGAAAATAAACAATCTGACTCATTTTCATGAGTGACTGAGGAATTTAGAACTTGTTTCAATAATCCTCAATTCATGGATGTATATGTATAAAATTAATTAAAAATGTTAAAAATTATATATAATGTACATTAAAATATTTACAAAATAAGTGAAATTAGTTTTATGTAAAGTATTTGAAATGATATAAAATTTTAAAACACAGAAGTAAATAATATAATAAAATTTAGTATTACTCTTTCAATGACAGGTTTTAATGTACTCTTTAAGCAGAAATAATTTTTTTATTGAGACTAAACCGATTAATAAAATTATATAGGTTTCGAGTTGAAGCAGAAATATTACAATATCCTTTCTCACAATGAAAGGGCAATTTCAAACATCTTTTCAGAATACTGAGGTTATTTCATGTGTGAGATTACATTCACATGATTGCATATTATATTTTAATGATGAAGGTATGTTATCTAGAAATAATATCTTATTAAAGGGAAATTTTAATAAAACTAAGCTATATTAGTCTTACTATAATTATCATTCCAAGAACTAAAATAAAGGCTTATTTTTATTTGTAGTTCACTTATGAGGGGAAAATGATAAAAGATTTAATGATTACTCAATATGAATTTGCTTCTAAAATATTTTTCTATGAGAATAAATATTTAATTAACAATTAAATGATATGCTGCCATTTGAACTACATTTAAAAAGTTAAGGAAATATAATTTTGATAGGAAAATATGTATTACTAAGGAGATTAAAGAACATTTAAAGTAAAAGATAAACCAATTGAGATATTGAATACACCTATATATATCTCCTGACAAATTCTATTCTAGGCAAATCTAATCTAGAGGCATTCTAATTTTTAATATAGTCAGGTTTTTCTTTATGTTTCTCTATTTTTTTCTTTTCTGTTAAACTGCCTTGGCAACTTTAGTACAATTTGTTTTCCTTATATGCTAAACATCTTTTAAAATAAAAGTTCTGAATTACTTGACTCTAAATTCATGCTTTCCCTTTTTTTTCAAAGCTACAAGACAATGATTATTAGAATCTGAGTGTTCAAATACAAAATAGCTCGTAGTTTATGGTTTACATGTTCCACATTGTTGACTACTGATAGGATGATGCTGAGAGCATTTGGTAAGATTAAGCATTGACACCTGATTATATCTCAAGACAATTCATGCTTTTGTGTCATACCATTATAATCTTCTGTTTTAGAAATAATCCTTGGGCTAACTGTATTATTTATTGGAGAATCCCCAAAAGATTCTAACACAAATTTTAATATGATGATTTTAAAGGGGCAAAAGAGATCTTTCTATTGAGACAAGAATAGAAACTATTTAAAACTAAGGAAAAAAAAAAACACAAGAAGGCTAACTGTAAACTTCATTCAAAGGTAAAACTGATCATAATATTTTAAATTGCACATACAATTTTAGTATTAGCATGCACTGTAAATTTGTTTCAGATATAGCTAGCTCATTATATTTGCCATTTTATAAAATAAGAGATGTGGATAAAGTGCCAAGGATTTGAATTTATCAGCTTTCATTATCAAAGTTAAAGATGGCAGAGTGATAGCTTAATCATTTTAGGCTTGAAATGCACATCATTCAGGGAGTGGTGTCCAACTGGTTGTTTACTTTCTCTCCCTGACAAGATTGAGAAAACTGTTAAAATTACTACAAAAAAGATGTTTAGAAGAGTAATTTTGTGACAATAATTAAATTCTGAAAAATCTGATCCAGAAGGGAATTTTATTTACAGAAGAAAATTAGATAATAAAATTTCCTACTATGTATCATATACCATCTACTAAACATTCTTACCTTATTTTCTCTAAACTGTATAAATTGTTTTGTCACATTTTTGTTTAGTATTAGTTTTCTTTTCATCTATGTCATAAACCTCTATCCAATTCATTTGACATATTCACTTACATTTTTCTACCACAAGTCATTATTCTTATTGTGCCACATTCTATAAAATTGAAGAAGCTCATATAGGGAAAGAGATGTCACTTCATTCTTAGAGATAACTCCCAATTTGGAACCATCATGTGGCTGAGCAGGTATCCGATAAGCCTCTGTGATGTAGAGACAGTGAAGCAGTTTTATGCCTCCGAGGTCCTAGCACATTAGCATCAATCATCAATCACATTCACTTGTATATTTCTTTCATTGATTTTTTTTCCAGCTATTTTGAAACCTTCCTCCTGTTCATAATTGTGTCTTGGCATTTTGAATATAATAAAAATACCTACTAACTAGAAAATAGAGACTTCACTTCTTGAAGAAAGAGCATTCCTATAATTCTGGCAAACTGAAGAGCTCTTCCAAGATGCCTTTCTGAAAACTACATTGACACATTTGAATAAAAATAAATGAAACAAATTCATTGTAATTATGAGTCTCTTGTAGGATTGTATAGCCCTTAAATCTCACAATCTGCAGATAGCATGTTAACATATTGAAGAGGAATCATGTAATTTTGATATCATTGACATATTAATAGGGTATACATATTAGGCTTCCTTTAAAAATATATGATCTATATAGTAAGTAAATGACTTTGTAATTTTAAAAACAATTTACTTTTTTTAATCACTTGAGCTTCATAGATGACAGTCATCTTTTTTTAGAAATTTCTACTTCCATTTCTTCACTTCCTGATAAAGTTTAATTTCTCTTTTATTATACCACTCGAATTTCCTGTAACCTCCTAATTGACGAATAGCCTCTTCTTGTTTCTCATGCCCTTTGACTTCTCAGCAGAATTTACTCACACTGACTGCCCCTTCATAGAAACTATTTTCTTCTGACTGTGAGTTTTAAGCATGGCATCCCGGGCACTGTACACTCTACTTCAACTAACCCTTCAACACACCTGTGTTCTGACCAGAGCATACTGCTTTGAATTCATCTCATGTGACTTTTGCACTGCCCTTTCTCAGTGTCCTCCTTCAGACTGCTTACTCAGATTGGGATAGGGATGTGCTTTAGTTATTCTTATAAAAAGTACATATTAACTGCTCATTACTTTTTTTTTTAATGATTTCTTAAATCAGCAAAAGTACATAGCATGTAGGATAGCTTGATAAAAATAAACTATTTAAGTTAGTGATATGTAAGGGATACTGCTTGCTTATCATACCAACAGTCACCAAATTTTCTGTTCAAATAAGGAATGATGGGTGAAATCTTAAGCCAGGAATGTCTAACTGGATTTATTTTGTCATTGTATCTGCATGTATATATGTGTGTCTGTCTGTGTCTGCCTCTGTTCCCGTCCTTCTCTCCCTCTCTCTTTCTCTGTCTCCTCCTTCTTAGACCGTTTGAGTTCAGTTCTACTGATCATTTCTTTTTTTTTAATCTATCAGAATGTTCTAACTATGTCTACCATGGGATACTAATTTTCTGAGTCATGAGCCTTATTAATTTTAAAGCCATAAAATTTTCTTGAAATGTATCAAAGTTCAGATTAAACATATAATATTTCTGAATTATATTGCTTATGAGGTTTTTCCTTCCAATTTGCCATGAAAATTTCTACCATTGGGGTCTGCTCATTATTAGAGAATGTTGTTCTATTCATGTGGCCTGTTCTCTTTCTATATTCTGTAGCCAACTGCCTGTATGTTTATTTCAATAATGGATGTGCTTTTTAAAAATGCTATTTAAGCTGTACACATGGAAAAAGAAAGTTCTAGTTCTTGAGTAATGAAAATGCATTCACTCAATAAGCAAAAGCATAGACCATGACACATTCTGAGCAACATTATAAATTATCCCACATCTGCAGGCACTAAAGGATTTTCTTGTGTGATAATTTCCTGTTCTGTCTTGGTTACTCAGGCAGCAATTATGTTTCATGTAGAATTTGAATATGAGTTCCAGTCCCATGACTATATCTTGTTATTGCTGCCTCTGATATTTCCTCCACTCCAACTGTAATCTATTGCTGAAGCTACTGAAGCTAACAAAATTTTTTTGCATCTGACTTTGATATATGTCTAATGTATGGAAAAAGTCTTTAAACTCTGTAATCAAGCAAATCAATGAACTCCATAATCTGAGGTTTTACTCTGGCACCATTGACCACGTGTTTACCATTAGTAATGTTTTTTTAATCATTACTTGCAATATTTAAATCAACATTTGTAACACTATTGAGAAAATATATGGTTTATGTCACCTTCAGTGTCCTTCACTTTAATATTCACTTGAAATAAAATTAAAGTTGAAATATTAACCCCAGCAAGAGTTACTATTAAAATTTGTTGTTTTAATTGGTCTAGGCATCTGATTTTTTTTTTATTCTATTGTTCATATGTGTCTTAATACATATTTAAGAATCAAGAATTTGCTTGGTTTCTGAAAAATTAATTCAAAAAATTTTCCAAAAACCCAATATATAAACTACATGTAGATTTATTATTGTATTAAAGGTCTAGATTATTATTTTTAGAAATCTATTACTGTTCTAAAATGCCTAAGAAACTAAACTAGGCTGTAAACTTTTTTATAATTTTAAATACTTTAAAAGTATATAATATTAATATTTCTAATATTTCAAAACCAAGAAGAAAGTTTTCTGTTGAGATAACATTTTACCATTTCTCTAACATCCCGATTTTCTACTAGATCTGACCGATCTCGCCTTCTCACTGGGTCTTATTACAGGACAAAAGAGAGCCAAATTCAGGCAAAAGTAGAGGAAAAGCAGATGAAAACTTCTAATTATCTCTTCCATTGATACAGCAACCACAGGAATGTGTTGCAGATGGTAGAGCTTCCATAAACCTGAAGCAGAATCCCATGACTCCCCACAACAGACATAAACATGTAGGAAAAGAATCCTTTGTTGTGTTTTAACCAAAATAAACTTAGAATATCTTAATTTACATAATTGATCATTACAGACGATTCTCTATTTTTCTCTCCTCAGTCAAGTGTATCTTTTAAATCTATCTTGAATCTATCCCCTTCTCTTAATCAATTCTTCCCTCAGGGTACCCAACCTTGTGAGGCCCGAGACTGTACTGATTCCATACACAGTGCAATAAAGAATGAACATCCAAGTTTTCCTGAAATGAGAATTCTTATTTATTATCTTTCTTTTCAAGCAGTAATACTAGAAACAGCATGTCTTGCAACTATATAACTTATTACTTTATTGATTTGAACAGCAAGCATCAGTGAGAGCAAGCATCAAGATCACCCTTTTTATGCATTAGATATAATCCTCCCTTTCCAGTGATCATTCTGTGCCATGGCACACCCTTCCTCAGATTTCTGCACAAGGTAGAACTAATTGAATTGATATGGTCCTCCTCCCAATTATTTACTTTATCTGTGTGTTTTCCTCATTATTTTCTTTTCATTAAGTGGGAAATTATATTGAGAGAGTTCCTAGAATTACAGTACAATACAGCTTTGACCAAGGTCTTTACCTTCATATCAGATTGTTGTTCATTCTAGGCTACTCTTACTCTTAGGAGCTGAAAGAATGCGAATCATTCCATAGTACTAGTTTCTCTTCCCCTTTCTCCCCATCTTGCTCTCCGCTCTCCACACATAGATTCATTCTTGTTTTATTCTCTTGCCTCTATTCAAAATCTCTAAGTTTTCTGAAGCTATGAATTATGCAAAATTTTCTCCTGAATTTACTAATCGAACCTCTTTTATTATATACTCACACCCACAGTTCCTTCTGCATGAAGCTATTTCTTCCCCCTTATTTTTCACCTGGCGATGTACTACTCATTCTTTAGATCTAAGATGAAATATCCCTTAATGGTAGAAAAAAATCCATGTATCCCATCTAGGTTAGGTCCTGCAGTTATATACTTCCTCATATTTTGTATTCTTAATACTTAACATAATTGAAAACATAACTATTTGTATATTTTATAAGAAATTCCTGTATCTCTCATTAAGTAATAAGTTATATAAAAACAAATGCCATGTTTCAGTGTCATTAACATATCTTCAGTCACTAGTAAGCACAGTGGTATTATGAGTATATAATAGGTACATATAAGTATGTGATAAATTATGACAGTACCTTAAACTCAAAATTTTGAAAAGTATGTGTTCATTATAATATGCAGCACCACTGTGCCAATTTGTATATACATACCATTGTTAGCTAATTTTACTCATTATTTTTCAAAACACATTTTTATTCTATAGCTTTCTTTAGAATTAATTGAAAAAAGTTTCCTAAAAACATAATGGTTTCATAACTTAAAATAAAATCATCTCTGTTTATAGATGACATGATCATACTGTAGAAAAACCTAAATATGCAACAAAAGAAAAATTCTTAAAACTAATAAACATTCAGTAAAGTTACAGGATGCAAAATCATACAAAAACTAGTAATGTTTCTATATACAAATACAAACTATCCAAAAAGAAAATTAAGAAAGAAATCTCATTTAAAATATCAACAAAAACAATAAAATATCTTGGAATAAGCTTAATCAAAGAGGGGAGAGACTTTTATCACTGAAAATTATAAAACATTAATAAAGGAAATTTAAAGAAAACAAATAAATGGAAAGACATCCAAAGTCAATGGACTGGAAGAAGCAATATTGTCAAATAGTGTTTACTATCCAAAGCAATATAGAAATAAGAAAAAAAAAAAACACTAAAATTCATACCAAACCACAAACACACAGAAATAAAACCTGAAGAGCCATAGAAATTTTTGAGAAAGAATAACAAAGCTGGAAACAGCATACTTCCTGATATCAATATATATTATATATCCACGGTATGCAAAATAGTTTATTATTGGCATGAAAAGACACATAAACCAATGAAAGGAAATGGAGAGCCATAAATAAAACCATGCATCTGTAATCAATCTATCTTCAACAAGGTTGCTAAGAATACACAATGAGGAAAGGATAGTTTCTTCAACAAATTGTGCTGGGAAAATGAAATATCTATAAGCAGGAAAAGGAGACTGAACCCTTATCTCATACTCTATACAAAAACCAACTCAAAATGAATTAGACTTAAACTTAAGACCTGAAAATGCAAAACTACTAGAATAAAAAATAATAAAAGCTTCTTGCCAATGATTTTTTTAATATGATCCCAAAAGCACAGGCAACAAAAACAAAATAGATAAAAGAGATTGTATCAAACTAAAAAGCTTCTGAACAGCATAAAAAACAACAGTGGAAGGCAACCTATGGGGGAAAAAATATTTTCAAACCATTATATCTGATAAAGGGTTAATATCTAAAATGTATAAAGATCTCAGACAACTCAATAATAGAAAACAAATTACCCAATTAAGAAATAGACAAAGGAACTGAATAGATATTTCTCCAAAGAAAATATGCAAATAGCCAACGGGTTTAAGAAATGTAGCTAAACATCACTAAACATCATGGAAATGCAAATCAAAACCAAGCTGTATACTTTAAAAGTAATCAAGACCACAATGAAATATCACCTCACTCCTGTCAGAATGATTATCAAAAAGACACAATATAGAAAGTGTTGGCAAGGAAGTGGAAAAACTGTTGTGGGAATTTAAATTAGCACAGCCACTGCGGAAAACATTATAGAGACTCCTCAAAAATTTTAAAAAAAGAACTACCTCATGAACCAACAATCCTACTTCTGCATAATCATCTAAAATGAAATCAGTGTCTCGAAAAAATTATCTACAGCCCCATGTTATTGCAGCATTATTCACAATAGCCAAAATATTGATGTAAACAACCTATGTGTCCAATGAGAAATGAACTGATAAACAAGATGTTAAATGTAATGAGTAATATTAATATATTACTCATTATAGGTAGAAATCCGGCCTCACACAACATGAATGAACTCGGTTGGACATTATGCTAAGTAAAATAAGCCAGACTCAGAAAGAAAACTACTCATGATCTCATCTGTATGGAAAATAAAATATTCAAGCTCACAGAAGCAAAGAATAGAATGGCGATTGTCAGGAGCTGGGAGAGTAATGCAGAGATATTGGCCAAAGAGTATAAAATTTCAGTTATGAAAGATGAATAAGTTCTGGAGATCTATTGTGGAGCAATGGGACTATAGTTAACAATACTGGAATATATACTTGAAATGTGCTAGATTAAACCTTAAGTGTTTCACCAACACACATACACACACACACGATAATTATAATAGCTTGATCTGGTTGATTATTTCACAGTGTATCTTAGATCAAATCTTTGATATCTTATATCAAAATATCAAGCTGTACACCTTACATACAATACTTATTTGTCAAATTATACCTCAATAAAGATGGGGGGAAAGGCCTTATAAACTATTCTAATAGCATTTAAGAGCTTATGTCAAAGGCAACAGAAGTTAATATTGGTTTTACTTAAGCTGATATCTGCCAAACTATAACATAGTATATGCTTGTATGTTATATATTTATAGTTACTTATAACTATACATTGTATGAGAAATGTGTACATTTTCTAAAATTTAAGAGTACAAGTTAATATTTTAAATGAGATAACTTTTAGAAAACTAAACATTTTAGTATAATGTTATTAATTTTTTGTTTTAATGCATGTTATTTATCTGAAATATAGTTATCTTCAGGTGAAGAAATTAATAATAACAAAAACCATAGCTAACATATCTCATTGTCAGGCATGAGACAGCTGATTGACCTTCATTATCTCATTTAACCTTCAAAACTACCCAATTAAGTAAATGCTACTATCCTCATTTAGGCGTTAGGAAACTATAGCAGTAATTAGGTATCAAGTACCCAATAGGGGGCCTAACTCAAATGCCCAGAGTCTTCTTGTGATGCACTACCACTTCACTGAATAAAACACAACTTAACATGCATATATATTTGAAATTTATCCATGAAGTCAAGAGAAATAAAACTAAGGATAATTCACTTTCATTAAAACTTTCTTTCCAGTGTTATTGACTATAACATGTTCACAGGCAAAATTAGTGAAAGTAACACTGGCTTTAGCACCCTTCTCTATCACAGAACACATTGCATACAACAGCATGAAAACCAAGTCTTAATTCTGCCTCCTGTTTCCAAAAACTCCAGAGACAGGAGTAAATGTTGGAGATAATATGTAAATGAACCACTTAAATTAATTCCTAAATATGCTAGGAAAGAGCGTGAGTTATTTTAACACAGTCTAGTAAATTTTTTGTTTCTGTTTTTTGATCTCTGATGCACAACCATTAAACTCGTTGCTTATTAGAAAGTCCTCATGTAAAAGTTCTAGAGATGTCACCTACCCTTTCACAAACTATTAAAAAAAAACAAACTCCTATTAACTGTTTTTATGTATTTAAGTAGTATAAGCTAGATGTTACACATAAATAGAAAAAAAAATCCATATTCTTCTGCTGCTTGCACCCTCAGGGGTTTCCCAGGTTAAATATGAAACTTCCTCTCACATATGGTCCAGAAGAGACCAAAGAAAGACACAGACCATCCCAGACTGAAGGTGACAGGTTTAATAAGCAAGGGAACTTACATACGAGGCTTGTTTTGGGAAGCCAGAAGACGAGTAGATCTCCTCACTTTCTTGCTAGAATCTTAAAAGTTTATGTAGAGGTCTATAATGGGGTTCAATCACAAATCCCATCCAGATGGTCTCAATAACACATTCCTGAAAGGGTTCCTAGTACAGAAATGTTGGCTACAGCACACATTCCAAGGGCAGGTTAGAGGGTAAGGAGCCTCCAATTGCCTGGGTTCAGCCTGTGGGCCAACCAGTGGTCAGGTCCTGTCACTGACCTCCTCCAACATCTTCAGCGAACATTTAAAAGAACAAATTGAGATCTGTTACTTTTCTACAACCTTTATTATTTCTCCGGCTGCTCTTCATTTTCTCCTTTTTGTTACTCCAAGTGAATCTAATGCAAGTTAAGAGGAGAGAGCACTTTAGGGCATCGTTTTTCAATGCTTCTACATATTAAAATAATCTGGGAATCAATAAGTATATGAAGGTTGAGGCCCCATTTCAGAACATTTAAAGTATACAGGCATACCTCCAGAATACTGTGGGTTTGGTTCCAGACCACCACAATAAAATGAATATCACAGTAAAGTGAGTTATAATATTTTTGCTAGTGGAGGATCTTGCCTTTAATTTGTAAAAATATGTCTGTGAAGCGCAATAAAGTATGTCTGTAATTGAATGGTGACAGGGTATTTTTGTTTGAAAAGTTCTCCATATGCTTCCAATATGAATACTCTGATGAAACTACTCTTAAGATGTAAACAGTAATAAACCTCTTCAGGTTCCCCCTAAAGTATTTATTCTGTCAATCATTTCAAATGTTAGCACACATTAGAATCACCAAGAGGGCTCAAAAAAACAAACTGCTTGTCCTCACCCCAAGTTTCTTTTTCAATACATAGGTAGAGGTGCCTGAGAATCTGTATTTCTAGTAAACTTCCAGGTGATGCTGATACTGTTGGTCCCGAGACCACACTTTGAGAAACCCTGTTCTATGAGATGTAATACTCTGGATAGACTGAATCTAACTCAGGGAGACATGCATGAGTCAGCTCCACCTTTTCAACATGGTCTGAAAGCGAACTTTCCTTAGGTGGAAATTCAAGTACCGTTTTAAAAGAAAGAGTGAATGGATGGCAGACAAGCAAGACTAATAGCCACTAAAATTCTATCTGGCTAATTTGGTTCTGTTTTCTCTTGCCAATCACAAATGTCATAGTGTTATGTTTCACAGCTTTCTGCTTCTAATAAGAATATGTCAGGATTTCCTATCTTGAAGATTCTAAATTTGCCGCTCTGTTACTAAAATACGCTTTTTATTTTATGTATATTAAAATCTCCTTTACCTACCTATTCCCTGATAGTAAATTCCATGTGTTTCTCAAGATACCATGTCTTGTTTCTCCCCACAGATATTAGAAAGTGATCATTTGAGCCCTCATTATATTATGTTCTCTTTGGGAAGTTTTTCTGTTGTATGCTATAGTTATTTTACTTTTATAATTATGATGAAATTATATGTTACATTACAAATTAAGAACACTTAGAATGTATCAGATAGTGTCATGAGCACTTTTAAAATACTGACTCTTTAAAGCACTATTGGTGTCCTCATTTTACAAAAGGAGAATTTGGAGCATAGTGAAGGTCAAAAACTTGGCCCAATTCACTCAGCTGTTAAGTAGCAGATACAGGAGACAACTCCAAACGCTACATTGCTTCACTAATAATAAAATAAACAGTTGATAGTTATATAACTCTTAGAACAACTTTCAGCATATTGAAAATATTAGATTATTAACTATCATTACGATCATTATTACTATTATTTAATATGTGATTACTACTGTGCTAAGCATTGTGCTAAGAACTTTACATGACTATATGTTTGTATATGATCTACTTAATTTTATCCTCGCAGCATAATATTCTTACAACAACCCTGTGAGATGGGAACACTTATTAACCAGTAAGCAGATGAGTTTGAAATCAAACCCATATTTAGAATCAAGGGCTGTTTCTCATTGATTTTGCATCCTGTGTTCGAGTTAATATGCCGTTTATCAAATAATGGTCACTTTTTGTTGAATTTATATATATCTTTTAAATTTAATTATGTGACTTTATGGAACTTACACATACATTTATTTTTTCTCTTCTCTTGAATTTAACATTTTAGCTTAGAGTTCTGAAATCAAGTCTCAGGTAGCAAATGACAGCTCATAATTTAGGAGAAAATGTAAGAGCGAAAACTTGTTCTCTCTTGTTAACAATTTAGAATTGAAACATAACTGCCTTTTTGACAAATATAAAAGGTGTATTTGTGTGATAGACAGCTTCTAAGATGGCCTCCAATGATCACTTCCTCAATATTCTCACTGCTGTGTAATTCCTTCCCCTTGAGCTGGATTTGGAGACTTGTTTTTAGTGAATAAAATATAGCAGAAATAATAGGATTTTACTCTTAAGAATAGGTTCTACAAAGACTGTGCCTTCGGTCTCGGCAACTTTCTTGCTAACTCTGGAACCTCTCTCCATGGAAGCAAGCAGCCATGTTGAGAGCAACTCTGTGAGGAGCGCCTGATAACTCAGCATTTGGGAGCAACTGGTAACTCTCTCCAACAGCCGGTGAAGACCAGAGGCTTGCCTACAGTCAAGTGAGTAAGTTTGAGGTCTACCATTGGTCCTATTAGTGAGCTTTGGAGTGGATTATCTCTCAGGTAAACTATGACATGACTGTGGCCAACAGATTTACACCAACCTCATGAGAGATATTGAGCCATAGGAATCAGCTGAGCTATACCCAGAAACTGCGAGATAAAAGTTTTTCTGTGAAGGCACATAGTTTTGACTTAATTTGTTATTCAGCAATAGATCACTAGTTATTTATAATTTTCTATGTAATATATGTAAAATTCATTTCTGGAACCTCAGAATAAACTTCAAATAGGGACTTATACAGCTAGAAGCAAAGAATAACAAAGGCCTATTTTACTCAATACTGGGAAAGACTTTATTTTTATATAAATACCTCACGTATGCAGACCAAAAACGTGGTGACCTATATAAACTCCAAAATAAAAAACAAATGCAGATACTACAAATTACAGGTTTTGATGTGCAGTGATAAGGGCAATTCTCCAAAGCATATTTCAGGTAGAACAGTAGAAATAAATTTTTATAAAGATGTTTGATAATTATCATGAAAATGACAAATATGTTAGCTGGTTTTCAATAAAGAATACAGAAGAGTACATCATTTTCTACCTTTTTATTCATACAACTGGAACTATTCATTAAAATTATTTCACCTTTAAAAATTGATATGGATGAAAGAATATTGCTAAGATCTTATTCTAACTATTTAGTTGTATGATAATTTTTTTTCATTAGTTCTAAGAGGACACAGTCATTAATTAGGGAAACAACAGTCCTTCAAGAACAGCAGTAGAATGATGAACTACCTTCAGCAAAATATTATAGAAATGAAGCAATTTAAATTTGATACAGATTGACAAAGGACCTAAAGTTTAAAATGAAATAAAATATATGAAAATTATAATAGAAATCATTGTATCCCAAACTGATATTATACCTAATAAAATATAAATAAGGTACAATATTTTTAAAAAAATGTTTCATGCTCAAAATTCTGGTTATACAGACTTGTTAATGGTAGGGTTCCCTAGTGCTTTAAATTACTAATATAAAACATAAATCTCTAAGAAATTTGCCAAGTAGTAGCATTTTCCCATCTTCATTTGAGCATCGAGAATTTTTGTGAAGGCTAAACAATTAGCCTTGCCAAGAGCAATGTTCTATAGAATGACAAATTAGAGATGATCTTATTCATTTTAATTCAAGGGGTTCAGAGTAAGCTATCTACAAGAGGATAGGAATCACCTTTATCCACTTTCCATTGTGTCCCAGCACTAAACATAGCACCTAACAGAGAAGGATGTACTAGCAAATTGCTGAGTAAATGGATAGATATCTCAACAATATAAATTGGAGATATAACAATATAAATTGTTGAGAAGAAAATGGGAATTTCTTGTTCTATCCTTTTCTCTGGGTAGTGGTTTCTCACCACTCAAACTACCGCTTTCCCGGAATGACAGACTATTTCATTCAATTGCCTCCTGGTATCTGTATCAAAGTCAGCAAGTATAAAATAGAAATCATCTTTTTCATGTATTGAGCCACAAATCTGGATGTGTGACACCTTCCTTCTCATTAGCTAACTTGGTTACCCAGTCCTTTTCAGTTTTTCTTTCATTATGGTCTCTCAAATCTGTTCACTTTTTTTTACCACCCTCTCCACTGCTAATTCCCTGTATAACACAATGTCCTCCTCTAAGTACTTCAACAGTCTTTTAAACTGGTCACCCTAACTCCACTGTCTCTCTCAACCAGTTCTCACTGATGCCGAAGGGACCTTTCCAAAATGCAAACAGGGCCGTCACTCCCTGCTTTAAAATCTGAAATGGTTTTTCCAACTAGAACTTAAAATTTGAATAAAATTCTGAAATGATTCAAAAGAATCAGCTACATGTATGAACATATTATTTTCAAACATAGTCTTGCTTGGAAGAATGATTTTTTCACCAAAAACAATTTTAATTGTGAATAGTTACTTAATGACAGGAGTGAGTTTGTATGAACCTACTACACACTGTATGACTATGTCTGTCATTTCAAAAATCTTCTGTATTAAGACAAAAACTATAATAGTTCCAAATATCAAGAAAATAAGTAAAATACCCTTTAACCTGCTTTATATTCAAACCAAATATGGGGATTCTCTGAGACCCAGAGAAAATCTCAGTAATTCTATTTAAACACCAAAATAGCAAATTTTAAGGAGCAAAATGGTCAGAAACTGTCTATGTTTTATTCATGTTTGAATAGTATTAACTTTGGTCTTCATTATATATATTACATAATTATTTTAATGTCAAAGATCACATGAAAGGAATTCTAGCTGATGATTAGGATATAGAAGAATGAAAAGATCATCACTCTCACTTAAACAATATTAAGTAAAGCTGAAAAATCTACAAAATCAAAATTTTGAACCCATCAGAGAGCTGAGGTCATAGGACTACCAACAAAATCAAATAAAAAACAGGTGACTCCAAAGAGAGATAGGCATGGGCTCTGATTTTACCTAGTGGGCAGATCACAAGAGGGAAAACAGGACCAACATACAAGCTGGCAAGAAGATTCAGCTAACACTTTTAATGAATTGCTAAAGGCTGAGTATGGGTTAGTATAACAGTATAAATCCCCTGGGTCTACGGAGACAAGAGGAGACTGCACATTCATTTGTAGGCTTATTTCTATGGACCTTCACAGCATGTTCATAGGGCAAGAAGTGCATTAATATTTTATGTGTTTATTTTTTCTTTTGTTTCCCTTGCCCGAGGAGATATAACCAAAAATAAATTACTGTTAGCAATATTATAGAGTTTACTGTCTATGTTTTCTATTAGAAGTTTTATGATTTCAGGTCTTACATTTAAATCTTTTCTCGTATATGGTATAAGAAGGTAATCCTTTCTTTCTTTCTTTCTTTCTTTCTTTCTTTCTTTTTCTTTCTTTCTTTCTTTCTTTCCTTTTCTTTTCTTTTCTCCTCTTTCTTTTTTTTTCCTTTTTCCTTTTCCTTTTCTTTTTCTTTTTTTTTCTTTCTCTTTCTCTTTCTTTTTCTTTTTTCTTTTTCCTTTTCTTTTTCTTTTTCATTATCTATGTGTCCAATTTTCCCAGAATCATTTATTGAAGAGACTGTCTTTACTCCACCAGAGGGGAGGGGGTTGGGGGACTGGGAGAATGCAGTGAAGAGTTAAAGATATACAACTTAGTAGTTGATAGATGGTCATGGATATGGGGAGCACGTCATAGAGAATGCAGTTAGCATTAATGTAATGACTAGGTAGAGAGCCAGAGGAGAGAAAGAGCAAATAGGGGGATCATTTTATAAACTATATAAATGTCTAACCAATGTACTGTATACTAGAAACTAATAAAATAAATTTTTTTTTAAAAAAAAGCTGGTAAAAATAATAATTTATTTGGAAATTCTTTCCCTAAGCATCAAAATTCAAGGACCTCTATTGGCTCTGGATCCTGACTTATTCACTTCCTGATAAGTTCCATCTTGATGACAACTGGAGTCTCTCTCCATCTTTCTGCCAGAATCTTAATACACCATCTCAACTGAAGTAACCATCTCAAAGTCACTTCAGAATGTGGAGACTTGTATAACAGTACATGGTATCAAGGGAAGAGTATTTAAAAATGATCTGTCATAATTGCTGCTAACATCAACGTTGTCCAGGACCTCTTTTGATTTCTTAAAAGCCAATGTCTGTGCACTTTTCATTGCAGGTACAAGGTAGTGAATCATCATAATTAAGATTGGCAAATGCAATCGCTAAGGCCCGGCAGCCAAGTGTAAAACATTTTTACCACCTCCACCTATTTTGTCAGTGGATGTTGAACATAGACTCCTGATATTCAGAAGACAACGAACAAACAAACGAACAAACAAACAAACAAACACCTTTATCTCTATTCTCTCCTGGTATTTAGAAATCCTTTTTTGTTATCTCTTCTTTCAGGAAAACTGTATAATATGTTCAAGGACATATTTAAAGGACAAGGGGATAAAATAACTTTAGGCTATTTCTGGAAGATACAATTCAATGATTTCCAGCCAATCTTTATGCCATCCAGCATCCCTTGGGTAAGGACCAAAAAGAGGACAAGAACCAGGCAGTCACATAATTTCTACACTGATGTACCCACTACATACAATAATCTACATAACTCATCAAAACATAATTTATATATATTCCTTGTTTACTACTTTACCCAGCATACTTCATTCCAGAAAAAAAAAAGGAATTATATCTTAGCTATTTCACAGAGCTCCTTTGTACCAACTGCATCCTATTTTGGTTCAATACTTGAGTATATTCCAGAGCATTCTCAAGTGGACTAAGATCTGGAACAAGAGAAATAGTAGTATGGTAGTTAGGAGATAATATCTGGAAAGGAGCTACTTAAGTTCATATTTCAGCTCTGCCAATTACTGACTCTATGGCCTTAAATTAGTCATTTAACCTTTTTGGTGTTCAGTGTCTTCTGAGTAAAAATGTTTAGTCTCTCAGACATCCTTCCCTTTCTTCTGTCTCCCTAATAAAGTACCTATGAATGAGAGGAGAGGGAACCTATCTTATGAGATGCCATGGTGGTAGAGGGATTAGAAAAAAAAAATTGGGTTTCTTAAGTGCTTGTTATGTCCCCAGCTTAATATAGTTTCCAAACTGATATGTCAAGACAGGTTATATCTTGCTGACACCTGCTAGCAGAGAATGCTGATTCTCCATTAGGCATAAATCTCTCAGCTTAGAAAGAGTGTAAAAATTATCATGGACTTACTTGGATTCACTTCATCTTCTACTATTGCCCCTGTCATTTATGAGGTCTGACTATTGTCTCATTTTCATCCAGCTGGGATGGGTGGGTGGATATTCCATAGCCTTTTGTGAATGGAACCTCTGACCTATAATGCCCCCATAAGCCTCTGAGTGAATTTTGTGTCCTCTCTAACTCACTCTGGAACCAAGTTTAGTTCAGAACCTTTAACTTAAAGCCTTTCTGCTTAATCATGTTTTACTGCCAAGTAAAAAGGGCTGATCTCCCCAGTGATTCAGGTAAACCTGGAAAAAGATCCTCATCTCAGACTCCTGAACTCTGGGAAGGTTTTCTGTTCAGTGTTATACTTGCAATAAATCTAACATATTTAATAGATATGAATGGCTCTTCTTATCTAGTCCTAAGTTAAATGTCAACAATTAAATATTCTCTTTGGCATCATCTGGTATTCTCTTTTAACTTGTATGCATGCCTCCAACCCTATTCTCAAGTAGAATTTTAACACTAGCACATGGCATGTGCTCAGAAATGCAAATAATAAAAGCACACTGCCTCCTCACTAATGTGAAAGCCAAGTTCCTGGGAATTTTGGAGGGTCTGGCTGCACAGACAAATCCCCATGCTGGCCTCCAGCACTTTAAAATTTTGTATGTTGAATTTGTGCCTCTAACTTCAAAATTTAAATAAAATGTAATTTATGGGCATTTATAAAACTATATTAGTTATGTTAAGTCTTTTTCTGAAACATGATTTTAATAACATTTAGAAAGGGAAAGTATTAATCAAACCGACAGCAGAAATTCTATCAATAGTACTATCTACTCTCATGGGATATTCTATGGAATTCCTTCCTCTCTTTTGATAAGCCATAAAAAGTTTTGTTTTGCAAAGAAAACAATTATACTGGGGTTTTAATATAACATATCACTTAATTTCCATGTCTATCATATATATATACTTTTATAATTTACCTTCTGAACTTTATCATTTAGATGTAATAGAATAAAAACATGTCAAAACACAAGTGGTTTATCATGAATAATAAAGTTAAGTAATTCAAAAGTTACAAATTTATACCCTAATTTGAAATTGGGAAGCATATGTAATAGCATTTATTGTTTTATAAAAACAAATATATTAGTGCTTATCTTTAAAGCATAGTCTAAATACATGGAGTATCTTTAAGATCAATTTGTTTTTAATTTCAGGATTACATACATGAATAATACATTTTGGTTTAGCAAAAATGATAACAACAGGAATAAACACAAAACTTAATAACTAAAAAATAAAGACAAAAACAAAAACCTATATGAGATCAGCAGTAGGAAACAATGTAGAAAACTCTGTTATCGGTCTCTGTATAATTGTCTGAATCCTATGACTACATTCAATTGTGCTTCTTTTTTCACAGAGACATCAGCACCAATAATAAGATAAAATCTGTTCTGTCTCTTGCTGTTGATTTTTGCTAATATCTCAAAAAAATAAGAAATGGGCCTAGTCAATTCGTTTGATTGATGCTAATTCCATATGAGAGACATTATTAACCTTTTTTTCACTATGAATATACCAAATTCTCAAAATCTAAGATGGAATAATAGCTTGAAATACATTTCTCCATGAAATAAAAATAGAACTTGTTAATGTTCCTTGAAATATAGATTTGTAAAACTAGTTGGTTCTGAAAAGTGAATATGTGGCTAAATGTCAAGTAGGAGAGTTTTTTCTTCCTTGGACAATTAGGAGTAAAAGCATGTCAACACTGACAAAACTAGTGTGAGAAATAGTGATAGTTTTTAAAACTTTTAATGTGAGAATATTGAAACATATAACTAATTTTAAAAATTGGTTAAACACAAATACATATTTATCTGTTCTAGTCTGGTAGTGGTCTGTATAATGTTGACATGAAAAAAATAACAATAGCTGTCTTCTTACACCTATGCAACAAAACATAAAAAAACCTAAATGTCGACTTTTTCATTGGTCTGAGTCTTTAGGTGTGTGAGTGCATAATTTTGGGTATCAAATTTAATGCGTATTCTAAAAGGATAAAATTCCATCTTTCATGGAGAAGTTAAACAAATTTCAAAATTTTGTCAGTGCTTTAATTTTCTGTTCTTTCTAAAGCTTAAATAGTCATTGATTTGACAAGACTTTTAGAAAAGTATTTCCACCAATATAAAATATAAAAGTACTACTATAATTTGAAAAACTCTTATCATTAATGATTTACCTGAAACTTATCATCTGTTATAACTGGTTTACCACATGCTTTATTAAGTTATAATAAAAACATATACATTTTGCTCATAAAATTTAATTCTGTATTAAACTTAATCAATTAAGTCCTTATAAATAAAAATAATCACTAATTAGTTAAATAATTCATGATTCCAAAATATTTTCTGCATATCCACCATATGCCATATGGTATGCAAAAATATTTATTTGTTGCTTCGACAAATATTTATTTTCTACAATGTGCCAGACAGTGTTTAAGGAAGCAAGAATACATGAATAAATAAAAATGTTCTGTAGTTTGTGACCCTGTGGTACTTATGTTCAGGGGGTTAAATGTACTGAATAAGAAAGGCAAGATCTCTTTTGTTGTGAAATTTATAGGCTATGGGGAAAGCAGAGAGTAAACTAGTCAACATATAGTCAACAGGGTAAGGGCAGGTTGTGAACAGAGGGATGTGATACGAGGTTACAGGCATAGGCGAGAGACAGGAAAGCTTCTTTGAAGTGAAAACTCTGTGATGTGAAAGACTTTTCAGTTTGCCTAGGAAAGTTGCATTTTACACTTGTCTTGAAATTCTTTCTGAAGAGTCTTTGTTCCACTCTACAAATAATGAGAATGACTCAAGTAGAAGAAGGAGAACACTTGGAAGCATTAAAGTAGGTTAAGCAAGTGATAATTATTATTAGATCTAGGATGATAGTAGCGGAGGTCACAGAATGTAGATGGGTGCATGAAAACACACTAAAGAACATCTCTTTTGTCTCTATGTTTAAGACATCTGTCTTTTTAAAAGCTGTTAAGTAATAGTCGAGATTTACAAATTTTAACAGAATGATCTACCACTTCCTGCTTTAGGGGTTGTGGCCCACTAGAAAAGGACAGTTGTATAAACACATGCATTAAATCAGAGTTACAGAAATTCCTGTGTAATTGCCAGTGTGAAAGTGGACTGCGAACGAAGGTGAGGTTAACACTGATTGTGGAGGATAACAAAAGGATTCACAGAGTAACTGACTCTGCACCTTGAATTTGGAAGTGAGCGATAGTCATTTGGCAACAGAGATAATGTTTCTGCATGCCTATGAGTTCTTTTTAATTTTTTTTTTTTTAGGCGAAGCAACCCTTGGTTGACTTCATAGATTGCAAGAACCTTGTCAGCTTATAATCCCTTATTTTTTATGCCTACAGCACCTGGTCTTCCTAGGTGGTCTCCCATCCAAGTACTAACCAGGCCTGACTCTGCTTAACTTCCAAGATCAGACGGGATTGGGCTTGTTTAGGGTGACATGGCCATAGCCTATGAGTCCTTAACACTGATGAATGAAAAGTATAATTTCTCTTCATAAATCATGTATATATTTTCCTACGCAAAAATATTTTTATAATACCACCTATTAACATTTCTTTGAGCCTCATTCCACCTGAGAATGTAATCTATTTTGAAATGAAAATAATGTGGGCTTTGTATATTAACCTTGGAACATTTTAATATATAACACACTGAAGAATATCCATTACTGCATAAATAATATTCTTTTAATTTTAAATTAACCAGAATTTTTATTATATTTCTGAGAAACCCCAGCGCTTTCTTCACAATTATTATTAAAGAATAATCCAAATAGGACATATACATTTTAGACTATATTATTTTTTCTCAGTGTTTCTGGGAGGTTTGTGAACAGAACCTGCTGAATACAATTATGTTAGCAATTTGTTTTGTTTTTCAGGTATGTTTTTATTTTTCCACTTTTTCAAATAAAAGTATCCATGCCTATTGTCTTACAAACAGCAGGTAAAAAAGCTGCCATACAGAATGTTACCAATAAACTTTATATTTATTCAGGTTTTAGAATTGTCCTTGCCAAAAAATGTCACTTAAGACAAGGGCAAATGTGAAGGCTGAATGAATATAAAATTGATAGTAATTATGGTAATTACAAATTCAGTTAATTTTATGTAAATTCTTTTTATAGTGTACTCTTTAAGCAAAAACAAGGGGAAAAAAATGGACTTCTGATGTATTAAGTTCTCACAGTCTCCTTATCAACAAATACCAACAGATATTTAGTCTTCTCTTACATAGGTTGATTGGGACTGTGTCTACTTTTAGTTAATAGCCATAAAAATGTGCCTATTTTGGACTCTCTTTAGAATATGGAAGGAGTTATTGTGGTAATTATTAATTATTTCCCTCAGCTTAGCAATGAAACAGGAAAAGTTTCATTCAACATATGACCACAGTAGAATTATAGTTACCAAAATACAAATAAACAATTATACAGTCTTGGTGTGCAGGCCATTCTATACCAAACTCAAAAGGCAGAACACAAAAGGGAAAAATCCATTTAATAAATTACATTTAAAAAATTCATATGGCAAGAAATTAAATTTTCGAAAATAAAAGAGAAAGGAGAAGACATATAAAATATCAAGCTAAGGTTTGGTTATGAATTTGTATGTGTTTGTCAAAACTCAGAATGTAAACTCAGATTTACACATGTAATTGTATGTAAATTTTGCATCAGAAAATAATCAATTTGAACTTTAGTTAATGAAATTAATAATAAAGTTTGTATTTAAAGAAAAGTGCGCTGATCTCTGCAATGTATTTTAAATTGTATCCCAAATTAAATTGGATTAACATGTAGATAGGGTGAAGATTATATAGATTAATTTGTTCTATACCACGTTTAGAAAAATATTAATGGTAGAATCTAGGTAGCAGACCAATACCATTCACTGTAAAAGAACTTTAATTTTGCAACATTTGAAATTTTCATAGTAAAATGTGGAAAAAATTATAAATAATGATCTCTAATAAATATTATAATGCAATTCATTCCTGATATAAAAATCAGTAAAAGCTACCAGTAAGAAATTTAAAAGAAAACACATAAAAATGTAAAACTTCATTATTAATTAGAATAATGCAAATTTTTAAATGTGATGTTAATTTACTCTGTTATTCTGGTAAGTAAAACAAATTATAATATCCAGTGTTTGCAAAAGTGGGAGTGGTGAGAATTATATGTAATGTCAGTGTATATGTAAATTGATACAATCTTTTAGAAATGCTTCCTTTTTATGTGTGTCCAATAAATTTAATAACATTATCTTTGATTTGCCAATTCAAATTTTAGAAATAAACCTTAAAACAATTGGACACAAAGATATGCATCCATGCATTTATAATTATCAAACTGAAAGTATTAATCTTAAATATTCAGCAAAAACTATTTGACTAAATAAATTTGGTACATAAATAAAATTTAAGTTTATAATCCTATTAAAAGTCTTGATTTATATTCATTGACATAAAAATATGCACATTTATTTTTGAGTGAAAACAATTAAGAAAATTTGTGTAAATATATACACAAAGAAATGTTTAAAAATTTAGAATAAATGTGGAATGCTGTAGGATTGGCAATGTTTACTCTTTATTTTTAACACTTCAGTATTCTAAAAATAAAAATAAACAATATTATAGGTCAAAAACTGAGGAAATGTTTGACCTCAAATACGATAAATAATATTTTTAATATATATTGAGTTCTAAGAATTCACGATGAAAACTACTAACATTAATTAACTTTAAATATGTCTTTCATGTGCTTAGAATCTGAATTTAAAAACATTTTTGAAAAGGTTTTTGAACAGCTCTATAAGGTACATTAATTTTATATAGTCTCAAGTATGAAAATGATCATAGTGAAGTAAAATTTATTGATTTATATTTATATTATTATGTATTCTAAGGTATACTGGAAATTGTTTAAACTGTTCTAATTACCTAAAGGAAATGTACCAGTTTATATGAATAGACTACCATCTCCTCAAAGTGAAATTCTGAGATAACTTTGTCATCGTATTGTGAAAGAGATAATAAATAGTGTTTATATGATATCATCATCTATTAGTTTGAAGAAGAAACTAAATTTCTTTTCAATGCTGCGCTATTCTGCAGCAATTAGATCAATTTTGGACAGTGGGCAGTAGAATTAAATATGATTCACATTCAGGATGGTGTACCACTCAAAATATGGAATAATAAATTTCTCCAATTAACATCCTCTTACCCATACAACTTCTAAACAATTTAATACATTTAAAGTTTCTTTGAGTGAATAGCATTTTAAAATATTGCCCACAATTTTAACCTGCTCAAGAAGACTATCCTATATTTAAACATCAAGTTAAAACAATATTAAAGATAGAAATCTAACACAGAAATACATACATAAAATAGACAAATTTATCTGCTTACAGTTTTCTAATGTCTGACTTGAATCGAGAGCCCCTATTTTTTTTTAGCAAATTTGAATCTATCAATTTTATATGATTAAAGAAATGATAGCAGGCTATAATGTTAAAGTAGATTTAACAGAAGTTTACAAAACTCTAAGAAAGGGAGTGAAGTACAAGAGAGTCAGTTATGATTGAATGAAAAAAATGATCTCAACAAATGCAATTATTTTAGATTTTCATTATGTAGTACACTATAAATTAATTCCTTGTGGAACTTTTGAAGTTAATGTTTTGAGGAAATTTTAAATTCTCAGCCTCTTGAAATTTGATTAATTTCAAATTTGATTAATTAATGAAAGCTGTTCAGACGTGCCTCTAGAATCGTATGAGATTTCACCCTGTATCAGATTTTTAGTTCTTCATTAAAACTGATAATCTTTGCACAAAATTATCAAAGCAAAACAATTGCTTTACATTCTTTTCCTTTTCTGTTCATTTCTTAAAAAACTGTCAAAGTTGACAGAAATCATAGTAATTTTTTTCTAAACTTATTCTTTCTCAACTTTTTTACCCTTTGTACTCTTGACAACTCTGGTGCAAATTTCACTGTAACAGATACAAATACAACTAAGGCTCCTACTAGAATTTTCCTCTTTTCCCTATTTATTTTTGTCTATTTTTTAAAACAGTGATTTCTACAATAGAATCATCCCATGATATTATTTATTCCTTCTCATTGCCTGCTGAAAATTAAGGAATTTAATATTTTAAGAAGTCTATAAATGAATCAAAACTTTTTATTCATTTTGAGATGATTCATTTGAGATGAATCAAAACTCATCTCAGATTTATTTTATTTTATTATGCCCTAAATTATACAATATTTTCTGGAATAATCTATTTGAATATGACAGAGCAAAATATATCCTTTAAATGTTTACATTCTCAGGTAAAGAATAGACATTAAAATTAATGATATTTTCAAGCACGCAGCTACTTTACACAGACTTTTTAGCTCATGGACTTTATATGCACAAAAATAAATGCCACATTTACAATTCAAATGGAAAATGTAGTTGTTGGAAAATTATTTTTTATCTTATAGATCAATCTCTCAAAGAGAGAGTACATGGAAAAGCAAACTAACTTTCCTGGAAATGAACGAAAGCAACAAATGAAAACCATTGTAAAACTATACTTTCATATTCATATTTTATGTCCTATATTTACTTTCCTAAAAAATAAGAATATTCTTAAAAATTCTTACTTTTGTGGGGAAAATGTGTTCTGTTACACTTAGGATAGTGGATATATCCAAGATAACTTAAAAATCTAATATGAATATTTTAAAAACTATATAAAATTTAATTTTAAAACATATGAATCTTTTAAATAGAGAATAATCCCCTCATTCTTCTTAATGTCCTAGTAGAGTTTCCCTTTTTCAGGTGAAAGAAATGTAATTCCAATTTTATATCATTCTAACAGGAGGTTCTCATTTAGTATAATATCATTTCGTTTATACTGAATATCACCTTTCATTTCATCTCTTCCATTATCTCACACACTTGGAAAGGTTTGAATTGCCATCTGGCAGAGTGTTATCATATTTTAAGTTCACTCTTTATCAGCTATGTAACAAGGCAATTCAAGTTTATATTTCTTTGCAGTCAAAACAGTCGTGTGTCAAAATCTACTTTAAAAAATCTGTTTCTCTGAAGATATTCTAACTACATCTCACTTCTCTGAATCAAATGCATAATCTAAATATGTTTAATGTTCATAAATAAGTTATATAAAATTAAATTGTTATGCCAGTAAAAATATGTGCTTCGTATCATGTATATAAATTTATCATTTTTAATGCATTGCATTTCAACTTTTGAGATATAATTTCACAGTTATACACAAAAAATAGATTCTTCTTTTAAAAATATGAAAATGTTAGTACTTCTTAACCCTTTTACATTTTATTAAATATATATTCACCACAAAATTAGCAACAATGTTAATTTCTATAATTAGCTTTTACAAATTTCAAAATACTATCATTAACATTACCCCAGCAAATTCTTACGACAATTCTCCAATGTAAATTCTGTTACAATTATATTACATTTCTCCCAAAATATTAATAAATGTTTGATGGTAGGGATATAGATAAAGATAGTGATTTTAAAACACATACTTTATGTTTTAAAAAGAATGGAGTTCAAAGAATAAAATTTTTAAGTTGAAAATTAGTATATTGGATTTCTAAAGATAGACATTTTCAGAAAAATATTGTCTAGGCTTTGAAAAATAGCACAAGCTTGATACAAGTTGGGTAGCTATTTCGTTGTGTTGTATTAAGAAGGAAGAATTGAAATACAATAAAGGTAGAGGAGGAAGCAAATGCAATTTAAGGGTCTAAAATGCAGTAATGAGATGTACCAAAGGTGTCTGCTACATCTTCCTCATTATTTAGATTTATTTTGTCTTATAGTTGTCCCACAGTAATCTATACAGAACTCTACTTTCTAGAGATCATAAAATTATACAGCCATAAATTTAAGTTTTCAAAAATTTTAAACTCTGTTTTGTATAACAATAACATGCTGCCTTTCCCTGCCTCATTCATCTTATGAATAGCATTATTCTAATGGTTTGAATTCAGTACATTTTATATGGGCCATGAATAAATAGATAAATAATCTCATATAAAATTGATACTAATGTCATTTCTAACTAAACTAAAATTCAGTTCTTAATATCAAGCTTTTTAAATTAATTTCAGATTTATTTACGAAGTGTCTACTCTGTGCAAGAGACTGCAAAACTCCAAGGTTCCACATGGCTTAAACAGGCAACGTTCCAATTTCCTAAAACCTCAGAGTCTAAAAACCCATTCTCTATACATCAGAATTGGTCTACTCAGATTTCAAAATGACTTAATTTTTCCAAACCCATGGATGCACAGGGATTATTTACTGTCATTAGTACTGATCCCCAACATATAGATATAAACTTTGTCCAATCACTTAGATTCATTTTCGTGTTTATATTTTCCTACTATAATAATTTATAATGTTCCCAGAGCTATAAATCCCAGACTTTCTACTTTCTCTTCCAAGAGGTCCATTTTCCATTGTAAATTTTCTAACCTATGTACTCTTAAATGTAGGAGAGCACTGTATATGTAAAAGAAATACTTCCATTAGCACTTTCTATATCTCCTCTCTTTCTGACGATATCTAAAAATCTAACTGTATTTTATTTAAAGCTTCCATAATATTTTGTTTTATAAAGGGATTAATTTTCAAAAAAATATTATAATGGTTGCAATATTCAGCTTCCTTATAATTAAAGTCAATTCTAATCCTGCTATTTACTCACAAGCATATTAATTACTTTTTAAAATATCATTCTTATAAAAAAGTAAAATATGTCTCTGTGTAATTTACTCTTTTTCCTAGCAAAAAACTCATTAGCAGTCATAGGACTCAATAATGTTAATATTCCCAAGATGAATGATACAAAAGATTCATTATCTTTAAATCACACTGGAATCATTGAACTGAATCATTTTATATCATTATAATTATCTTTCAAGCAATGTACTCATATAAATTTAACTAAATGCTTAAGTGGCCTATTGATCCAAAGGGCACTGCTAGTTTCTTGTATAATAATTTAATATATTAATGCCCCCCAAATAATGCATACTTTTTATTGCAAAGTTTTCTCTGTTCTTGTTTGAATCAAATGGTTGTCTAATTCTAATAAAAATAATTAGAATTTTGGGAAAATAATGCTTCTTTTCTTCATAGCTAGTCTTTCTTTATATATCTCTTTCACTTACTATGATTAAGAACTTAGAGGATTCCATCTACATAAGTCTATTTATTGTATAACTGCAATTTAATAATTTAAGCAGAATACTTCCAACCAACTTTGGTGAAGCTCTTCCTAATATAAAATATAAAATGGATTATTTGAAAAAGCATGTGGTTTCTCCAAATTAGCTGCACACAGAATTTATCAATAGAGCTTTAAAAAATATTAATGTGTTAACCTCAAACCCAATAATTCCAATTTGCTTAGAGCATTGCCTACTCATCAGGATAATGAAAAATTTTAAAGTGGTTCTAATGAGCAGCCAAGGACAAGTGGTAGATACAGCTCAGGAGGTATAAGAAGGGAAATCTAAACAAATGAAAACAAGAAAGTCCCTTTAAACTTGTCACATTTACATTATTTTATTTTAGTGATGCAGAAAACCTTACAATCATATAGGAACCACCTGAGAAAGGCCCCAACAAAGCTTATTATCTTGGTAACTTCACTAATAAGCTCAAAGAGAAACACTCATGATACTATGAAAAATACTGAATTATCCAGCTGTATCATTTCAATATTAAAAACAGCTAACAGGATGGCAAAATAATTGAATATAACTATACCTGGATTGGCATGCTTTTTTGGATTGTGCTTAAACCATGTATACATGTATGTATATTCCATGTGTATATGTGTATATATGTTTCATATATATGAGTTAAATATGATTATATATTATGTCATTATATGTCAAATATAATCTTAGATCACTACTATTTTAACCAAAAGATTGTCTAGAGCTCATAAAATATGATGAATTGAACTTCTTTGATACTGATTCAAATTGTTGTATAATCCATCTAGCTGATTACTACTCAAAAAAAAAAAAATACTGAATTTATTATGCATTGATTAAATTGATCCTTTCAAGTTATAATTTCAATTTTATTTTAATAACTGCAGAATAAAAATATCTCACATATATGAATCTATGACCCCCTGAAAATAGCAGCATAATTTAAATAATTAAAGGAGTGAATTAACTAAAGAACAATTATATACTCCACAATATAAAATGTTAATATTATTTAATTAAAATGAATTGTGAATGATGTTATTACATAATCTTTATAATATTAATCATGAAGTTTCCTTTTCATCTATATTATTCAAGGTAATTAATCTTTAGTCTGGTGTGTTTTTTACTAGAACTTAAAAATGCAAATTATCTCATATAAATTACAATTGTTTATGTTTGTTTACTAGGGAAAAAACTTGTTCATTGTATTTCCTTTATTAAAAAATTATTTTCTTTATTCATTTATCATTTTCTTGTGAGAAAATTGTATCAACTTTTACCAAAAACACCAGAGCTCTTTAGATGAGGATTCTTCTTTAGTTTTACAGTGTGATAAGATCAATATGTAAAGAAAATAACAATCTTAAAACTTGAAGTTATTTATTTCTAAATATACCCAAAGTCCCCTTAAATGAAGTATATATGGAGGCACTTCACTTTAAGAACAGATTCAGCTCTGTGTATTTTAAGTCCTTAGCCATTTACTTCTCTCTCATCACTTTCATGTTCTTACCTTTATTATTAATAAATAGTACATATGAAATAATACTATTTAAGGGTTTGTGAGGAATAAATATAATAAATAGCAGTGTCTGGCATATAGGAAACATTCAAATACTAGTATGTTTGTTGAATGAGCTAATTTCATTATTGAATATGGTAATGACTTATCCATGGGTGAACCTAATCAAATCCTCTTCATGAATATTCTTCAAACAATCTGGTCAGTAGTTGTTCCTCATCGGATTATAAATATAAGAAAAGGAGAAGATGTCTGTGATGTTGAAAATTGCATATGAAGCAATATTTTAAGCATGGTAGGCTTGTGTAAGATTTTTTTTTAATTGGAAAATGAGAAAAATTAAACCCAAGAAGAATCTGTATGTGTACATTAGCAGGAATTCAAATGAATGATCTGATTGCTACTCAAACGGAATTTTTTTAATTTGTTCAAAGGTAAATAGGTTTACAAGATTTAGGGAACTGAAATATACTGAATAAAACTTGTTTTGACTATAAGCCATATGTACAACAAAACACAAGAACCCTGGAAATTCTGTTTCTTAACAGTTCCTATTTTAATTTTTAGAGATGAAGACAAAGTGATTGAAAAAAGCACTACCTCAGCCTTCCATAACATAAAATGTATTTTTACTTTTATTTGATTTCCTACTTTTATATCTAAAATTGATCTAAATGTTAAATACACATATATTTAACATTTTTGGTTCAAGTAGATTATGGTTATTAAGCAAAACTATTCCTTTAGACTGAAATAAAAAAGCCTGAATTTCTGAAATCAGCATGAACTTTTCTGACTTAGAAAACTAAAAAAATAGCGATTTAGTCATTAAAGTTAATTTGGTGTCCATGATTAATAAAAAATTCAATCATTACCAAAGTGCCAGCACTGCAGGATATACACTGAAACATGTTTTTAAAATTTACTTGTCTCACTTTCCATTGTCTTTAGGTTTATCTCACAAAGATTATCTACACTTTTCACCATTATCTAAAATTCTATCTAAATGTGCATTATGAATTGTTTTTGGAAATATGAACCTAAAAACATATGATGAAATGCTGAATAATTAATAACATAAAAATTATTCTAGCTATATCTTACTTCATCAAAATATACAGAACTATTTAAAAATTTCAGTCTAATTAATGAATCTTACTACCTGGCTTTAAAATCTCCATTGACTTAACTGATGTATAATTTGTGAAAATGACAATATCTAAAAGTATTTCTAAAAAGATTGCCACATGGCAAAACTATTACTATGAAATGATCCAGAATAACTTTTACTATCATATAGGAGTTGGTTGAAATCCAATGACTGTCAGGATTCATAAGAAGCTACAATAAACCATGTTTCCCATAGGTAATCATTGTCTCAATATAAAAGTACATTTACTGTAAAGTTTATAAAAATATACAGAATGTGTTTAAAATTGATCAAAAGAGATTTATGATACATGGCAAGAAAAACATTTATATAATTAGATAGAGTGTATCAATTATAGAAAATAAATGACAGTATTTGGTTTTGATTTGTCACTAATTCTTAAATCCTCTAGTGACAAAATTGTTAATGAAATACTTGTCAGCATACACTATGTCAGACTTTTAAACACAACTCATAAGTATTCAAGTATTCTTTAGTAATCTTTAAAGATTATCCAGAAAGATTTTATACAAATTGCATAATCATGTACACACTCACACACGTCCTTGAGAGAGAGAAGGCTTAGACATATTATTTATCATTGTTCATTATTTATTCAAGGCCACTAGATAGCTCTGCACTGAGCAGAATTATAAACAAAACTCTTAGACTATATCAAAGGTAAAATTCAATCATCTTATTAGGTATTTCAAAATCTGAAAAGTATTGCTAATAACTAGATTGCAAATAGTTCATTTATTGAATTCAACAAGTTATTGTAAAATAAGTGTTAAAAAATACTCTCGTTTTAATTTTATCTCTACATTATTGATCAATACCTTGCTTGAGACAAAGTCTAAGTTACTTTCTATTTTTCATCTCTTGAACAAGACTAACAAGTAGTGGATGTAAATAAATATTGGCCAATTTAAATAAATATACTTAATAAGGAAAATAATTTATTCCAGCTTTAATATTCAAATCTGAGCTTATGGAAAATATCTAGAGAATATATAGTCTCAATACATATATTCTGCATGTAAATACAAAGTTTGCTCTGCCATATTACTGTCTTTTGGATAATAATAATTTTAAAAATTATTTTAAATTATATTTTTTGTAGATCAGATATATTTATTCAACTTTTTAAATCTAATTTTCCCTTAGGACATCTCTACAAATACTTCTCTGATATAGTTAGACAAAAATGTCCCACAGTAGCATGAACAGAAAATAATTTCACATAAATTTCTTTACATAACATTGCTTTGCACTTTTTTAAAAGGTAGTGTTAATATATTAGCATCAAGTATTAAAGATTTACTTTTATAATCTTTTCATTAATAAATAGCCAATTTTAGAAAGTTTAATTGTAATGTAATGGAAGGTTAGTTTCTTTTTTTAAAAATCAGATTTTATTCTGCACGTTTTTCTCATTTTTCTAATTTAATATCACTTTTTCTAGTGGTCATGGTCACATAAAATGTTTCTACTTTGAGTTTATTCACTAATTCATTCCTATGTTTTGGTCTTTGACTTTGTTTTACTTTACTCGGAGCTATTTGCTCATTCTTAAGAAATTCATTACTCTTGAAAATAATCAGACCAGTATTTAAGGCAATCGATGTGTTAATCATCGATTAACCTTGCTTCAAATAATGAAACTACAAGTTAGACCAATTTTACCAAGAGCTAGAGGTTTTAATATGGCGTTAATTAAATAAAACTAAAGGAAAAGAAACATATATTTATGTTAATTCATATTTTCAATTCAAATGGTGACTGACAACTATGATTCTGTAATACATATTGACATCTATAATGTTATTATTTCATTGGTCTAGTTATAATAATTTAATAGTAAGCATTAAGCATGTACATAAACATTAAAAAATAAAAGCTAATGATACACAGTTATAAGAAATTACTTCTAATATTAAGATATGTTTTTTTTTAATAAAAGAAGTTTTTACATATGTTTTGATCTTCATTTTAGGTGATTCTGAGTAACTTTAATACGCTTTGTTCTCAGATATTCATTGAAAATCAAGAGTATTAAAACATGTGTGACATGGAAGTGTTGAAAAGGAAACTGTTTCACCTCTGATTTATATTTCATATTAATAAGCAAGCTGATAATATAAGTTAAAGACACGAATGAAACCATTAATTTCTTTACAAGAGACTTTAAAAAGTTAGTTTACTAATATTCAGAATTTATAATTAAATAGAACATAGAACAAAATAAAGTTGTTATTATTTTAAGAAATATTGCTAGTGCATATGTATTGATAAAATGTTTAATAATATCTAATTTTAAATTATGTAAAATTAGCAATGCATATCCTACATAAAATCATAGGCCATTATTTAAGATTTTTATTTTTAAATATTTCCTTGACATGTCTCCCTTGCTGATTCTAATATTATAAATCACCAAAATACAGATAAGTATAGCATCGAATGAAGTTCATTGAGTTAATGACCAGATATTTATAAAGCTGTGGTATTATGCTGTCATTTATCTTTTCTTGTGGCAACTATTGTTGTAAGTTACAGAAGGAATATAGAAAAGCAAGCAGTTCTCAAGCCTTTAGGCACGAGAGAGAAAGAGGCCTATAAATTTAATGGAACAACTTTTACGGTTTATATCAGCCATAAAGGGATGACTAAATTGAGACAAGAATGAGCCAGAATCATTTATCCTTCTCTGTCAACTCTCTCTGGGACTCTTTCTCCTTTCCTCAATTGGTTAGTCTATTGCTTTTTTCTTATAGGTTGGAAACAGAAAGAGAACTTTTAGAGATGAGAAATTTGGAGTTTATTTTAACTTCAGACTGAGAGAAAAGAAAAAGTCCGAGTTCTGGGTTCAGGAGCTGGTGGAGTTGATCTTCTACAATCCCCTCCCCCAATGCTAAATCACATCCTAAAACTTGGCTGTATTTTTCAGTGTTCTCTTTTCACAGGAACTTAGTATAAAGTGAGAAACAACTGAAACATTGTCTAGGAGGAACTAACATTAGAGACACTTTGTAGTCTAATTATTGTTTAAAAATTATTACCTTAACACTTAAATCTCCTATATGTAAATTAATGCTTACTCTCTGAAACCAGTTTTCTTAAAATGCATTTATTCCAGATGCCTTCATAGCTCAAAATAAATTGAGTAATTTTGCAAGAGTGATTGAATATAGATCCATTTGTCTCTGCAGCATAACTCATGGGCATATCTTTCATGAATTCTCACTTGCAGATTCTTTGTACAGAGTTGCTGTGCCTAGAAGAGAGTCTGGCACATAACAGGTAATTAATTATTACCTTTTGAAAGAATAATTGGAGGGAAAATGGGCTTTGGTGTCAAAAACCTATCTAATTTATTCTTCATTTTGCCAATTAATCAGTTTTTTTTTTAACTTGAGTCTGCACATTCAACCAAAAGTGTAAATATTTTCTGAATTAAAAGTAATGTATATAAATATCTTAAAATATGTCTAGGACACAGTAGAAATTCAATGAGAAACAAACAGTGTGTTCTGTTTATATTTGTAGTAGAATAAGATAGAGAAGAGTAGATACACCCTTGTTTGTCTCTTTCATAAACTAGTATAACTCACCTTTCTTGAACATAGCATATGTGGATTGGGAAGCAAGGGAATAATAGTAATTTCCTTATGGAATTATTTCCAAGGGAATAATAATAATTTAGAAGAATGTTCTGCTTTCAAGAATTAATGCTTATTATTTTTAAAATATTAACTACAGATAAATGAATGATATTGTAGATGATAGACAGATATTCTAATACAGATAGCAATTTAAGTAAAAAAATAATATCAAATTCAAAACCTCATAGTATAGTAAAAAAAATTTTTAAAAATCTTTAATTTTTAAATAAAGTTATGATATTAGACACACAAGAGAGACACTTGGCAATAATAACATCTCAAACACATGCAAAAGCAATGAAAGTTTCTCTTAGAGGTTATCAGTAGTTGTAATATAATGTTTAAATTAAACTCAAATTGTATTTTAGAATGACTGATATTGTGGTGTTTAGGAGTTTGGTATCCGGAATCTTTACCTTCTCATATGCTACCTGATAATGGCAAAAGGAATTCTGCAGATGTGTTAAAGTTATGGACCTTGAGATGGAGAGATTATCCTGGATTACCTGCATGGTTCCAATCTAATCACATGAGCTCTTAAATGAGGAAAACTTTCCCCAACTAAAGTCAGAAAGATGTCATGGAAAACTTAGGAAGAGGAGAGATTCAAAGCCTAAGATTTCAAACTACTGTTGATGGTTCTGAAGATGAAGAAAATGGGTCAAAAACAAGGAATGTTGGCAGCCTCTGGAGGCTGAGAAAGACTCCAGCCCTACAAAACAGTAAGAAAACAGAGATTTCAGCTTTATGACATAACATACTGAAATCAGCTAACAACCTAAACGAGCAAGGAAACAGATTTTCTCTTAGAGACCACCTTGAAAGAATGCAGCCCTGCTAACACCTTGACTTCTACCTGGAGAGACTAAGAGTAAGGAAACTAGCTGAACTCACCTAATTTCTGGCCTACTGAAACTGTGAGATAATAAATCTATGTTGTCTTAAGCCATTAAATTTGTTGTAATTTGCTCTGGCAGCAAGAGAAAACTAATAAAGGCATAACAAAGAATTTGGATAATTACATACTTCTACACTTTTCATTTGCTTTCTTTCAGATTCTTCTATTATAAACAACAGAAACATATTAATAATTCTGTGACTTTTCTCAGTTAGCAAAAAGAAAACTCAGTGTGAAATGTTAATATAATATATATATATTTTAAGGCAAAAACCGTTTAAAAATATTATATAATGATAACTTACATATTTCATATTTTTATGTTTACTGCATAAATCAAATTTAGAGTTAGAGGTAAGCTTCTGTAAAGTAAGTACAATTGCTTACATGTAAATTAAGAAACCACATCATTAGTTGAGTATAATTTTTTTGTGTTTTAAATTTGAAATTATGCCAAGAGTGATTTCCATTTAATTCACTAGTAAAGCATTCAAGGAACTGCGAGACCAACGTTTGTGAAGACCATCATTGTGGCTGTTGAGGTTTCCAGTTTTCAAAAAGAATAATGGATGAAAAAGAAAGTTACGATTAAGTGAGTGGTGAAGTCAACGACTATTTACAATGTGGTAGACACTGCTTAATTCTCACAACATAGAGACTTAGTCACAAAATGCTATGGTAGGCAATGTGCCCTGAATCATACAAGCATTATGGGGTAGAGATGGAATTCAAACTCTTTTCAGAGCCCTAACACTTAATTTCTACCCTCACTAAAATACAAAAAGTCCTGAAATTTCTATGAGCAGCAACAATAAAAAGGGAGCACAATGAACTGTAACTCAGTGATATGGAGGTTATGAAAGTGCCTGCTGCAATGCTGAATGTAAAATGAACATGTACTTTGTTCTTAAATACTTATCTTAACGCTTTATAGAAACCAGTTTTTCTTTTCTCATTTACCAATAGGTAGACTGGTGTTTTTGATTTCTACTTGGCAGTTTAATGCATTATGGAAGTTTAAATAGTAGAATAAAATTTAAAACCATTATCTATTAATTATTTTCAGGTATATGAAGGATTTCCTTGGTATAAGTATGTATGTTATTATTCATATTCTATCATATTCCAAATTTTGTTCTATGCTGCAAGTTGGCATATCAAATGCCATCGTCAGTTTCCATTGAAAAGTCAGCATTGTTGTTTGTGCCATTTTTTGAGAGAAAGAAATATGCATTCTGAGCAAAGTGTTACATATGTATTAAGTTATTAATTACTTGTTCTGTTGTTCAATGACTATAAAATATAATTTATTCCACCAAATAAGTTATATTTTCTTCTGAAGTAGAAACATAGAATAGAAGAATTAGAATACATCTTATGACTTTCAGTTTAACTTCCGTATTCCATAGGTGGAGTATTTGAGTCCAAGATAATAAGTGATTTGCCTAGAGTTTTAGAGCATACTAAGAAATATGATATGTTTAGGATCATAACTAAGGATCCCTAAGTTCACATTTCATATGGATATATAATTAATAGAGTGAAAACATTAATGTTACAAAGAAAAGTACCAGTATGTATAGAAATTCATTAAATACATGTTTAATAGTAAATCAGAGGTCAAAAAGATCTGCTAGTTTAAAAATACCATATAATGTATTTTTCTCCCTAACTATATTATAACCATTACATTGTTAAAGCTATGTTTTTTTCTGAATTATTCATGATAAGTTTTATTTTTCTGATTTTTATGTCTTTCTTTCTCACTTAGATCTACCAATAATTCACATCTTAGTTCACTTTCCTCTCCTCACTTGTCTCAGCAGGGTTAGGATATAAAAGTAACATTTTACCTTCCTGCAGTGTGCAATATTTCATTTTGTAATTTTTTGAAAAAAATACCTTAAAAAAATTCAGTATACTTGACAGAATGAATTTTGTCCCTAACCTATAAGGACCATAGACTTATAAATAACAGATAGTTTTCAAAAGAATTTTTATTTCATTTCACGTTATTTCATTTAATTTTTCCATCAATCTGTAAAGATAGGTAAGGCAGGTTTTATTATCTTTTTTTTTTTCATTAATGAGAAAACTTGGCATTAGAAGGTCAAGTGACTTGACCATGGTCCCACTGGTATTAAGTAGTCGAGCTGACTGTAAACCGACTATTTCTATTATCTACGAGTATTCTTACTAGAGCTTATTGAGATCATCGTTCTTACTTTATAATAGCTACCTAGAACATACACTTTAAAATAAATACCCTCCCATCTCACCTACCCCAAGAAAAAGCCACACATAAACCGTTTCCCATTTATTAAACTCCTCTAAAGCAGGGACTAGCAAACTACAACACACAGGCCAAATTTGGAGTGCTGCCTATTTTTTCAAATAAATCTTATTAAAACACAGCCACATCCATTCATTTAGATATTTTCTATGGCTATTTTCCCACTTCAATGGCATAACTGAATAGCTAGGACAGAGACCACATGGCCTACAAACCCTCCCATGTTTATTGTTTGGCCCTTTGCATTAAATGTTTGCTGACCGTTGCTGTAGAGCATGAAAGCTAAAACATATTTCCAGTCTTGTGTATATTATTCTTTAAGAAACTGCAGAAATCTCTGGATGAAGATCCCAAGAAATGGTATTAAAAGGAATAGACTTGACTAGCGTGACTCTTCTTTCCTGTCCTTTCCTGTACTTCCTTTTCCCTACCTATATATAAATCTGGAGTTGCAGTAGTTACTTCATATCATTGAAGTGACAAGCATAAGGATAAATGATGATTTGGTAGAAGGAAGAAAAGAGCTTGGATGACTGAATGCATTATGTAGCAACTTCAATAGCAGCCTTGGACTTCCTGGATTTATAAAGAATTTCCTATACCTTTAAGACAATATTAGTTCTTTTTTTAAAAATTTTTTTGCAAGAAAAAAAAAAAAAACATTTATAATGGTTGCACCAACATTTACTGGAGCCATAATAATGTTAGCTTCTATATTAATATGACATTGCTCCAGTGTTAGCATCTTTATAGCTCTATCTACCCTTACTCCATGGGTGATCATATCTAGTCTCATGAAGACAGACCCTATTTATAAATTTATTAATCTTGAAGCTATCATAAATCCAGTCATATAGCCAACTCACTATGCAAGACCTGGTCCTCTTGAAGAATTTTCCATTCCATGTAATAGTAATTTTCATTTCCAGTTGCTTAAGCCAACAACTTTGGATTCATCTCTTTGCAACCTTACATTCAATATTTTAGAAAATCTAGTTGACGGTCGAAATATATCTAGAATTTCAGCTTTCCACATCTTCTTCACTATCACCTTGTTTAAGGCACCATCATCTCTTGCCTGTATTATTACAATACCTCCTAACTCTGCTTCTATGTTTGAGTCATTAAGTCTGTTCTCTATATCACAGCCAGAATGATCCAGTAAAAATGAAGAGAAGATGATGTAACTTCTCTGCCCAAAATGTTCCAATGATTTGCTATTTTTCTTAAGTAACAGTCAATCCTGACAATGACCTACAAGGCACTTTGCAATTAACCCCATCTTTCATTCCCAACCCTTCCCTCCCTGTTATCTCTCTGACCTCATCTTGCCGTATATTCTCCTTCACTCCCTATCTTCTGGCTATCCTGGTTTGCTTGCTGCTTTTCTAGAATATGTTATTCATCCTCCTGTTTTAGAGTCTTTGCTCTGACTCTTCTTTTTGTTCACATTGTTATTCACTCAAATAGTCACATGAAGAGTCTCTCTCTTCAAATTTCTGCTCACATGTAATCCTCTCAGTTGTATCTCCCTTAATTATTCTGTATAAACTTGTAAACCATTAACCACCCCATCCATCATCAGAATTGTTTACATTCTCTATTCCTTTTCTGTGTTTTCTATTTTCTATCACATATTTTTATTTGTTATGTATAATTTATATTTTGTAAAATATATAATAATACTTATAAGTGATTGTTTTATTTTTCTTCTTAATATTTATTTCTTCTATACTATTATATAATACACTATTATTAAAATTATAGATATAAATGATAGATATAGATGAGACAGAGATAGAGATGGAGAGAGATAAAGATAGAGATAAAGATAGAGATCGATAGAGATAGAGATATATATCTGACTTGGATTTAAGCTCCATGAAGGTAGAGATTTTGTTTATTTATTAATAGAGAATCCCCTGATCTTTGAACAAAGTCTTAGCAAAGAATTTAATGTGTATTTTCTCACTTAATCTTCGTGTGTTGGTGAGGTAAAAAGTTATTGTTCCCATTAATAAAAGAATAAACTGAAGCTTGTTATATTTAAATGACTTGCTATTGATCACACAGCTAGTGAGTAGTTTTGCCAAGATTTTAACTTAGAAACTATGAATTTCAGGTGACCCTCTTAATTATGATGTTCTACTGTCCTCTCCGCTGTGAATATAATTCAGGCAACAAAGAATATATTTCAAGCAACAGACATAGTAAAAAAAAATGGAGACTGGTAGGATACTGGAGCAAGTAGATATAAACTATTTTAAAGCAATATTCTCTTGTTAAATTAAAGAGGAAAGTAAATAATTTCATGATCAAATAAAGAGACAAAAAAGCTAAAAAACCTTATAGTTAATATAATAATAGGAGAAAATACTCCATTTAAAATTAGTTAGTTGAAGGAAATGTAGAAAAAGGAGGAAAAGAAGAACTATATTAAGAAAGTTGCAGGTAGAATTTTTTAGTTTGGAAAACTAAGAAAAGTTATGCAGGAAAGTATTAATGGGCCATTTCTAGAAGACAGAACAACTTGTGTATGTCTGTGTATTCACTCAGAAAACATTTGCTTACCTCCATATAGAGAACATGGATTAACTAAATGCGTCTCTTTTTTCAAGACTTTAATAAAATTATGGCAAAGTAATACTATTAATGTGAAAACTCACGGAATTGTGACAGAAGCAACTGAGACACATTTTTAGAAGGTAATCGCTATTTAGCAGAGCCAAAGATGATGAAACCTGGGATTCTTTACAGTATAATACTAATGGACGGTGAAAGGCTCTGAACCAGGAAGCAAATGCTGCCATAGAAAGCAGAGGATGAGGCAAGGTCCTGAAAACACAGAATCTGTTTGTTTCCTCAGGACATTTATCTTTACCTCAAGTGTACAGATTCCCTCACTTTTTGAGATCAGTATTTTATTTTCTAGACAGAGATGAAGCAGAGATTTTAACCTTGAGTACCCAGGTATAGCTGAGAGTAAGGCAAAAGGATAAAAACAAGGAGATTTAATGAAAACTGTTTTGTCTTGTTCAGTTTCTTCTTGTCACTCATATTAACACATCTCATGGAGGAATCTGATCTTCTCCCAAATTAGCAAGTGCCCTGCCCTTAGCTGTAGTTTAATAATTTTTTTCTGTGTAATAAATGAGATAAATAACAAATGGAGCTGTAATGGACTTTTAAAACAGGCAGCACAACTTTAAGAGGCTCTTTGAAAGCCTTCCATAGAAAATTAAGAAAAACATTCTAATAGTAATTGATTTATAAACATCCTACAAATAAAAATAACTGTAATATCAAATAACAAAACAGTACTTTGCTATTTATAGAATAAATTTTCCCATCCCATTATATTATAAATATATAAACTCAAATGTCATGCTGGAAAAAATTATTAATGAAGTGTTAGCAGTAACCCAATAGGTCCATGAAAGAGCTTCAACATGGCAGGAATCCTCTAAAATTAATATGGAAAGTTGTATTTGTACTTTCCTAATGATACTGTTCATGAGAATATCCCTAAATAAATTTCAAGAAAATTCCTGCATAAGAATAAATGTTTATTTTTCTTAGAAACTTTTTAATAACATAGCGTATTTATTACCTATGTATACATCTCCAATTGCCATCGAAGCTAAGATTAACCACTCTTTTGTTTGTCTTAAAAGTATTTTACATCATCATTCTCAAAGGATATTTTTCAAGGCACATAGAATTCAATATTGAGCTTTGTTATTATTGTTATTATTCTATTGTTTTTGTTTTCTTTCAGCATGTTCAGAACATCATTTCACTATTTTCTGGCTTTTATTGATGCTATTGACAGTCCCCTTTCAATTTAATGTTTTCTCTGTGCTATTTAAAAAAATAAGATTTTTCATTGTGTATTCGATTAGCTACAGTTTCATTACAGAGTTCCTCATTGCAGATTTGTTTTAATTTATCTTTCTTGAAATTACTTGGGACCCTTGACTATGTGGATTTTTGTCACTGAATATTTTTGTAAATTATGTCATGATATTTTTTAATATTATCTCTGCCTCATTCCTTCTCTTTCTCCTTTGGGGGCTTCAATTTAAATTATGTTATATACTCTCACTCTATCCTCTATATTTGAAAATTCCGATAGGAGCTATTTCTTGACCCTATATCCCTATATTTTTTAAGATTATTTTTCTGTATTTTCCTTTTTTTTTTTTTGGTCTGCCATGCTAGTGGCGTTTAACTTAGCTAAAAATATGTTTTCACGTATGCATCCCTATATAATTTCGGGTTATAGCTGACTGAAAAAGAAATTTGTACAAGATTTGGAAGACAGAAAGAAGGCAATAACCATCATTTTTATGGTTTTACTCATAACAAATGTTTCATTCTTTTACTCATAGTGGTACTACTTCCATGATTAAACCCTAACTGTACTGAATACTATTTTCCTACACTTTTTAAAAGTTCAATAACTTTGCTTTCTGCTGTTTGCAATTTTCTGTGCGGTCCATTTATTCATTTTTAAAATTTTATTTATTAAGTTTTTGAGTTCTATATGTTCTTTACAACCTATTTTTCACGTCAGCAATGTCATTTTTTTATATGTCCCTATTCTCGTGGATATATTCAATTTCTGATTTTATTTAATTTAAGATGTTTAATTGCTGCTTCCCTGATCTCTTGGGTTCTAACTGCCTTTCTGGACTGGGATTGGTCCTGTATAAGCTTCTAGACACAGAGTTACATAATGAAAAGAGCATAGGCTTTAGTATCAGACACAACTGGGCTAGAATCCCACTTCTGCCCAGTGCTCTTTCCCTGAAACCTTGAAACATTTCCTAAACAATAAATAATCTTTGTTCGTTTTATTCTATTAGAATGCAAACTCTTTAAAGGAAATAGGGTTGTTTATTTTATCTGCCATGAAATTTATAAGGCCTAGAAGAACTCTGAGCATCTAATAGGTGTTCAATCAATATTTGTTGAATAAATAAATGACCCAAAAAGGGTAGAGCTACTTTTTCCTCTGTATCTGATAATTACTATATGAGCTATTTTGGTTGGAGTCTGTTTCTTTTGTTGCTTGTATTTCTACTGGTTCATGCTCCTAGTGTGCTCTGACTTTGTGGATCTGCCTATCTTTGATGTGCTAAATGTTGCATTTTAAAAGTTATTTGTAGAAATAATTTGAGGCCTGAGATAAAAGAGGACCTTCCTCCAAGAGGATTTGTGTTAACTCGGTCCATCACAAGGGGCATTACCTATCCTCAGCTACATTAAAACACTATTGAATGCTTCAAGTTACTTAAAGGAACAAGGCTTTTAAAACTAGAACATAATTCTGTAAGATAATTAGTTCCTTTCTTGTTTACCTTTACCCCAAAGTTTTATATTTTAGTAAAGTTTATTGTGAGACATTCTCCTGTTTAATTCTACCCTCCTGTAGTATCTGGTCTTTAATCTACATTCCTTATATCCCAGATTGGTCAAAAAATGTTTCAAATATTTTGCAGTCCACAAGTACTTCTCTTGGTTCCAGTTTTTTCCTTTTAATTTTAGCCTAGTAATTGCTTCTTTCCTCATAAAAACTTCAGAGCTTTTAATAATAATTTTTAACATATACTTTGTCCATAATTTTAGAAATATTTAGTAAAAGTGTTGGTCCAAATAATCTGATCTGCCATTATGAGAAACATTTGAGTCTATAGAAAATATCTTCAAGAATAATTTAGAGGATAAAAATTAACATTACTAAAAAAAAAAATTACTAAAAACACTAAACGTTTTCTACAATTTCCTGTTATTCTGAAGGGCTTTTTCTAAAGATTATAACGTGATTTTTTTTTTCCTGAAAATGGTCCAATCTTAAAATACACATACATGTACATATGTACATACACATATGTACATATACACATTTATGACTAAGGATAAAATAATCTGATTACTAGGAATACAATAAATCATCTTGTTTACTCCTCATCAAACATATAGTTACCATCAAATATTCATTTAAATAAAAAATAAATTATTTCATAAGATAAAACTGATACCTGGAGATGTAAGGATCGTTCATTTACTAGTATATGACAAGTACTGGTTTGATACATGAAATGCTGATGCAAGTTGAGCTTTATTTTTGATTTCTTTGAAGTAGTACCCCATTCTTTGTGATTAGACTATTGATGATGAGTGCTGTCCTTTCTTCTAATCGGAACAATTTAATTTCTCCATGTGTGTTTTCAAGAATTCAGGAAAAGGAATGATTGTTCTTACATTTTAGTTATTAATAGCTTTGATACAATGTTTCATTTGAGCCCAATATCATATCCATCGCTTAAGGGATAACAAATCAAAAGTCACCTGTAGTTGACAATGGGTGAAAGACGATATGTATTAATTTACATAGAAATATGGAGAAAGTAAAAAGGGTTGAACAAAATTTCATTTTTAAAAACTAATTTGAAAATGAAGAGCAAATGCACAAAAGTTAAATATGCAATACTAACTCTAAAATTACCTACAACTAATACTAAATATATGTAAATAGATTTCTTTGGCAGGAATAGCATGTTTGTTTTGTCAGCATTTTAACTGAATATTTTTTATGACCTACATGACTTTCTCTGAATAAAAGAAAAGCAGTGTTTTATCTGACTAGTTTCACTGTTATCTGAGTATTCTAACTGACTAATATCTTTTTTGAATGAAGAAATGCAAAATACATAGGACTCACTTTGTGTGTATTTGTATATCTCTATAATATTATATGCATAAAACATAGCCTTTTGTTATACATTTATAAGCAAAATAAGAGCCCAAATACAGCTTTTCCACCTCCGCACACAATGTTCCTGATGCTAGAGGTTGTAAGGCTATATTCAAAGCCAATGCTCAGCCTCACAGCTAAACTAAAATGGAGGTTTAAAAGAGGCCAATATTATTTAGCATGCCAGGCTAGTTTATAGCAAAGTAGTCACGTATTTATTTTATCTCACTTTGATCCTAGACCTGAAATATATTGCCAGGTTCTAAGTGAGTTGGAAATACTGCTGAGATTACTGCAGAATACTTTGTGTGGCTTTACTGTCATTATGTTTAAGGTAAACAGAATCCTCTATTTGACTGTTGACATTGATAAGTAAATACAAATAAGAAATTCTTGTTCTTCTCTTTTTGTATTTTGAGATAATTTTTGTTGAAGTCCAAACTTACAGGAGTTTGAGGAAAATGTTTTCTTTTGAATCAACAGAGTTCATAACCGTCCGGGTGGTGGCTAGGTATAGCTTGAAGGCAGCTTTACATGCTGAGAGATCATGTCCTGTCACATGTGCCTTTTTATCATACTCAGTTATTGTTTTATTTTTAAGATGTATGTCTCTAGAATGGTCCTTTTAAAATGTAAATGTAATTTCTAAATGGAGGTATCACTAACTTTATTAACATTCATCAACGCCTTAGCCAAAATCTTTTTATAACATTAATTTGCTTCAGAAAGTTGAGACTCAAGAAAATGGGACTAGTTCAAATTGTTTTGAAAATGAGGATGCTGGACAGCACTATAAAACAGTGCTCAACCAACAAATATAAGTACTCCCATTTATATAATAAAATATGTCAGCATGACTATTAAAATATATAATGACAAAAAATCTTATTAGAATTCAGCAATATTTTAAAATTAGCAATTACAAATAGTATTGGAGAGGGCCACTCCTGACAGGATGAAAACTGGAGAAGCTGATTGTTTTCCTCAAAAAGATCTTACATGCTTTTACCTAAAAGAATTATTTAAATTATTACACCAGAGAGACAAAAAAAAAAAAAAAAGCAGAACGGGCTAAAATATATTTGTTTTTTAATGCTACTACCAGAAAATGCAAGCTTGTAAGAAAGATTAGATTATTTGTATAGAATAAATAAACTTAATTTTCTTGGAGACAATGTTTATAAAATAGTGTGTCTAAAATAGTGTATACATGTAAATGATGTTAACCTCCATTATCTCCCCATATCACATCTTTTGAGTTCCACATCTATATTTAATCTTATTCTATTTCCATGTGTTTGTCTTACAGATATTTCAAACTTAAATTTTCAAAAATATGATTTATCATTTCTCTTCTCCAGTTTCAAACCTATTCCTTCTTTGTTTCTGATATAAATAAATAGTACAACACTAGAGAACATAAGCCAGATACTTGGAAGTCCTTCTTTACTTCTTTGCTTATCTCATCTAGTCTTTGCTTTCTAATTTGTTCTTGAATCTACCTACCTTTTTCCTTTCCTGCAAAAATCACTAAAGTTCAAGCTTTACTAATATTCAGTTGGAAATTCATCTGTGGCCATGTAACCAATCTCTCTAACCACGTTCTTATTTTTTCAAGATCTATTTTCCATGTCAATAGAGGGTGGCTTTGAGACAGTAAATATTTTTATTTCAATAAAAAATTATACGAACAAAACACAAAATTGTCATATCATCATTTAGACATTCTCTGTTCCCAGAAAATATTAATTAAAAAAAAATTGTTGACATGTGAGATAATACAAACTACAAAAAATGTATCAGATGCGAATGGAACACTTCCCTTGAGCCTCTCCTCTCATAATTTTTCTCTATAAATGTTAGATACCCTGCTTCTGTGATATCTTCTCTTCTTATATTAAATCTTAATATAGTATTATGACATTATTTTATAATTTCTTGTTTATTTATAAATGTATCGTGGTAGGCAGCTTTTAAAATGGTTCCTAATGAAACCAGTTCCAAGATTCCTAGAATTGACTCCTTATTCTCCCTTTCAAGTGTGGGCTGGGCCTCATGGCTTGTTTCTAATGCACATAGTACAGTAAAAATGACGGTATCATTTCAGAGATTAAGATATTATCTGTGTTGTTGACGCTCTCTCTCTAGCTCTTTTCATTTGCTTACCTAAAAAAAGCTAGCTACCATGTTGTGAGCTGTCCTCTGTAGAAACCCACATGTGAAGAAACTAACAGAAGGCGATCTCTGGCCATGTACCAGTGAGAAACTGAGGCCTCAATCCAAAATCCCATGATTAATTGAACCTTGCCAACCACAACATGAATAGATTTGAAGAAGATTCTTGTCCAATTGAGCCTTGAGATGACTGCAATCTTGTAAAAGACCCTTAGACAGCAAATCCAGCTGAACTGGACTTGGATTCCTGAACTACAGAAGCTATAAAATAATAAATGTGTGGTTTTGGATAATTTGTTACATAGTAGTAAATAACTAATCCATTAAACTGAAAACTCCTCGAGAGAAAAAATATACCATGTTTTACATTAAATCTCTAACACTGACCTTACTTGGATAGAATTAGGCAAAATAGAAAACTCATTCTCTTGATGTACACAGATTTCAAAGAAGCAAAGGCAAAACATATAAAAAATTAAAACAACTATTAAAACTGTATAGTTTGAACAAAAAGAAACTGGAATGGTTTCATAAAGAGAATGAGATATAATTGTAAATTTTGATTTATGTGAAATAGAAGAAAAAATGTTTCTTGCAAACAAACCTAGTTACTAAAGTGTATAGATTCTATGAAATATATATATGTATATATATGAAATAAATCCTATGAAATAAATGTAAATATGTGTGTGTGTATAATTTCTTTTTTTTCCCTCACTGATTATCAAGATTGAGTTGTGGATGCAAAAGTAGTTTTGTAGTTGACTTTGGAAGTTACTTTGTTTGGAAAATAGAGGGAAAATAATTAAACATTCACTGAGGCACTTTGGAGGGAAAATGTGCTGAAGCTAATGGAGAAAAGGAGTGAGAAAAAGAAGAAAACAGAGAAAGAATTTCCTGGAAAATCATGAAAGTGGAATTATGGTTTGTTCATATTATTTTTTAAAAAAATTTTTTGAAGGTTTTTTTGAAGTGTGTGCAATTCACAGAAAGGGCTGATTCCATTTCCGAGTAGTTAGTACAAATACAGAGAGCATCTGTTCAGTGGAGAGAAAATTAATGAGCTTAAATAATTCAGTAGGAGATAGAGCTCTGAGCTACAGGTCACTACACAAAGAGAACCACAAATTTAAAAACATCCTAGGGAGAATGTTGGACTTTCCCCTAATAGTGCAGTAAAACATTAAACCAATGTCATCTACATCTTTAAAGCAAGAAGATCTTGAATGAGACATCAATTACATATATTAACATGAGTTTAGTTAAATGAATCATGAGAATGTCTTATGATAAATCATTACATTTTGAATCATTCAGGATTACCAGAAAAGTAGAAACCACTTCGAGTATTTTCAACAAAAAGGTCTTTTAACCTGGTTATATACATGATAGAAAAGCTAAAAATCAAATAATAGGAAGACACTACTGATCCCAGTTTGGAGACATGCAACGAAGAGGAAGTTTAATCGAAGCCAGGTACCAGTGTTAACAGACAAATCTACAATCGTGTGAACATCTACTGAAAGACTGGAACTATAGCAGGTACACAGATGCTGACACTGCTCAATGCAAAGAGGAAGGTAGGAGGGGGGATATCCTATATTCAGTATATCTTTAATTCTTTCCTATCCATCCCTTTCACTGTCCAAAACCACCCAGAAACAGATGACAAAGTTGCCTGGGAAATACAAGGTTAGCACTCCTGTTGCAGAGTAGGAGAACAAAAAAAAAACCAGATCAAACACAACTTATATATAAGGAGAGCAGTACCATTAAATAATTTCATAAAAAGAGTGAATCTAGAAGTATGAAATAACGATGAAGATAAAATTGTCACCAAACAATTTTTCTGAGCACTAGCCCTGATATACATTCTGATTTCAGAGTTCCCTTAGGATATCAGTGCTATGAAGGAAGTTAAATGTGTAGACTCATTTAATTTTATGTACGTACCACTTAGGCTCAGATCCCATAGCATTGCTACATCCTTCATCTTTCAACAGATTCCAGGGCAGTCTGAATTTTAAATTTGATTTAATTGTATACATCTTCTAGATGTAAAGCAAAACAGTGTTGAACTGCATTTTATGAATTGTTCTTCCCATTCCAGGATATGTTTATGCTCAGCAATGTATATCAGCGATAGGCAAACAGAATCAGATATTTGAGGAAGATGAAGAGCAGTGAGTTTACAAACTGTCCCACCCTCCTTATTTTAAAAAGCTTTCTAGGGAATAACCAACTACTAGTATCTTTAATGCTTCGGTAAAGTCAGATAACCCCCACCACACTTTCCTTCTTGTCTTTTATGAGGACTAGGAGTATAAATTCCAGCAGCAAAAACATGTCTGTATCTTCCTCTCTCACCTTTGAGGTCACTATGGTGACTATAATCTAAAAGTTCTCATGTTCTTTTTCTGCCGTGGACAACTGACAATCTTGTCCACTCAAAAAAATTACGTTTTATTGGTATAAAAAACCACAGGATTATTAGAAATATTTTTTATTTATGTTTTAACATCCCACTAAAATGCTTAGAAATTAGTAATAAACTTACAGGACAGACTTTATCTTCTTCATTCTTATTAATTCTCCAACCAATTTTTTTTTTCATGTGAAAGTTTCTGTAAAGAAAATTAACACAAAAACTCTTTCAGCTAGAAATAGCCTATAAATTGATGGTATATGTGTGAATGTATTATTTTCTTTTCCTTTCTGTAAGAGTTACACATAAACCTGAGCTTCAATGGTTGTCTTGTTTTATAATTTAGAATGACTAAGAATTTAATGTGACATCCTTTATGAGAAGACAATATAGCTCATGGCTTAGATATTATTCTTTGAAAATCCAAAGTTACTCCTAATGATTAAGAAATAGACTATTATCTTATTTACTCTTGTAGAAAACTTCTTCTGTAGCCTTTGAGGTAATGACTTCCTAGTTTTTGACCTGCCGCTGTAGTTTTGAATTCATTTTACCTCACCACTGATAGAGATTAGAAATTCTATCAAAAGTGTTAAAAATTCTAAGCTACATAGTACTGGGTGTCAAAAGGTTACAGCAACATCTTTATACAAGGTGAGAGTCCATTAGAAAGGCCATCTAGTTTTGTTCTCACAATTATTGTTCACTGAATTGAGTCAAGAAATGCTCAAAGTTGCTTCTAACAAAAGTAGATCACCAGAAGAAACAATTTAAGACCTTATCACTGAGAGACAGAGAGTTGTACCAGAGACCAACTCGCTAAGTGTACAGCGAAGTACTATGGTTATTAGAAGAATAAGTCAAAGAAACTTCCACACATATAAATATGTCCAAATAAAAATATTTGTCCAAGATTAATAAATGAAGGAAAAATATTCCCACCCTCCAGAGATGTTTCCTTTCTTCTGTTTCAGCCCATCTGGCTGCAGCTTCTTTCACTCTTGGCCCACCTGATCTTATTCTTTTTTTTTTTTTTTTTTGATGGGGTAGGAGTGGGGGGCTAGTTTAAATCTTTCCTAACTTCTCTAACTTATAGTTCCACAGTTATTAATCTGCTGAACAATTTGAAAATATTCCTTTAGATTTGTGTTTTATAGAAGAAAGTCATGTAGATAATTTATTTATTTAGTTTGTTCTGTTATATAACATGTTATATTTGGTAAATTTTATATTTTTTTAGGATTAAAAAAATAAAGTAAACATTGCTTTAAACAATTTGCTTCTATTGTGCAGAAGTGCTATTTGGTATATAAAAGTTTTCTGAAATTAAACTAGATAACACTCATATATTCAGCACTCTATGAGGAAAAAATACATAATACCAGAAAGTGAAGTGTAGAAATTTAAGATTACACATCCCACTTTAAATCTCTGCTTGTTGTGATCTCAATGATCCAGGTTGTGAACTTGAATTTACGACTGGTGTACGTATACTGTTCCTGGAAATTTTTAGAAACATCTGAGCTACTAAAGATAAAAAAGATCATGATGAAAAAATGCTCACTTCCTTGAATTTATGTACTATGAAAAATATTTCACTCTCTTCTCACAGCTATTATGCTTTCTATTTCTAATTCAAAGTTTACAAAGATTTGTCTTACATTACTTTATTGTGGATAGTATATTTCCTTTGTTTTTTTTAGATGTCTGATTAATTAAATAATATGTATAAGACTATGATTAATTAAATTATGATAGTCAAAAAGTTTGAATTATATAATAATATAATATATATAAGGGCTTTTGTGAGTTTACTGCTGAGTATGAATGCTATTTCTAAATTTTGAGAAATTTTTGTGAATTGCTTAGCCACAAACAGTTGTCTTCTATAGTTGGGGACAGGACCAGCTACATAATTTACAGGACCTAGTACAAAATAAAAATGTAAGGTCATGTCTTCAAAACTTTTTCAGAATTTTAAGATGGTATCAAAAAAAAATCATGAAACAAAGAGTGGAGACTTTTTAAGCACAAGGCTCTATGCAAATGCACAGGTCACAGACCATGAAGCTAGCCCTGTATGGGGATAATGAAAATTGGAAAAGAACACTCCAGTTCCTTTGGTAACTTTCTGATCTGCTTTAAACATTCTTCCATAATCTTAAACTATTTTCCCTTCCTTTGTTTACATCTCATCTCTTTAAAAGTTTTCTTTTAAACTTTCTGCTTTCTTCCCTTATTTTTCTCCGAAACCTAAAAAATGAATAAAATGTGAAGAGGGAGCAGTTCACCATGGTCGTACACATGCATAATTGAAAAGTAGAAAAGCTCTTAGTGTTTTTTGTTTTTTTTTATCTCCACTTTAATTTTTAATTTACCTGACTCTCTATACCTCAACAGAGAGATTTCAAATAAATAGTCAACGACTTAAGTACAGAATATATATTTCTTAATATCTTGAGTTTAGGGAAATAAAAACATTATTTTAATGTAGAGAGGTGTATATACATACACAATTATATATTTAAAATATCTTATATAGTTGAATATAAAATGAAATAACATAGACAACGTTTATGAAAAATTGACATAGATTTTCTGATATTGGAGTTACCTTGGTTTCTTGATAATTAATTCTATTTGCATGTGAAGCTTTGTAAACCTTTGTGTTTCAGAATTCTGTCAACAAGAAAGAACACCAGGACTCATAAGTTCCTCTTTATTGCTTTGTAATGCATTGTTCCTGTCTAATTGCTTTAATATTTTACAATTGAGCACTAGTGTGATGATAATTATGATAATAATGATGAGGGTGGAAGAGATATTTAATAATATGAATTGCACCTTGAAAAAACATGACAGTAAGTACACTCTACAGAGCATAAATGTTAAATACTCATTTAAATAGTTACATTATGTAATTGGGTAGTCTTTTATTTGATATTTTGTTGAAGCTCCTAAATACCTTCCAAAATGTATTCAGAAAATGCTTATGATGAAATGAACTGCCTTATCAAAGAAATTATTGGATCCTGTTTTAGGTCTAGGAAAGGTATCTCAACTCATGAGGGCTACATTTACTTGGGTATATAAAGTCTCATGCATAGACAGTAAAACATTAAGTGATTAGTCCAACGGACATTTTTTGAGAACTTTAAAAGTTTTTAGTTTGTATATTGCTTATTTCGTTTTATTTTTTACTATTTCCCTTGGAGATAATGGCCATTAACATACTGAGGCTTAAAGAGGTTATGTAACTTAAAGTAAGCTTACACAAGTCTATGCTACAATGTCAAAATATACTTGCAGCACTTTATAATTGATAAGACACTTCCTATTTAGCTCATTATAATAAACACATATTTAGCAGTCACACTTGGGCTCCCATAATAACACAATTTTGAATAAGATATTCTCCTTGACATCATGAAACTCACACTTCAGTGGAAAAGGAAGGGGATGCTTTCTTTTATGTACTATTTCTATAATTTAAGTACAAATAAATTTCTATGGGAAAACAAAGAAGGGTAAGGCAAATTCTATGTGGAAACTGAGGTAGTCTCATAAGAGAAATGCCATTTATGCCCTTTTTTTCTGGGCAGTATTAGCATTATATAAGCAAAGGTATTGTTAGGTAGCTAGTCAGACATGAACGATGGGGGAACAAAGAAACTGAAGACCATCCCAGAGACAGCCTACAGACCACCCAAAGAACATCCCATTTGTAGTTAAAGAATCACTCCTGTATCCTGAGAAACAAAGGACTGGAGGGCCATAAATCTATTGCTAGTTTAGTCCAGCCACAGATGCTTGCATAGAACGTAATACCCTAACCTGCCCACAAATTCAGCCTCATTATACCATCATTATAATATGTCTATGCTTGGAGGTTCATGATTCTAATTATAACACACTGAATTCTGGGTAAGTACATGTATAGTTGGCAGGGAGTTAAATAGCAGCCAAGTGTCCAAATGAACTCATGTGCCAAATACCTAGGAACACCATTGTAACCATCCATTGTGGCCCTAGTATAATACAGACCTCTCCCTTCCACAGGGTTATATTCCTCCTCTTTGCTGTAACCTGCTCCTTATGTGGAGCATATTTTTGTTTCTGCACAGTTATAGCCAGTTTTAGGAGTGACCCATTTCTGCCTCTACATATTCCTTTAATAAATCTTACTTCTCATAACTCTTGCTGGGTTGGAATTCTTTTCTTCATAGCAAAAAAGAACAAAGAATCTCCAGTGTTACAGGGACAGCACCAGAGTTCAGATCATCCCAATGGTAACAGTACGAAGATGATAAAATTTGTGCAAGCACAAGAAATAATGCGTAATCTAGTTTGGTTGAAGATTAGAATACAAATCAAACAAATAGGAGCTAAATCTGAAAAATGTGTATTAGATTAATTTATAAAAACCTTTAATTATTAATTATGTATAAAAACTTTTAATGCTAATTATGTACACCTCTCTGTAGAAGTGGTGAATGGAAGCATAATGAAAATTGAGATAGATAAGAAGATTATGTAAAAGGCTATAGTTAAGGGAAAACTAAATTATGACCGGAAATAAGACAGTAATGTAAAAACTAGGCTACAAGTCATCAAACACATTTCACTTTTCTATATTGTAAACTTAGACCACTTTATAAAAACTTCCTTAAAAATTAAGATTCAGAAAAAGAAAGACAAGGAAATTGCTGGGACATATTAATAAGTGTATGTAATTTATCATACCAGCAGATATACCAGATATGCCAGCAGATATATCAAAAAAAGGTTATAAGACATAAATTCTGAGCATTCCACCAAATTCTCCAGGGAAGTTTGGAAAAGTTTTGCCTTCCACTCAGATTTGGTGAAGACAAGTCCATAGAGGCTTAACAAAATGGCATACCCCATGCAATGTGTGATCTTGCATTAGCCAAATTAAGAACCTCAGGTTACATTATGATGTTTTTGACACTTTTTCTCACTCAAAAACACATCGCCTTGCAATGAAATATTTTCTCCCAAAGATGAGGGAATCGTAGATGTTGAATTAAAAATATCAAAAGAATTCAGAAAACTTATTTTTTATTGTTAGACATTTAAAAGTTGAAATTAAATACTTATTTTAATTTTCTGTAGAATGGCTTATGAAAATCTTTAAAAATGTATTCCACATCTGTCTCTTTCTCCATTTCCCAGCTTTATAACCATATCTAGAGTGCTCTTGGAAACCTTATATCAAAGACAGCAGCATGGGCATGGCTGAGAATCTGAGTGCATTAAAGACTACATGTTCTTTCAATCACCAAATAGCTGAATTCATTTTGGGATTTCAGTTAATGAAAAATAAATGTTTATTATTTTAAGCAATGAGATTTTGAAGTTTATCTTTAATATCTACTAGGATTATCTTGAATATTCAACAGTATTATAGAAAGAAAACAAAAGAGAATATGGAAGAAATATAGGAATTTGGTCAAGGTGGTTTTTATAAAATGTGAGAAGATAAAAATAAACATAACCAAGATTTTGCTTCTAGATAACTAAGATCATGGAAAAACAATATCAAAGATGAGGTATACAAGAAGAAAATTAATTTACTCTGGAATGTAATCATAGTTATATTTTAAAATAAAAATTTGGAAGAATTTTTGAAGTTTGTTGTAGCAGCAAAGTAGTAATCATATGAAGATAATCACAATTTCTCTTATTCTCTTATATATACTGTATAGTTAAGTATTATTTATAAATTACATATTATTTCCAGTGCTTAGATCCTCTAAAAAATTTGTGCTGGTCTTTTTAAGAGTATACCTATGTTCAGGTATCTAAAAACCAGCTAGAAATTTGGATATGGTGCTCAGGGGAGAAACCTATGTAAAAATATAAGACAGAGGAGTCATCTTTTAGAAATGATAGTTAAAGCCATGAATTTGCATAGTCTCTCAGGAGACGCCATGTAAGAGTAGAATATCAGCAGGCTTTACTTATATTCATTAAACAGAAAGGATAATTAGCAAAACTAAGAGTAATCAAGATGTAGGAATGGAGAATGAAAAAGAAAGGAGTAATCAATATTGGATCTCACTCATATTTATATGTACTGGACCTGTCAGGGAAACCACTCAGGTTCATTGATCAAAGTGAACAAAAAGATAGTTCATAAATGTATCTGCCATAATTTAGATCCTGGTCCAAATAGAAGTTGAACCCATATAGATACATGATGAGCAGATAAAGTCATAAATCTTTATCTATTCCAACAGCCTAATAATAGTAAAAGAACCAGAGAATGATTACCTTCACCAAAGGTGAAGTCCCAAATATTCAGTCCCAAATATTATAGCTAAAAGCATATTTTGTATGCAAGAAGAAGAGGCAGAGAGATGTAGCTGGATTACAAGGGTTTAAGGAGTGCTATCGAAATAAAGGCAGTAGAAAGAAGGAAGAAAAATCCTGGGTCTAAAAAGCAAAGGACAATTTAATACACTGATTTTTTTAAGGCTGTGAGTATTTTAGTATGCTAGTTGAGTGAAACAAAAATTTTAAGGAAAGCGTAAGAGAAGAATTTCTCTAATAAGTTCCGAGAGGAGTTTGGAAGAAAATAATTATTTTGATAGAAAAAAAGACAATGGCATTAATAAACAACTATTATGTACCACAAACTAGTTAGAAAGGATAATGAGCAGAGACAGATTCTTTAGGTACAACATAAAGTTTCTTCACTTACACGTTATTTGAACTTATGCAAGTTATTTACTCTTCATTTACTTATGAGTAAACAGGTAGGGGAATAATTTGTTGTATAAACAATATGTTTCAGAGAGATTAAGCAGGGATTGTCTTAATAATTATGATGTGACAGCAGTTACATAACAGACTAGGATATCTGGCCACCCTATTTAGTAGGCAAACTATTAAAGTAAGGAGGATTTGTAATTGCTTTTTTCTCCTTCAGTTTCCCAGTAGGTAGCTCAAGGACTGTGATAAGATGTGTCATGGCTGTTCTCTCTCTGCAGTCTTCTCAACAGGAAATGAGTTTCTAATATTCTAGGTTAACTTTTTTTTTTTTAATCTTCACAGAGGGCTTAATAATATAAAATAACTTTAAAATTATTTTTTAGTTATAACTAGGGACATAAGTCGTAATGTCTTAAACCCAAATATCTAAAATCAATTAAAAAATGTTAAGGTATGAGAACTGAAAGATGAGGCAAACTTTTTGTTTGTGCTGGAGAATGTCCCAAAATTCTTTAGACAGTAACACAAACAAAGCGTACATCCCTTCCTCAGTTACTTTTTAAGATTTGCTCTGAGGACCATAAGGATAATAGCCTGAATTTCCGTTCAGGATTTGTTTTGTAATAGTTGTGACTCTGCAAGAAGTGGGCATTAATCCATAGTAAACTATACTTTACTCAACAATCAGGTAAAATTATATCCTTAAAAATAGCAAAATGTTTGAAGATTAAAGGAAGTAGAAATGAGAGCTCAGCATAGTGTATGGCATAATAAATATTCAATATATACTACTTAGCTATCATTGATTTTATTGTGGGATTGTTAGTATTTATACTGTCTCCTAATAAATAGTTTTAAAAATGTGTAATGCCCTCCAGCGAGCAATTGCAAAATATTGTGTTCCATTCTTAACTCCATAATTTGCATAAAAGATTCAGAGAATGAAACAAAACTCTGAGATCTCTATTCTTGAATCACTTTAATCCCAGTTCTAAAATTATACGACCATGGTAAACAAAACTCTGAATAAAGTATGAATAAACTCTAAAGACTTCCAAGATACAAATAACACTTAAAATATGATGTGGGCTATTTCTATATGAATCATATACACCTTCAGTTATTAATGCTGGTATTCTTTCTTTCACCTGATATTTTCAAATTTAAAACATGCTAATATTTTTCCAGTTTCCAAATGGAGTGCTAATTTGTCAGTCTGTAGAATTTAACTTCTCTGGACATTCTTCTTGATGCATTTTAATTAATCCAAACCCATCCCCCTTTTTTTTCCCATTGGGAGGTGGTGCAGTTCATGTTTCCTTAGCATTGTCTTTAATGTCATTTTCATGTAACTAATATTCTATTATACCAAAGCAAAATGGAAATTAAATTGTGTGCGTATTCAGAAAAAAAAAATAAGAAATAACCATTGGAAATAATAATAGACTATCAAACATTATTCTCACAATGACTATCAACACATTAGCCAATATGTAATTAAATATTTTTTTTAATGTAGAGGCAGTAATGTTTAAGAGAAGGGGTTTTGGAGTCAGAATGGCCTGTGCTAGTTCCCATCCCCAATTCTAATTTGCTGTGTTCCCAGCAAAGCTCATAATTTCCTTCAGTCTTGATTTTCTCAATTTTAAATTGGCATTAATTATATAAAGTTTGCATAGTTATATATACTTTACATAGTTGCAGTAATAATTAAATGATTTGGTATAATTAAAGTTTCTCGCAAAATTTCTGTCACAGTAAATACTATGTTGTGGTTGTTAATAGTAATATTTTTAATAATATGTTCTTCATTGCTTTCTATGGATGTTGATTAAATCAAATTTTGGAATATTTAAAACTTAACTTCTCTTTGATGCATTAAAATATTTTAAAAGAAAGAGTTGGTGGTTTCACACTAATGTAGAAACCATACATGGAAATAAAACAATCAGCATTCCATAGCCATTTTCTTCTGGTATCCTAGAATAAAGGATGTTCATAGTGTATTGCTTTTTATTTCATTTCCTTTAGCTAAGAATGATTTAGAATAAATGCTTTTAGAATTACATAGAATTAATTTTTAAAAAGCAGTTAAGATGATAATAGTTATGATTATAAAAGGCTAACACATACAATTAAACTTTTGTTTGGGCTACTGTCATATCTCCTAATCCATCATTTTACTTCTGTTTTGGCCCTTTTATATTTCACTCCTTCCCACAGCAGCCAGAGTGCTTTTTGTAAAATATGAAACAGATTATGTCACTTTTCTGATAAAAATCATCAAATGCTTCCTTCACACTTAAAATAAAATTCTTCATCCTTGTTTACAAAACCTATATGATTCATTTCTTGCCTAACACTCTCACCTAAGTACATACCACTCACTTTCTCTCTAGTTCATTAGGCTTCATCTATTATTTCCTTTCTATTTTTGGAACACACTTATGTTTATTCCCGGAAGAATCACTTTGTATTTGTCATTTCCTCTGCCTGCAAAGCTCAGAACATGGATTTTAGCACAGTTGTGATATATTTATAATTCAGATCTTAACTTAGTGATGTCTCCTTTCAGAGGCTTTCCCCAACTATCAAATCAAATGTAGTTTAAAGTCCTTACCTATCATTAACTCCCTTAATCATTGTCAATCATACTACTATTGTGTTGTCTTAATACATTGTTCTCTGAAATTCTTATTTATTTTTCTACTTGTTGATTGCAAGCTTCTTGCAATCAGGATTTTGTTGACTATTGCATTTCTTGCACAGAGCATTATTTCTTAAATCATAGCAACACAACACAAATTAGTTTAATGGCCACGTAAAAAGATATTAATTAAAGGAGAAGCTTGTTTACAGGATCTCATCAGTAAATTTGAAAAAAATATGTTGGCAAAAATTATTCAATGGTAATGAGCAAGAGGTAAGGTGTGTCATCTTTCACAAGTTGAAATATATGGTACAACAACAGCAATTTAAAAATGGTAAGTGTGAACAGAAGTGTCAACAGATACACCATTGAAGTAATATAACTAGTACACAAATCTATTCATCACTAAATTGTGTAGTCTAACTCTTCTATAGGCTTCACATGTGGCCCTTACTCTGATCACCTTTGACATGCTTTATTTTAGACTGTCATCATCCTTCTTGTCATCTAATTCGGTAATGTCTTTAAAATATGAATTTTACTCTTGCTTGAATCAAGGATCAGTGGAAATCACTGTTGTAATCAACATGCTTATTCACATATATGCATTAAATAGTTCCCTGAAATTAAATTATTTAAAGTGAAAGCCTCACTTTTCTTTTTAAAATGTCCTTTACAAGTACATCATCATATTAAATAGGCGATGATTTAAAATTTTATTATTTTATACCAGGGCTTGGCAAACTAAGGCTCATGGACCATATCCAGCTAGCCAACTCTTTTTGTAAATAAATTTTTATTGAATCACAGCCATACACATTTGTTTATGTATCATCTATGGCTGCTTTAGTGCTATAAAACAAAATAGTTGCAACAGACTGCATGGCCTACAACACCAAAAATATGCATTATATGCCCCTTTAAGAAAATGTTTTATTATTCCTGCTTTATATCATTACTTTGTAGAGATTAAAGGCTGTGTACACTTCAAATCATTTTCCTGCTGCAGCTTTATAAAGGCATACCTGTCTCTTTCTTTTTCCATGCAATATAAAGATTATCCTCTCAAGATCTATTAGTCGGTAAACATTGGCAAACAGACTACTTCATTTTGACTAGGTTCTTAATAAAACTGTTTACTGACAAGTTATCTCGTTTAGCAAGAAACCAATAAACCACAGTGCAAGTCAGTATATTACTCTATTTTAAGCATTCAAACAAATAGTTTGTTTCTCTAAAGGGGTGGAGCATTACTGCCACTGCTAAATAACTTTGTACTTAGAAACAAAGATTTTCAATTCGTTGCATATAGCCTATTGACTTGGTAGATGCACAGTTAAAAGCATAAGAAAGTTTACGTTCATGATGGTTATGTAAACAATATAAGGTTTTGATGCTTATCTAAAATAGTTTCACTACTAATTTCTTGGCATATCATCATTTGTGGTGATAGGGAGAACACTCATTTAGCAAGGGAAGTTTTAATTTTTGACCCATATTTGGTAAAGAATTCCTCTTGAGGTCCCAAACTGTATCTGTAGATGATGAAGGTATGGACTCATTGGTGAATTCCCATATATAAACAAAGTGACATACAGTCATACCAAAATAAATTTAATTTGAAAACTAAGGCCCTTTTCCAGAAGCATAGTATTTAACATATAAAAACACTTTTTTTAATGTGAATTATTTTTTATTTTATATTTTTAACTTTATGAGGAATAATTGATAATATAACTGTGCATATTTAAGGTGATTTTATATACATATATAAATACATTGTGGAATGATTATCAAGATCAATATAATTAGCACATCCCTCACTTCACATAGTTAACATAGGTAATTCTTTTTGTGTGTATGGTGAAAATGCTTAAGATCTACTCTCAACAACTTTCAAGTTTACAATACTGTATTATTAACTACAGTCACCATGCTATGCACTAGATCCTCAGAACTATTCTAAAACCACTTTTTTTTTTTTTTTTTTTTTTTTTTAGGCTTCAAGCTCTCTGTACAGTAGGGATTATAAAAGACAGATATTTTCCCTTCTGTAATAGGGTTTCTGGCCCTCTTGGCACTTCAAAAATATTAGCTATGACTTAGGATAAGAGAAAAATAATACCATTGCCAGAGATTGCTTTGTCCTTCATGATGTCAATAGCCATCTCTCACTAATAATTCTGAATTCTTCTTGAAACTTACTGGTAACTTCTCTTTGTCTACACATAGGCAGCTATGATTTGTAGGACACACATTTCAGAGGTAAGCATATCAGTACCACATTAAATTCATGGTCATTATCATCAAATGGATCCTTAATATGGCAAGACAACCTTGCTTCATTTTACAGTCAAATTGTTCTTTCCCTCAGTGCTGTAGTTATTTGAAAATTATGCAGCAAAACATGGTTGTTGACAATCTGCCCTGTTGGAGACTGAGTCATCTATACGTTTGCCGCATAGATGACCTGAGGAAAAAGAGTTAAACTCTCTACTTCTTAGTTTTCTCTTTTGTAAAATGATAATAACGAAACCTATAACATAAAATTCTGATAGCACTAATGGTAGAATAGTATACAGTTAGCCCTAAAATAAAAATGTATTATTGTCACCATGATAGCCCTCTCATTTCCTCCTCCTCATCATTTTCAAACTTTAACCCATTTGCTACTCTTTCACCTGATAAAGTAGAACCAATTCAACAAGATTAACCCTGTTCCCTTCTGTTTCTCCTCTTATCATGTTTCAGTAGAGGAGCTGGCTTCCTCCTGATCTAAAGCTCATCTATCTTCTAGTCTCTATGCCTTCCTATGGGATGCTATTCATTATTCAACCACTCGCTCTATTCTGGATCTTTCCTGAAAGATGTAAATATTCTCTCATTAAAAATAAATTACAGAACTAAAGAACTTTTGATGTACGACTCCTTTTGCATGAATCTAGGTTTTGTTTCCCCTTGCCTTTTTTGTGGTCATAAGGACTTCTCATATTACTAGTCACTGAGTGCTTCACCATCCTGTATAAATTTCTTCATCCTGCTCACAATTGTGTAAATAGTTCTTTCATTGAAATATCGTATTAAAACTTTTTGTGTGTGCTTCTTTTTTTTTTGTACCAAGACCATGACTGACACAAATGCTTAAGAGCTACATGGAGTCAGTAGGAGAGCTAGGGTAACAGTTTCAAGATGTTTTAATCATTCAGACTATATGATGACTTAGAACATGAATGTATAAAGAAATTTGAATAATCAGCAATGAATGGTGACTAAAGACTAATGGGAAGTATATGATCAGTCCTGTATTTCTTGAAAAGAAGTTTACTACTTATCTCAGGAACAAATTTAATTTTTATTCCATAATAAACACCATTTCTAATCTTAAATTTACTCTTAACATTAGAATATTTACTCTTCATCAGTGCATATTTAGAAACAATATTAATAAACATACAAAAATAAGCAAGTGAAATATTATCCTTGTTTCCTTGGCCACCATTAGGGTGTCCCACAGAGGAGACAGCACATTATATTTGAGAAGCCCCTAAAAATCTTTTCATTAAAACACGTATAACAAAACATCTTCTGAAGCAAAAAAAAAAAAAAAAAAAAAGCATAAAATCTTAGGAAATATATATTTTCAAATGTTGGTAGAAAATCAATTTTGATAATTACATCACAGGACAGTCCTTTTGTAGTAACTGCATACTTAAGATTTAAGATTCCGTGCAATGTTATATTTGAATTCTATGTATTTCTTTTTTTCTGTTCCTGCCACCCACATCTTATGGCATCTGTGGAGATTACAAAATTGTAAATGCCAGATGGAAATATGATCATTAAATTCAAACCAATTTCATTTCTGCTTAAGTCATAAAACAGAATGATCAAATTTGTAAATGTTTCTATTCTGGTTATTATTATTTTTATATGATAACAAAGAGTTGGACTTTAAAAACAAATTATATCTATGAATTACAGTACTTTTCTTTACAAAGCTCACTTTCTAAGGTTCTAAAGTTTGATTGGCTAAACATCTTTCCCAGACTAATGTGTCAAAAAAGAGGTATAAATAACCTACATTTTGAACATTTTGAACATAATATTTCACATAACATTGAAAAACAATTTCGAAAGCATTTTTTGGAAATAAAAATAAATAAGAACTTTTTAAAAAGGCAAAATATTGTTCCTTATTAAGATATCAGCTAGATGGTGGAACATGTTGGTACATACATTTCTTCCCCAACCAAGGTATCAGTTCAATCATGGATGGACCAGTTCCTATTATTAGAAATTCAGAATTCATTTAAAAATCTCTTGCACCCCAAATGAGCACAGAATCAGATGCATCAAAGCTGGCAGAAAAAGTGGTGGCACTCACTTGCCAGTCTCTCTACCAGATTCAGCACGATAGAATTTCCAGATTCTCCCTGAAGAGAAAACATGAAGACTAGAACATATAAGGACCTTTCAGACTTCTTAAGGGGCTATTTAAGGAACTAATTTCTTTGTTGACTGAATCTAAGAGCAACAGAAAAATGCACCAGGTTAGGGAGTATAGAGAACAAAGGCAATAGTCTTAATTAGCATGACACTCACTCACAATTACCCCTCCCCCTGGCTTAGTGCAGAGTTTCGCCATCTTAGAGCACTGATACAACCTGGCGTACTCTAGATACCCAGCAACAAGTGAATAAAAAATAGACCCCCAACGGGCCTGTGGTACAGCAAACAGAGGCCAATATAGTTTGAAAGGGTAAGGGTATAGAGTATGCAAGAAGAAGAGTGGAACATATATCCAGTGTTCCAACTTTTCAGCATGCTAACTGAGGGACTGGTTTCTGTCTTGCTTATTTCAAGTGCTAATGAAACCTCACATATTCTAGATGTCTGGGGGTTCCAATAACAAAAAAAGAAATGAAATACTTATGTCACCTCCAGAGAATCAGCAGTACTACAGACAGAGACCATAAAAAGCAAGAAATTACAAGCTTCGGAAAAAATAGACAGGAAAAATATCTCTATGAGGAATCTAAACACACAAGTCTACAGAAGACTCATCCACAGAAAAGGTTTTAGAGGCCCTGAGAATCCCTAGCTGGGCTGATTGGCGATGTTTGTCTCTCTAAGCCAGTCCATAAAGACTGTAGTAATCAAAGCAGTAGGGTACTGACATGAAAACAGACACACAAGTCAATGGAAAAGAATTGAGAGGCCAGAAATAAACTCACATATATATGGGCAATAAATCTTTGACAAAGGAGGCGAAGATATACAATGGGGAAAAGACAGTGTCTTTAATCAACGGTGTTGGGAAAACTGGACAGTTAAATGCAAAATAAAACTGGACCACTTTCTTATGTTATATACAAAAACAAATTTAAAATGGATTAAAGAATTGCATGTAAGACTTGAAACCATAAAACTCCTAAAATAAACAGGCAGTAAGCTCCTCGATATTGGTCATAGCAATATTTTTTGGACCAGTCTCCTCAAACATAATAAAAGCAGAAATAAACAAATGAGATTATATCAAATTTGAAAGCTTTGCACAATGAAGGAAACCATCAACAAAATGAAAAGGAAACCAATCGAAGGGGAGCATATATTTACAATTCATATATCCAAATGGTGGTTAATGTACAAAATATATAAAGAACTTACACAACTTAATATCAAAAGTACAAACAATCTGATTAAAAAATGGGTAGAGGATTTGAGACATTTTTCCAAAGAAGACATACAGATAGATGGCCAACAGGCACATGAAAAGATGCCTAACATCACTAATCATCAAGGATATGCAAATCAAAATCACAATGAGATATTACTTCGCACCTGTCGGAATGGTTATTATCAAAAAGACAAAAATAACGAGTGTTGAAAAGGTTGTAGAAAAATGTGAACCCTTGTACACTGTTGGTGGGAATGTAGAATGTTGCAGCCAATATGGAAAATAAAATTGGAGTTATGGGATTTCCTAAAACAATTAAAAGCAGAACTATCATACGAACTAGTAGTTCTATTGCTAGGTATTTATCTGAAGAAAATGAAAACACTAATTTAAAGATACACACACACACCTATATTCATTGCAGCATTATTTACAATAGCCAAGACATGAAAACAACCTGTGTCTATCAGCATATGAATGCATAAAGAAAATGTGTCTTATATAAATACATATGTATGTATATATATATATATATATATATATATATATATATATATATATATATATATATATATAGCATGCGCAAGCACACACACGGGAGTACAGGAATATATATACTCAGCTATAAAAAAGAATGAAATCTTGTCATTTGTGATAATTTGAATGAATCTAGCATGTTTTATGCTAAGTCAAATAAGTCAGAGACAGACAAAGAGCATATAATATCACTTATATGTGCTACCTAAAAATTAAAATAAACAAACAAAACAAAACATAAACAAACTTATAGAAACAGGAAACAAAGTGAAGGTTATCAGAGAGTGGGGCGGTTGTGGGGCAAGAAAAATAAGTGAAGACGTTAAGAGGTGCAAACTTTAGGTCATAGAATAAGTCATAGGGATGTAACAGAAAGCATAGAAAATATAGTTAATAATATTGCAGCAACTTTATATAGTGACAGGTTGTAACTAGACTGATTGTGTTATCATTTTGTAATGTATATATGTTTTGAATCACTGTGATGTACACCTGAAACTAATAGGATGGTGTATATCAATTATGTCAATAAAGAGAAATAAAAAGAAAAGGCAAAATTAAATACGGAGATTTATACAAGTGAACAATGGTGCCATTTAAGTAATGGTTTTCATTGCTTAAAATTGGCAGTATAATTTAAAGACTAGAAGATAGGGGAGTATTCTTTTCTTATCTATGCCACTGGTGGTCTTGAGCAAACCATTTACATCTTCGTTTTAACCCAGAGTGTCAACAGAGGGACGACACTCTTACTCTGTGCTTAAAACTGAAAACTTCCACTGCCTGCCATGACTTTGTATCAGCCATAGCTACATTCAAAATTGCACTGTTAATAAGAGATAAACATAGAGGGTGATGCAAGATGAACTTCATCATAACTATTCAGGGTTAGCTAATATAGGAAAAGACAACACAAAACATATTTCATAACAATTTTGTGCTTGTTCTCAATTACCTTTTCTGATATTAAAATTATTTTGAAGTCACATTGCTAAAAAAAATTTCCAAAACTAGCTTAGTGGCTGCACCAGATTTTTATGTAGTAGAGGGTAAAAGTCAGAGGTCATATAAGCAACCCATGGGTAGTTTTTTCAAAGTATACACGCTTTTCCTGGTCCAAATCCACTCTCATTTTGTAGGATAATCTCTGGACTAATCTGGAGGAGAAGAGGATAGGGATGAAAAAAGAAAAGTATTTGTGTTTTAAAAATTTCTTTAGTAGACTCTGATATATGTCCCTTTCCAATTTGACAAGAACTAGAGTACACTGAAGGAAGATGGATCCTGAAATACACATGTATTACTTGTGAACACGTTGAAATCTGGAATTTAATTCCAAGTACTACAGGAGTGGTTCGCTGCTTCTATTAATTTCTCTTGAGGTATGCTCTGCTCTACCCTTCCATCGGAATAAAAAAAAAACCCTCTGATTTCTGAGAATATCTCTAGACTTACTACTAAACTAGAATCTTGGTAGATGGTTCCTAAGAATCTATAGTTCAAATAGTCTCCCCAGGTGAAATTCATAAATACAAAACCTGAATGCTATTGCATTATAGGAAATTTTCTATGTATATTTATTGTTTGAGCTCCCTGATTTTCACACACAAAAAACAAATATTATTAATCAAAAATGCATATATCGACGTTACGGCCATATTTTTGGACCTGGATTTTGATTTTAAAAGTTGAGTCACATAAATATAATTACAAGTCAGGCACATTATGAAGTAAATATGAGAGTGCCAAGTCAAATATTAAATAAAATCCTGATAATCATACTCTGTTTCTTTTCAAACTCAGAAAAAAAAAGTCAATTCAAAAAGCAAAAGGCTCTTTGCTATCCCATAATCAACGGTTAATTTATTTGGTGTATAATCATTTGAAATATTAAAATGTATTTATTCATATTTTTTCAAATGAAAAGTCATTTTATTTATTATTTAATACTTATTAATTTATTCAATCATGTATTCAATAAACATTTTTGATTGCCTAATATCTGTCATCTACACTAAGCTATAAGATTAAAATACAGTAAGTTCATTTCTCCAAGAGCTCCAATATAGTAACTAAATAATTAATTTGCTAATTATGTACCACCTTCAAAGAAGTCACAGAGACAGAGTGATGAAAGACAGAAAGGGAATATCCATAGAGAAGAATAAATGGAAAAAATGGTGAGATGGCTTTTGTATGGAGTACTTGGGGAAACAGCAAGTACTTCTGCAGCAGTGCCTGGAGTTACCAAGGTAAATAAATAGGGTTATTTAAGGAAGATATGTGTAGGCCACCATAAGGAATTTGGGGCTCTATTTGTAGGTGAGGGGGTACCACATAAGCATTTTATGCAGGGAAGTGCCATAATCAGATTGGATTTCAGAAAGGCTATCTGATTGTGGAATTAATTGGATTATAAGAGGCAGCATTTCAAATAGAGATTGTAAATAAAAATCATCAGTCTTGAAATAACGCTAGAGAATATAAACTTTCAAGCCTTCTTGTCCCACAGTACATTCATTCTAAAAATATATTTGGTGTATTTTTATGACTTGATATATATTGTCAATTAAATTCCAAAAATATTGTACAGCACAGCATGGTACTTAATTAAAGTTTAGTTTCAGCACATCTAATGAAAAATAACCGAACATCGAAAATCAACCTTGCCAGTTGCTGAAAAAAGTGCCATTTTGAAGATCTACATTCTTTCAATCTGCACACTACTTTTTTTTCTTCACGTTGAAATAAGCTACTACTTTTTCAGTAAACTATCAGATGAAGTAGTAGCTCGTGTTAAGGTCCATAGTTTATTTAAATAAGTACTGTGTTTTTGAAAATTAGGAGCACATTCAGTGTTGAGCAAAGCGTACACTCTGAGGACATGAGTTGAAACTGACAAGGATTGAAGAAACAGCAGATTCATATTTTCTTCTATGACCCACTGGGTCTGGGACATATATTAAGTAGAATGACAAGTAATATTCCCAACACTATTTGAATTCATCCACTTTCTCTCTCAACCATATAGATTTGAAACCAGGTAATTTAAATACAAGAAGTGAAAGTCAACTATACAAAGTTTTCAATTTCTTTTCTTTGCAATAATGACAATTTCAGTTCATACTTTTTTGACAAAGCATTGAGAAAGACCAAAATTCGCCACCCCAAAATATATCTTTTGGGATATTGATTTTAAGCTGGTTATTTTTAAGAAAAGAAGGACTCAGGAAAAACCTTTGATTTTCTCCTTAACTGTCTAAAAGGAATTTAGATAGAAGACCTGATCCAGGAAGGGAGATATCTTCACAGATAACTATAGTTTAATTTGAACTAATGTGTGATAGACAGGGAAGAACCTAGCAAGGCCTATTTGTTCAAAGTATTCTCTGTGTCCCATTAACGATGGCCCAGGAAACATTTATTTATCAAACATTAATTGCTTTTCCATCTCCACGGGAATTGTCTTTCTGCCCTTTGAAGTCCCAAACCACAACCCTTCTCCCCCTCCTCCTTAACTCCAGAATTATAAATAAGCCTCAGCTGCCCATTCTGTCCTTGGGTCTCATATTCTTATGACATGCGCCTATGTATTAAATTTGGTTATTTTCTTCTGCTAATTGGATTATTAACCAAGGCAGAAGAACTTAGAAAGCTGGGAGAAAAATTATTTTTGTGTCCCTCCGCAGTACTCATCATTAAAAAGAGTAAAAATGATTGTTTAGCTTTTAGGTGTATTTATTCTTTAGCGAGTTATCAATTAATAGTCATTGCCTTTGATTTTATTAAAGTCATGATATTTGCAAGTCATATTTTGTACAAGCAATTTGTTTGGTGGAAATGTAACAGAATATTGCAGGAAACAAGTATCCTTCTATTCTAAAGAATGGTACATGATACATTTATACAGGATTTATTAAAAAACAGAAAACCTTCGCCAGTGACTCTGATCTCCTCAAACTATATAAAAGAATAATGAAATTTTGGATAGATTATTTGAAAGGAGTTTATAGGCTTAGAGAAAGCTGTGATATTTCCTCTGGGAGAATGGGAGTGGCCTTCCCCTCTTCAAGTCAGGTGTGGGAAAATGCTCCAAGAAGAAACACTTGTAGAACCTAAGGTGCCTTCAGACAGGGCACCTTCTTTCTCATTTGAATGCTTGCTGAATTGCAGAAATTTATAGACTCTACATTGCACAGGAATAGAGTATGGTGTAAAAGGTCCTGAGAAAACTTGTGTGTTCCAGGGAGTTTGGGAATGTATATAAACTGCTCTCTGCTAAAGAAGTCTGAAGGCATAAGTTGGTTTGGAAAAACATTCCATGGCAGGGTGGGGCTAGAGGGGACAGCAGTTAAACAGTGCCTTTACATCATTTGGAAGGATAAGCATGTGTAAGATATCCGAATACCATGCAGACAGTAGAGATGATAGCTTAGCTAGTTTTCCTTCATGCATTCTCATTCATGAGAGGGTTAGAGTAGAGATAATAAGACACAGAGGTGGATGAGGGACTAGCCTTATTAGGTAACTGTGTAGAGTCAAAGTCCCTCAAGCTCTTCCAAAGAACAGCAAGCATCGTGCCTGAAGGAACATCGTCCATTTGGTGCTGGCTACGTAGAGGCATCAATGGCCATATTTCAATATCATCCATTACATAACTCTCAAGTCTCCTTCCTCTAATCCATTTTCTCCCCTCTGTAGGACCATAAGCCTAGAGGCAATGGTCACACCTCTGCTGGAGCTGAGAGAAGCTGTGAATATGTCAGAAATGAAGTTCTGTTAGATGAACCAGACATTTTAACAACTAAATGTGTCAGTTACCTTAGATTTATTTCTACAATTGAAAATGATTGGAAAGCCATAATATATACTTAGAGTTGAACAACAACAACAACAAATGTAATGAAGTATGAAGGCAGAATCTGTAGAAAAGCAAAGATAGTTTCCTATTTATATCCCACAGAGTTCAACACCCCTCTCCACTTCAATAATCCAGTTGCAAGAGTATTAATCATTTTACATATTTGCTTCACTATTTTTTTCTTGCTCTATTTTTAACCTCTTTATTATGGTTATATCAGAAGAATATGTGCGTACACATGTATGTGAAAGGAATCAATTATTATGTTCAAATATTTATACTTCCCTTTGTCATCTCTTCTATATCTTTTAGATACTGAGTGAGTCATTCACATTTTATAAGGTACAATAATGTTTGCAGTACACTCTCTTTAATATCTCAAGCTAAATATTTTAATCTTTCAATTCATATGGAATATTTTTGGTCACCACTGTTAACGGACTCTGTGATGTGCTTCCCTCAATCCCCCTTAGGATTAAAAAACGTATTTCCCCAGCTGCTGAAGGTGCTTCAACTGACAATCTTTAACTATATTCAACTTTAGGAATATTTCAGATGAAGAATGTTTGCCTTGATAAAGAGCAGAAGCATGCCTTTAATGATAGGTAGATGCAAATGTAGAAAAATGCTTGGTCTCCTTTCTTTATTTGAAACAGTTCAAAGGGATATCTTTTATTATTGTTATTATTATTATTATTATTAATAATAATAATAAATTTATTAGGTGACACTGGTAAATACAACTATATGTGTACAATTGTATATTATATCATCTGTATATTACACTGTGTTCACCACCCAAAGTCAAATCTCCTTTCATCACCATATATTTGACCCTCTTTACCTTTTTCTTTCCCCTGCTTTCCCTCTGATAATCACTAAACTGTTGTCTGTGTCTATGAATGTCTGTTTGTCTTATCTGTTTGCTGCTTTGTTTTGTATCCCAAATATGAATGAAATCATGTGGCTCTAGACTTTTTCTGACTGACACACTTTGCTTAGCTTGATAATTCTGAAAACTATCTATGCTGTTACAAATGGTAGAATTTCATCTTTTCTTATGGCTGAGTAATGTTCCACTATATATATGTACCACATTTCTTTATCTAACGATCTATCAAAAAACACCTTGGTTGTTTCCAGGGCTAATATCCAAACTATACAAAGAACTCATACAACTCAACAAGAAAAAAGACAAACAATCCAATTCAAAAACAGGCAGAGGACCCAAAAAGACCCTTCTCCCAAGAAGATATACAAATGGCCAAGAGACATATGAAAACATGCTCAACTTCACTAGCTGTTAGGAAAATGCAAATCAAAACCACAGTGATATACCATCTTACACCTGTTAGAATGGTTATCATCAACAGAACAAGTAATAACAAGTGTTGGAAAGGTTGTGGAGAAGAAAAACTCATACATCACTGGTGGGAATGTAAATTGATACAGCCACTACGGAAAACAGTATAGAGTTTTCTTAAAAAATTAAGACTAGTGCTATCATATGACCCAGAAATCCCTCTTCTGGGTATCTATGCAAAACACTTGAAAACATTTATCTGTAAAGATATATACCCCTATGTTCATTTCAGTGTTATTCACAGTGAAGGGATATCTTTAGAAGTCATTATTTAAACTATGTCAGAGTCCACGTTCTCTTTCTATCCAGTTCAGCTACTTTGACCATCCTATTACAGGTGTCGATGCCAAAAGCCCTTAACAGATACCAATAATCACCTCTGCTCTTTGAATTCAACCTGTGAAAGAAAATATTTAAATTGATCCTCCTTCAAAATAAGTAACAATTTATTACAATGCCATTTACTAAATAATGTTTATCTTCTTTGTGGTTTTCTAATGACTCTTAATCATACAGTAAGGATGTCTATGTAGTACAATGTGATCATATGGTTGAATAGGTATATTTTCATATGTGTTTATGCTTGCACAAACACACACACACACACACACACAAATGAGGAGGGTAGCAGAATTTATGTGTTTGTTAAAAAACTAGAAAATAAAGGATTAATCTTCATTATAATCATTTAAATGCCATTCTAAGAAATTCCAACTTATATCTTAGGTAACATAGTGTTTTTAAAGCAGAAGAGTAAAGCATCTAAAATTTTAGTAGTTAAAAAAAAGCAGTAGCAGTGTTGTGTATACATCAAGAGGACTTAGAGGTTATTATAGCAGATGAGGTTAAAGATGATGAATATCTGAAATAGAATGTTGACTCTGGCAAACATTACGAGGAACTCATTTAAAATAATTTGAAGCTAGAATTGATGGGACTTGATGACAACATTGAAAAATCGATAGAGAGCTTTTATTAATGTTATATACTGTTTAAATATAATTTAATAGAATCCAAGGTACATTATTTTTAATTTTAAATATTAGAAGTATACTTATTCTAGAGAAATAAAAGGAATAATTCTTTAGTCATACATTTATACCTAAGCTGGTACCACAGATGAGTGATAAATGATGCATTAACTATATTATTGTTGTTCTTGTGCTTTTAAAATAGAGGAATATCAAGATTTAAATTTACACATCTTTAAAGCATAAAATTGCAACTGAATAATTTATGAGCAGTAGCATTGAGACTACTTAAAGAGAATACAGCATAATTTGAAACAAATAACTTACTAAAAAATTTGCAAGGTTATGTATGCAAGGTAAAAGATAAACTCAAGATGATATTTCAGAATCTATAAACATAACAGTCCAATCAAAAATTTCCAGTTCTAAGTATGACATGCCACAGTAAATCACAATAGAACAATGTGAATAATTTAAGTAAATATCAAGGTCAAAAACCCCACAACTTTTTAATTTTTTGTTGTAAATCACAGACGTGTATCCCAGAACTAAACAAACCTATTTTGGAAAAAAAATCTAAATACTAACAGATAAAGATTAAGAAAATTAAGTTGAATTTAAAAGTAGGAAAACTTACCTTAATTTAGTTTGGTTAGCTATAGTATATACACATATACATATAAATCCTTAGTAATAACATCAGTATTTTATTATTTTATCCTGTTTCTAACATCATATGAACTATTAATGACCTTTTTTTAGAAAATTGATATTTTAAAAATCAAAAATGTCAAAATTAATGAAAATAGAAAATATTAAAATATTAAAAATGTTAAAGAAAATCTTATCAAACCTGTGTTTTAGTATGAAGTGAAAATGTATTCATTTTTGTCATATTATAGTGAGATGTCAATGTGGTAATAAATATGCTGATAAAAGTATGGATTTACAATGAATTATGCATGGTTTTTTTTTTCCCATAAAGAACTACAAAAGAACTGAAAAGTATTATTGTTCAGCACTTACAAAATCTATAATATTTATAATCATGTAAAAGTATCCAGTTCTGGTGATACATAAAGCTCTGTTTTAAAATGTGCTTGAAAACTGCTGCAAACTTAAAAAAATAAGTGAAAGAATTGTTTACAATTCTTTGTATGGTGATAAGTGTTTAAAATAAATATAATCTAGGCTGCTTTTCAACCATAGGTAAGCTTTATGTTTTACATTTTAGAATTTTAAATATCATAATCATACTGTTACAGTGTAAGTTTTTCATCCTTCCTCTCATATAAGTCTAAGCTCCTAAGACATTTAGATTCTTGGACATCTATTAAATAAATGCAATTTGACATCAAGTGAGATAGTAAATACTAGCAGAATATATAGCATATCAAATAATTCCTCATAAGCAGCACGATGGAAGAGAGGAACATTAAGTGTTTGACTTCATTTTCCAATAATAAGTCAAATAGACTATATTTCCTATTTTCTTCTCTTCCTTTTGTTCTTTCCTTTCTTCCTTCTTTCCCCTTCCTTTCCTTTCCTTTCTATTTTCTTCTATTCCCTTTTCTTCCTTTCCTCTTGATGCCTTCTTTCTTCCTTCCTTCTGTTCTCCTCTTTCCCTTTTTCCTTATAATTCTGCTATGGTCTATATATGTCATTTGTGTAATTTTGAGTTTTTATGTAACCCTGTAACCTTATGAAAATAAGGAAAATACATTGGAATTGAAAGCTCTGGTTGAGGCACAGCCCTCAAACTTAAGCACTCCTCTTGTTTCTTTTTCTTTTGTTTTCTTTTCTCTTAAGTCTTGAGCCAGTTAAAACAGAACTGTAATTAGTGATTTACAGATCAGTTGAGAAAGGAGGGTGTGGGGAGTTTGAGGGATATTTTTCTAGTACCACTCTGATTTTAAAAATGAGGTTCTAGAAAAAAATATTTTGCATAAAGCCTACAGAAGTCGTAAGTATGATAATTACTATTAGGTAAGTATTATAATTTAAAAAATGGGATGAAATCATATTAGAACAAAATTTAAAAGGCCATAAGGACTTGTTTTTATGTATCTGAGATTAGGAAGCTTATGTGCACTTAAAAAAGGAACGATAAATCCAATGAGATATAGGAGGCTTTATGCTTCCTGTGTAATAATGGCTCACAAAACACTAAGGAAATGGTCCATGCATAAGGTGACCACCTGTCCAGCCTGCCCAGTACAATACTAGTTTACATTGGTTGTACTACGGATCTGTCCTCGTTTTAATTGCTATAGTGTTTACTACTTTCAAAAATGTCCTGGTTTGAAAGCTATTGTCATCCGATGCACATGAAACCTGAAACTCCAGAAGGATAAATAGAAAGATAGTATCTAAGATTAATACAAAGATTAAAGCTTTTGTTCTATAGCTAAAAAGAATTGTTTAAAAAACAAGTACAGTAAAACATAAACACTTTGTATATATTAGCATTTAAATATTTTAAAATTTAATAAATCTTTATGGAGTTTAACTACATTGCTATTTGATTATTCATAATGTATTTTGTCTTTTGAAGTTATGATGTAAGTTTAATCTCTACAGTTATTTTTAAAGGAGACCTCTTCACGTATGTATTAAAAGTGAGAAATGTTTTCATAGAAGTAGGGACTATAATGGTGGCTTGCCGGGGGCTAGAAGGAGGGAAAAATGGAAAGGTATTTATCAAAGGGTACAAAGTTTCAGTCATGCAAGATGAATAAGTCCTAGAAATCTACTGTATAATGTAGTTCCTATAGTTAATAATACTGTATTGTATGCTCTAAAATTTGCTAAGAAAGTTGATCTTATGGTGTTATCATATTTTTTTAAAAAATAAGGAGGCAGAAACATTTGGAGGGGATTGATATGTTTATGACATTCATTGTGGTGATAGTTTCACCTGTGTATACTTATCTCCATATTCATTAAATTATGTACATTAGATATGTACAGCTTTATGTATGGTAATCATACCACAATAAAGTGGTTTAATAAAAGAGAGAGAGAAATATCTGTACTTAGCAAACTAAAGTATCTTTTCCTGGTCTTATTTTCTAGGCAGAGATTGCCTTGGGTAATCAGTAGTACAAAGGCACCACAGCCCAAGTAACCATAACTCTAAATCTCATTGAGCTCATACTCTGGGGATAGCATGTCTGACTCCAAATCCCAGTTCTAATACTCAATGGTTATTTGACCTCCTGCAAATGGATGAACTTGTACAGAAGGTTAACAACTAACTAGGTAAATCTTTGGATTGTTATGAAATTTAAAAAATACACTTGGTAAAGCTCTTAGACATTCATTATTTATCAATCTTTTATTTTATGTCAGATTGGAAATACAAAGGAAAAAATGGTACATTCTCTATCCCAAACTGTTTATAATCTCAGGAAGAGACAGAGTTATATAAGAAAAATTACAAAAAAATATAAAATTTGCTACAATGACTGTGGAGTTAATTCAAACATAGCCCATCCACAGACCCGGGAGGCAAAGAGGACTGCTGTGTCAGTAGCTCTAAAAAGGACAATGATCAAAGCATTATCCAGGCTGTGCTTGTCCCTAAGGTCACTTCTCATTGCTCCCATGGGCACTATCTGCCCCTATGGCCGTTCCCATGAACATTATCTCCTTGCTCCTTAACCATTCAAGGACACAGCTGGTTAGGTCCTCCCCAACACTAGCTGGGCAGCATGTCCGCCTTTGTCTGCGGGGGAAGACCCTTGTTCCGTGGGATGAGGCAATCCTACTCCCCTCTGCTTGCATATAAAACAATGTCTGCTCTTAAAAGGCTACTTTTTCCTGCAGCTCTCACTGACCAAATGCTGAATGAAGCCTTCTCTTATTGTGAGTAATAAATGGCATGTCTCACTCTGCTGTCTCCCATGGTGGTTTTTTCAAAATATCCAAGGTCCAGGTGCAGGTTCCTGGGCTGGAGCTCCTGAGTTATAATGACTAATATTTTTCTATAATGACTAGAAATCTCACTAGTAAAGTCTAAGGCAAATTCAGAATAAAAGAGAATCAGAGGTGGGATCTGAAAGCTTAAAGGGATTGAGAGAGAGCAGAGGCAATAATTGCACAAAATCGAGGTTTTGTAAGGAAGCTATATAGTCTTCTGTAATACTAGAATATAATATATAAGGCAAAGAAGTTGGCCAGGTACTTAGAAATAAATTGATATTTTGTTCTTTAGATGACTGAACAATGTGTACTTTTTAAAATCTCACCCTCATGGTAACATTAGTATAGGTAGCCAAATTAGAAGAAAAGATGCAATTCTTGGTATACATTTTGTTTGGTGAGATTATGACAAATAATCTTAGAGTAATGTTAATTTTATTTCCAGAAAATCTCAGAAGGTACATAGTTAGAAAGGAATGGAGTTAGAACACAAGCCTATCTTTTAAACTACAAATCTCATGTTTTTTTTTTATCATTCCATATAGTTAGCTTCAATTCAGGATTCTAAAAAAATTTACTTCATTTGTTGGATTCTGATTTAACATGTAGCTCAAAATCAATGGAATCTTTTAATCTTTCTTTATGTGATAGTATCACATGATATCACGTCATAATATACTTTTCTGTTGGAAAACGGGAAGCAATAGGAGTGAGGAAGAAAGAGAGAGGAAGTTGGGCAATAGCCATTTTCAATTGTACTTAGAAATGAAAGAGTTAATGATTAGTTCTCATGTTCTGGCAGTCTATCTTAGTGATATTATATTTACATGTGACAGTTTATTTGTACAATGTCCATTTTATAAAGACATATTTGGACAGATGATAAGGCTTTAGCAGGAAACTAATTTTCTATTGATTTTTATGGAAAACTATCACTCTGTAGTCAAGTGTGAAACTATATTAACTAATTATATAATTATAAAGTGGGACTTTGGCTAGACTATGTTCTAGGAATATTCAAACACACACACATATAGCTCTGTTATTTATACAAAATTTTTAAAACTGACAAGTTAACTAAATTTTTGGCATTTTATTATTACATTTGGTCTAAAATATTCATTCTAAACCTGCATAAAATTTTAGTTTTCATCTGGGATTAGTCTCATTAAGTGATCTATTTTACAATGCACAGTAATTATACCGAAAAGATATGATCTATTCTATTTAGGCAGAAAAACTTTAAAAAGATGAACTAAGAGGTGGGGTGGTTCGATAGTGTAGTGGTTAGCGCGTCTGCTTTACATGCAGAAAGTCCTGGGTTCATGCCCCAGGTAGAGCCACAGACCATACCCCAAGTGTGCCAGGCCCCAGGTGCACACCGAGAGCCTGTGGAAGGAGACGCCCTTCCTTCAGAGATCCAGTTCTTAAGGGGAACCGGCAACATCCATAAGTCAGGTGGAAGTGAGGGGAGGGGAGCCGGGAAATTAAAGAGGAAAAAAAAAAAAAGATGGACCTAGAGATATCTTTCCAACTCAGCAATTTTATGAAACAAAGGTTCCTTCCTTGTACCTGCACTAGTGAATACCGAGATGAAAGTTAAAGATTCCATTGTATTATTCGAAACTTCTGACCTTGGTTCCCTGGCCAACATCCCTGGTCTCATTAAATACGTACATGCAAATTCTCAGAGATAGATTGAAATATAAAAAGTATATTGTGACATGCTACTAGTAAAGGAAAGCAAATATATATATATATGTATTTATATATATTTATATTTATATATGTCTTTATTATTGCCATATTTGGCTTAGGATGCAAATTGGTACTATCTTCTAAATATTATATAAATGCTGTATGACTATTAGAAAATCCTCAATTAAAGTTGGTGAATTTTGACCTGACTTGCATTTTATTTTGAAAGTAATCTAGTTGCATATTTATGCAGTCTGTATACTGTATTTTAAGAGTCGTCTTAATTTTCTTAGCTGTTGCCATTACTACAAATCGCTTCCTCTGTTTTTGATAAATTGGACAATCAAATAAGTAACAATTAATGGAAAGCATGTGGAGAATGAATATAGAAATCTTCCTGAAGTTTTAATTATTTAGAAAATACTTAAAAGTATTATATAAGTTATCTCACTGGTAAATGTAAAGTGGTACATGAATCTTGCACATCATAAGATTGAGTAATTTTCACAATAAAAAATAATTCAAAAATCATTTTAAAGTCTTCGTAAATAAAATTTGTTATTTATTTTGATATTTATTGCTTATAATAAAAAAAAGATTGGAAATATAAAGTGTCACAAAGAAAAGAAAAAAATAAAATGAAGAATCAGAATGCTTAGAATATAAAATTCCTATTTAATCTATATTTTTTCCCTTATAAAATTAAGATCTAATAAATAGTGTATGTCTTTACTTTTAAAATAAAAAAAAACTGAATTTGGTGTTAGATATGGTTTATACTAAGATCACAAAAGCATGAAAAATTTAGATAGCTCAAAAATTCAAACAGCCAGAATATATATACATCAGTGAATTCAATTTGGATAAAAATGTATCTTTAGCCTCTTAGTTTTAAAATCATTATGATTAATTGGTAGTCATTAAAATAATACATGAAAAATCAATATTCTAAGTATATTTGTCATTATGAATAGTTACTCAATCATGTACATTAGGAATTTTAAAACAACTATCTTTCACAAACTTATGTCAAATTCATATTAAGTGCATTTTCACACCAAGGTGACTTACAGTAAGTTTTTACCACATGTATGATTTACAATGTATAAGTGATCATCAGTGACCAACTGAGATCTGATCTGATATTCTGTTTGCACAGGTAGTTTCTCAATAATTCTGACATTGATCATCTGTCAATTTGATTTGTTAATCTTATGAGACTCATTGTAAACAAAATAAGTAAATGTATGCAAGCCCAGAGAGAAAATACTATAGCTATACATTTTAGTTGTTTGACATAAGCATCCTTTTCCATCGAGTTTAAAACTAGAAGCAAGCTACAATAATCTATTTTATCTTTTAGAATTCTTATCAGAAGATTAAGTCTTAGGCATTTAGAATTTAAAATCAGCTAATCTAAATGGCAGAACAAGCTAGCTAGTGGCATAGTAAAATTAGGCAACGGAACTAATAACAAGCATGTATCAAAGAACATGAAATCATCATGTCATTTCATCTATTTTAGTTAAAACTTGTCAGTATGACCGAAGTCTCATAAATTGTATCCCTAGCCACAGTTTATAAGGCAAAAGAATACAACAAAGGAACCTACGAATAAAGCCAATATATAACATTTCAAAGATAATGCACTACCATAATTAATGCACAAAATAATAAGTAACGTATGTGACATATTTTACAAATAGCTGCTTAAAGACTTGTCCATCATATGAGCTTCCTATACCAACACAGTAAGTTAATATCTGTGTGTGGCAGAGGGGGAAGGTGGCGTGTAAGTCATTCCATGGGGGGAAGGACCCTAGTATACTAATTAGTATATCTAGATAATAACCATTGTCTGATAAAGGTGCAGTGGATAATTATATGTAAATAAGAGATCATAGCTACATATATGCTAAATATTCCATGTCACATTTTATTTTAACTTTTAAAACATATATTTAATTTTTATGGTAATATTGATCGAAATGCTTTTTCTTATCATATTTCTTTCACATTTTTAATTAAAGCTCCAGTGCATAATGTTGAGCTATAATATTTATCATATTTCATCAGATCTAGGGCATACTTTTCCACATTTTCATGTCTGATATTCTTACTGTTAACACATCACCATCATTGCTCAGCACAAGGCCTGTTTCATGTTTTATTTTGTCTTTTTTCCTAATCCCTACTCCACTGTCTTACTATCATAGGAAGCCATTTGAAATGTGTTTGATATATGTTCTTAAGTATAGATGTATTCGTGTAAAAAATATTGTGTTTTTTGTGTGTTTCAATTCCATTAAGGGTTTTGTAAATCCCAACTCTGTCCTAGTTTTCTCATCCAGCCTTGTTTAGGGACCAATCCATGTCACATATCTGATTTACTGCTTCTTATTGCTGTACGGCATTTCATAGTGTGATTTACTACATTTTATTTATCCATTATTCTACACAGGATACACAGGTTTATTCCAACTCCCCGTGGCCATATACACAATTCTTATATGAATCTTTGCAAGAAGATATCTATCCAAGAGAGAAAATCTCTGCCTACACTTTTTAAATTAAGTTATCCTCAAAGATTAATGAATAATTTCTTTGATTATATATAAATAAATACTTAACGTCATCCTTCCATTAAACAACCAATTACATTCAGGCAACAGACTATGTTAAAAAAATAAGATGGATGTCTATTTTACTGCTTATACCAAAATAAATTACAGATGGATAAAATTCAAAAATTAAGAAACTACGTCATATTAATATTGGGAGAAAATATAGAAAAAGCCAAAAAGATCTGTTCATTTTTCCATTCTTGCCTATTTTTCTGAAATTCATTTTCCTCAAGACTGTCAGAATGATGATTTTTAAAAGAGTGACCAATAAAATACCTGCTCTGCTAAAAAAAATCTACAAAGGTCCCTTTGCCATTATAACACAATGTGCATTTCCCACCATGATGTAGCACAGGCTCTGACTCCTGCCTTCAAACGCATACAGTACTATTTTTTTCTTTTGCAGGCTGTGCTACAGCTACACAGCACTCCTCTTTGATTATGCCAAACTCTCTCCTGCTTCAGAGTATTTGGACTGCTTGTATCATTTGCCTGGTGTGCTCATTGCTCTGCTATTTGGAGGGCTGATATTCTTCCTCCTTACTAAGATCTCAGACTACCCAGTTTAAAAGTATCCATCCAGGCAATGGCATCTCAATTTAAATTCTCTGCATGAAGTTTATCATTGATTATTCTCTTTCTTATTTGTATGTTGATTTTTCTATTCCTCTTTAAAAATAAAAGCTTAGGAAGATCAGAAACCTTTCTTGTCAAATTGATTGCTATTTACTGAGAGCCTAGAACAGTGCAGGGAACATAATAGATGCTCAGAACTATTTACCAAACAAGTAAAGAAATGAATCAGAAGATACATACATATCTGTACAATTTATTTTTAACAGAAAGCTTTGTAATTTCACCATAATTGAGAAATATTTTCTAAGGTATTTAGTCACATTCCTTTAATACTTAAACATACTTCTCTGGCTCCAGTATAAATCCACAAAGGCAACATTGAACATTTAAACATCCATTTGAGGCCAAATTCAGATTTAACAAGCTAATCTCAACATGTTGTGCCCTATAGGCTAATGAGTGACATGTGTTTAAGAAGTCATCATCTCCACAGGTTTAGTGAGAAGATTAGGAACAGTTTTCTTTCCCAACATGTCCTCGTTGGCTCTCAGTTGTTTACACTATGTTCTGGAGGAAGAATTTCTCTTGTCTTTTTTAATTGTTCTCTCCAAGGGGAAAAAGATCTATTTTCTGTATTACATTTTATTTGTATTTACTGAAGCTAGTTAATTTTATACTAAATTTCAACCAGTTTCAAAATAAGGTGTAATTTATAAACAAAAAAATTTCTCATTAATTTGTTTACAGACATAGCACTTATGCTAATTTGACATGATTGACTTTATTATTTTCTAATGCTAACTTAACATAATTGATTTTATTATTTTCTATAATAACCAAGGAAACAGACTAGCTTTTCATATACATAAGCAATGTATATTTACCTATATATGCATACAGACGTATTTCTCTGTGAACATGGATAGATCATGGTAACAAGTTTTAGGGCAAACACCATTAGATATTGTCTCAAAGATCTTTTTAGATATGATTACATTTGAATCAATCAGTAGACTTTGAGTAATTTTTCATCCATAATGTGTGTGAGCTTCATCTAATAATTTGAAGGCCTTAAGAGAAAAGACCGAGATCTCTCCTAAGGAAGAAGAAATTCTGCCTCCACACTGCCTTAAGACTCATAGCTGGAACATTAACTCATCTCTAGTCTGCCAGACTGCCTTACAGATTTACATATTATCTATCTATCTATCTATCTATCTATCTATTTATCTATCTATCATCTATCTATATATCACCTACATATATAGACAGACATATATATATATATATATATATATATATATACATACATAATAATAAATGTTTAGCTTATTTGAAGAATTATTTTTACAAATTTAATTGTTAGGCGATGACTTCCAAATTTATATCTTAAAATCTGAATGAAACATTTAGGAAACCATTTTAGTAATGGTATATTAACATGAAATAGATTAAAAACATTTAATATTAAATTTTTATTAAGAATATGTTCTATTAAAGAATTCAAATAAGCAAAATGTATTGGTTCCACATAATTATTTTCTCCAAATGAAATCTGAGTTTCCATTCATATTTAAAAATATAAAAAAAACTATTTATTATCTACATTTATATTTAAATTATAATGCTAGGGATAGCAAGTTATTACTTTAAAAGTAGTAGAGGAAAGCTCTCTGAGTTTTGATAAATGTGTTGATCTAAAATTGTGAGAAGCTGACATCATTATGAGTAAAGTATATGTTGATATTTGGGAAATCTAATGAGGTTCTTCTCAAGGTTTGAGAAGAAAGAAATGAATTGCCTTGTGAGCATTATGTGTAAATTTATCATGTGATAGTTTAGCATGGAAGTAAGAAATCACTTTAAGATGTCTTCCGAGGCTGTCAGATCTAAGCGTCATCTCAAAACAGCAATAGTAACATGTCTGGGGCATGACTGAGTGAATTGGAAGTGAGGGACCTTGAGAAAGAAGTTGAAAAGATGCCACGGAGGCAATCAGATTCAAAGAAGGGGCAAATTCAGACATAAAAACTCCACAGGTACAATCCCAGTGTTAAATATAGCACCACTGTGCACATGGAAGCCTTGGGCATTCTTCATGTAATGAAACATGCAACTCACACAATAACTCATAATCTCTAACATGTATTGAGTTCTTAATTCACAAATATTGTACTAAGCATATTACATACAATATTTCATTTAATCCTCAACTCAACCACATGAAATATATACTTTTATCTCAAGTTTATGAATGAGAAAAGTTAATTTGCATCAAATTGTAAAGCTGATAAGTAACAAAGAGTTTTCTTCCAATGTGTCTAATTATAGTCCATATTCAGCTACCATGATAAACTAATATTTGCCTTATTCAGATTCTAAATTCAACAAGTACAGTTATAATTATAATTCAGATTTATATTTATATTTTCTTTTCCAAGGGAAGAATATGTGCTTGATGAAAAACTTATCTCTCCAGATTCTTATGCCATTTTATTTCTTGTTGTAAAGTAAAAAGTTGTCATAAATTTATAATTTAACCTTCGATTATATTTGATTTCTGATTAGCTTTCCAAAATAGAATATAAAACCAAAGGATAGGCACATTCTATTTCTTCAGAAATGTTAGCATTATAAATTTAGTAACTGATGTTTTGATCATCTACATTAGATAATACACTTCGTTAAAATAAGTATGATGTGAAAGCAGGATGTATTGTGGTATGCTTTAATTTGCATTTCTTCTATTTTACTCAAAGATAAAGATTGTTTCTTTAGCATTATTTTCAAGAAAGTCTTTCACAAATGTTAGCTTTATTACCATTTGATAGAATTTCTTCTGGGAACATACAGTTTTTGAGAAGTGTATATTTTATTATTTCATTTTTTGTACTTCATTATATAGAGATAGAAGTGAAATAAAGCATTTGCTTATATCAGTTGGGATAGAAACTAGTAAAATAATTTAAATTTAACTAGACAGTCTCTTTCAAGGATGTGTAAACACCACTAAAGTTTTTATAATACTCGACAAGCATACATGTTTTTTATGAAGATTATTAGGTGATTAGACTCCTGACAACTTGGGGTATTCGTGGGGAACAATTAAAACTCTGGATGCTATCATTTAGAGTAAGAACCTGGCAGAAGTCAAAGAAACTGAATCTTATAAAAATTTATACCTAGAATTGGTAAAGGTAGCTAAATAAGCTCAGGGATCTTTAGTAATGCTTCACCAGAAATGTTTCATTTCCTTTGTTTGTTTCTTTCCTTTTTTTTTTCCTTTCCCTTTTTCCCTAAGCAATTTACTATAGTTTTAAAGCAACTACTGAAATGGAAAACAGGACTGACTTACTCAATGCAGTTCTTTTCTTTCATTTTTTAACATGCTAACTCAATATTTGTTGAGTGCCTCCAAATGACAGATTTGGTGTTAAGATTTGAGGATTCAGTCAAACAGACAGGAGTTATGGTTGTTCCCTGTCCTCACAAAACTTACTCTCCCATTAGATATAATGCAGAAAATCTTTAAAATTTGCTCTTTTGTTTGTTTTTAATGGCTGCTGAAACTTGGAATATACTTCACATTTAGGTGTTTGCATTATTGAACACTGAGTAAAATTTATTATTAATAATTATAATACTATTTTAGCCAAGATTAAATCAAGATCATGCCTTTTTCATTTCTAAATAAGGATAAAGTGGTCTAAATGTCTCTTTAGTTTACAAGAGCCATTTGAGCCATTTTAAGCCAATTAAAATTCTAATTGTGACTTTGCATCCTAGAAAAGTAAAGACTAAAATAATCTCTTACCAATTAGAATGATTAATATCTGCAATTTTTGTTAAAAATATAAACACGCTTACTCTACTAGTAATATTATATTTCCTAAATCCTATTAATAATACAAACTGACATCATTATTACCTGAATGTTGTTTTAAATTAAAAAAAAATTAGAGATTGCAACATCAATGCAGCATAATAATACAGTAAAAAATTTACATGTATGCACCAATATTTATTATCATATATGTTTTATGTCATTCAACATTTAGTAATTTTTAGGCAGAATGAGAGAAAGACATAGCTTGCATTAGTCCCTTTGATAATATTTTATAATACTCTGGTTAATTTTTAAAATAAAGTTAACGGTTTAAGAAATACTCTGTCATTTTACATCATATAGTAAAGTAATTACAAGTGATTCAAAACACATGGTTTCTGTAATATGTCAATAATTAATTACATATTTTTAAGTTAATTAAAATCTTAAGAGTTAAATAGTAGTAGTGAATCCTATTGAGCCATAAATCACCTAAATAATCAAATAAGATTGGTAGGGTTGTTAATAAGGTAAGGGTGTTTTACATCTGAAACACTATTACATTTTCTTTTTAAAAATAAATCATCGTATCTGATAAGTTATAGGAAAAGTTAAATTAATAACATTTTCAAAAGGAAATGCTGTCTTTAGAGTATTTTAGAGGGGGATAAATGTGAGCATTAACATGAGAATAAAAGACACATGGAAAAAACTGGTTTAAGTATTTTCAGATACACAGTTAATGTCTTTTATAAACAATGCAAAAACTATAGAATTTCTTCTGCAATTGACATTTCGCAGCACTACGTGGACAATGGGAAAAACTTTAAAATCTCAAGCAATCATAAGTACTTTATAGTTAAATAAAAATTCTGGCAATCTCTCAGATCCCATTCTTCAGAGGAGATGGAAATTACATTCTTTGTTTGCAGATCCAAAGAATACAAAACGAGTTTTTTTATTTTCCTCAAATCAAAGAGAATGAATATCCTTAAGCATATGACAACAATTTTGTAAAAAGGTTTTGTGAAGAAAAGGTAAAAAAAAAAAAACTTGGTTAAAGAAACACTTATGATTAGTAATAGAGATCTTTGTGGTTATTCAGCTAGGCAGTTGTTATGTTGTAATAGAAAAGTAATTTCTAGGTGGAATCAGTACAACTTACCCCTGATTTGAACCATTAGCCAAGGAAGCTTGCAACCCTGGGAGGCTCCTGATTACTGTTAATGTCTGCACATGCCTAGCAAGCATCACTTTGTTTCTCAGAACCCTTATCAAATAAGGCTTCTTTTATATGTGGCTTCTGAAACGAAGTACTACAAGCCCTAACCTGCTGCAGTAATAAAGGTAAACTCATTAAAGCCATGTGAAGGCTGACATAAGGCTTGGCCTTTATTTAGCTAATCTGGAGATGAATACAGAAAGCTACCATCTGGAGCTTTGTATAAATCCATAATCAAAATACTTTATAATTTAATTACTTCCAATTTTATTTGTAACTCATCATTTTCATTGTTAACTTCAAATGTCTCAGACTGAATGCATTTTTGTATTTTCAGGGATTATTACGAATTGAATTTTTTTATTTATTTATTTTTTAATTCAGATATAGACAGTGGGAGAAAGACAAAGGCCTTCAGTTACTAGGGAGACCTGATGCTGAAGATTTAGTTACAACCTCAGATGGTGTTGTATAGCAAAGACTGTCAGGATAAGAGAACAGAAAAAGATCCTGCTGATGCGAAGAATGAATTTAGAATGTTATTTATTGATTCTACGATGATCTTTATAAAAGAAGTAATGCAGAGTCTGTCTTTTTCTAAAAAAGAATTATGGAACTATAATAAAGAAGGCTCAAGGAATTGATATCATTGCAAAGTAGAATAAATGAAATCTCACCTTCACCTGTGAGTTTACAGAGAGAACAGAATTTACTGGATACTTTAGAATTTTGTCAAATTAATTATATTATTATAACCTGAATCTGAAGTTCTACTTAAATACTGGCCTTACTTTTATCTTTATATTTTAAAATTACTGAATTAAGCATAAATCATTTGTATTATACTTGGTCCTGCATTATGTAAAATATATATTTCATTAATATTCTAATGAAAGAAAGTAATACTATTTGAAAATAGTAAAACTACACTATACACTAAAGTTCATCTCTTATTTGTTGCAATAAATGAAATTATATATATATATGTGCATGTTTGTTTTATACAATTTGCTTTCTTTATTATATGTAGTTCACATATTATATTTGCACATTACTAATAAATTAAGACGCTATTAACATTTTATACTCTAAAGAGAGGAAATGACTTGATGGTTATATGGAGGCCACCCTAGACACTGAGCCATCTATAAATACAACAAAATATTATGATGCACATGTCCATTAATATCTAGAAAAAATATCACTTGTTATATCTTGCTTTTCTTAAGACAAGTGGAAAATTAGTTCAATTTCCTTTGATAAAGAGGTATGCCTTTGACTCATCTATTTTCCTTCTTTCCTTTTCCCTTCCTTTCTTTCTCTCACTCTCCTTTTCTCTTTCCTTCCTCCTTTCCTCCCTCCATGCCTCCATCTCTTCCTTCTTTTTTCCTTTTAAATGATTGGGAAAGTCTTCTCTGATAAGGTGACATTTGATAAAAAATAAAATAAGTAAAATATGAGAAGAATTTAACTATGCAGACATCTGTGGAAGAGATATCTAGGTAGATCAAATAATGAGTCCAAATACTCTAGAGTGGGTTATAGAAGAACAAAGTAGAATCAACAATAGGGAGAAAGGCAGAAGAAAAAGTGATTAAGGTAATGAGTTAGACCAATATGTCTCTTTTGGTCATTTTATGGACTTTAGCTTTAATTTAAATATGACAGAAAATTTCTGAAAATTTGAAAAAAGGACATGAATTGTGTATTCAGCAATCACTCTAATTGTTGTCATGTGACTGGAATGAGGGTAGAGTGAGAGTGGGAAGAAGTGAGGCCAGGTAGGAGACTATCGAATTAGTTTAGGCAAAAGCTAAAAGTGACTTGGGTTGAGAAGGTTATAGAGAAGGTGATTAACAACAACAACAACAAAAAGTCAGACTCTGGATATTGTGTAAATATAGATTTGAGAGATGAGCTGATGGATTTATTGTGAGGCATGTCCCAAATCTAACGCCTTCATATCACTTATAGTGCTATCAATCTGGTCAAAACTGTCACCATTGATCGCAAGTGTTAATGTAAGCCCTCTAATAGACCTTTCTGCTCTTGCCCATGCCCCATGCTCCATGTTTATTCTCAGCAAAGTAGCCAGGGTGATCTTTTGAAAACTTAAGACATACAATGTCAAACATTTCATCAAACTGTACCTTGTTTCCCATTTCACTTAGAGTATAAGGTCATGGTTGTTATAAATCTGTTAGATTTCAGAATCTCCTTCAGAAGATTCTCCTTCTTCAGTTTTCTTTCCTTAATGACTCTGTTTTTGACACGTTGGTTTCCTTGTTACATCTCAAAGATGTCAAGCATATTATTCCTTAGCTTCCCTCTCTCTTTGTCTCTTTTTTTTAGAACACTCTTCTCCTACCTATCTTATTTCCCTCAAGTGAACTGTCTCACTCCCAAGTGTTTGAGTAACTCTTGTCTTCTCAGTGAACCCTATCTGAACTTTCCCATTTAATACTATAACTCACTTTCCTCTTCCCAATTTGCCTCTTCTTGCTCTATTTTTCTTTTTTTCTAGTATTTGTCACTTTTTGAGAGACTATATTATCTGCTTATAGTATATGTATTGTTTATTGTTTGTATGTATTCTCCTTCTGCATTGCAATCATTAAGAGGATTGGAATCTTTGTTTTTACCACTCTTGTACAATTGCAGAGCATAGTGTGTGGCACACAGTAGGTGCTCAATTTTGGCTGAATACATAAATATACGAATGACGACTACAAGTTTTATTACCTGAAATAATAGAAAAACTGAGTTTTATTTACTGGTCAGGAAATAATATAGAAAAAACAGGTTTGGGATGGAGGAGGAAAGGAGATCAAACATTAGTTCCTGTCACTTTAAGTTTGTGAGTACTATTTAACATGCACATGAAGAAGTTGTGGAAATAGTTAAATATCCAGTTTAAAGATCAGAGAAGGGATTTCAAACTAGATATATAAATTTAGGAGTTATTAGCATGTAAATTGTCCACAAAACTATGGGACTAGATGAAATCTTCATTTATGGGTTGCTGTGACGTTATGAGGTGTTGAGAATGGAAAGGAATCAGAAAATGAAAGTGCAAAGGGACTATAAGTGAGGTGGGAGAAAAAAACAAGAGTGAAGTCTCAGAAGATAGGCAAGAGAAGTATTTTAAGAATAAAGGAGTTAGAACTTGTGGTATACACTACAAACGGGTATTGAGAACACTGGACTGCAGGACTCACCCCCCACCACCTCCCCAAATGATCCTAACTTTCATACATAGCTGAGGAAATTGGAGAATCACATCCTGCCACAATAGTTCAAAGGAGCTCAATCCAGCGAGCCGCCTCAGGGTTGCTCTGTCCCTGGCATCCAATGGGACTATCTCTTCTTTATGTCTCCATGCCTATGTGGTAAGGAAGAAATCTCTCAAAATTCTTGATGAGGATGAGACCACAGACCCTTTCTATTTCCAGTTCTCTAAATTTAAAAGCAAAGCTATTCTCTTCCTCAACTCTCTAAGCCTATAAGCAAAGGAAAAAGAAAACTATTCTTCCTCAATCATGATTCTTTCCAAATACTCTGTTTTATACATGGATTGAGCTTTTTAAACTCAAAAGCCAAACAAAAATAAGCAAAACAATGACATTTAGTACTTTAGTTTTCCCTGTGATTATATCTTAGTTCATGTAAGACAAATTAGAAATAGGAAATCAGATTATTAAATTTTGTTAACATAATATCTGGGAAAATTAGACCTTCCTGATATAGTCATGTGGTCTACAGATATGTAATTTATAGGCAAACCCAAAACCTAATTATCACCCAATATTACTCTCCTTCCCAATCAGTCGGAATGACTATTCACATCTGGAAAATTTCTCACTCATAGGGAAGTTTCTTATCCTATGGCCGCCTCAGGACAATAATCATCAGACTATGAGTGCTCTTCCTAGTGTCTGCATTTTACAGAGGCAATAGTGGAGAATAGTTAAGAATTGTGACTCTGGTGTCATAAGACTTGGAGTCAAGCCTGGCTCTTCCAATAACCGCTTTTGTGGCCTGTTGCAAATTACAGATTTTCATTTTTGCAAAATTGATATCATAGTAATATCTAGATTTGAGTACTGTCAAGAGGATTAAGTGACTTAATACATGTGGCACACACACAAAAGCAAAGAAAAAGCTCTTAGCACATGGCTAGCATTCAATATATGTTAAATGATATTGTTCAAAATTCACATCTAGGGCTTGCACATAACCAAATTACATGTTCTTATGGTTTCTTGATTGTGCAAGATAAAGATGTGTCTTTGTCTTCATCTACTATTTGCTCCTGAGGGGGATCAAAGTTTTGCCACCCTAAAGCCTCCTTTTGGGATTAAGTATGAGAGATAGAAAAGTGTCAAGCAGGGGTCTGGTAATTAAATCACCCCGTGTCCTATGGAAGCAAGAATTTGTCTGTCAGAAACGTTAAATTCTTCCTCAACTACTTGTACATTGCCCACTGCCTTTGAAATCTCATGATGGCACTAACTCCCTTCTTTGTCTAAAATGTCATATATATCCAATTTGACCTCATTGTCTTTGGAATTTTCATGCTTTTGTGAATTCCCCATGTGTAAATAATAAAATTTGATTTTTCTATTAATCTGCTCTATGTCATTTGAATTAGTAGCCTAGCTAGAAGAACTTAGAAGGTGGAAGGAACAGTATATTTTTAGCCCCCATATGCCTATATTTCTGCAGTTATTGCTTGAACGAAAGCAAAGTCATACACACACACGCATGCACACACACACATAAAATACAGACAGACATTTGCTAAACAGACTCAAAAAGAGAATTCTCAAGAATGTGACTCTATCCACAATGAAATCAGCCATCGATGACATTAGGGATTCCACTTATTTTGCAGGTGTCTCAAACTTAACCATTCTAGAATGTAAATACTGCCTAAATATTCAAGCGATTTTCTCCAAAATAAAGGATTCCTTTGGTCTCAGAAAAAAAAAAAATTAAGTTGTCAGAAGAAATAAAAATAAATATAATAAACTATGTTAAAAACTAAAATAATAGAGCTCCCCTAGTTTTAAGACCTCAAAACATTTAAATATGTATAGTTCAGTTCTCAGCTAGTGAAATGCACTGGAGAGAGTCATAAAGTTTGAGTGCTCTTTAAGCTTTATTCTCTGCAACCTTCCTACTAGCAATTTTAATTCCTTCCATCCCTGGAAATATTCCTTTGACACTGTTAATCCTTGAGTTAGTTATCTTTGTTTTCTCTTTATCAAAACTTTAAGACTAGTTCCCCATTTTCTTACTATCTGCTCACTTTTTAATCTTTTTCAATCTCCCTTATGCTTCCACAATCCTGAAATAATTTTCTTGATGATGACCAGTCTTCCAAAGCCCTCAAACTCTCTTTTCTTGACATCTAAAATAAAATTTTAGTTCTACAGTTTACTAGTTACATGACTCTGGTAAACATTAAAATTTTGTAAATCTCAGATTTTTACATTTCAGATTTGTTGTAAAGAGAAAATTCTAAAATATATCTGAAAATACACAACACAGTAAAATACTAATAAATATGATTTTCCTTTCTGACCTTGCCCATCCTGCCCTTATCCCCACTATTTAAATCTTTTGACTCTGGCTGCCTCCTTGAGATTCCCTGTTCTCTTGGCTTATATGATACTGAACTGACTATTCCTTTGCCCTTCCTTCACTGTTCCAGCCCTGTCTTTCTGGCTCTAAAGTGAAGTAGATTCATATTTATGGCACTGTATGATTTAGCCCTCAGTTTTTCCCAGTCTTTCTCCCACTGACCTAGTCCATGTTAATGAAAATCAAGGCTTGTAATTTCAAATTCACATGACTCAAATTAACTTTATCTTTGTTGAAAAAAATCAATTCTTCATTTTGTTGTTTCCGTATAAGCCATCATTATAAATCCTTCTGCCTTGATCTTGCCATGACTCTAGGCATAACCATGACCAACTAGGTTATTATTTGATCGATGCTAAATATTACAGAGTTTTTTTCTAAACTGATTATTTTTCCTATAGCTTAATGTCAAATCAATTTCACATTAAAAGAATAGCTCTGATCATGTCACTCCCATTAGCTTGTAAAACTTAATACAAGTTCTGCTATTACTCAATCACTTGCTTACTACCTTTGTTCTATTGAACAATATACAGACAGTATCATATTTATAGATCAGGAGAGTCTAAGGAAGTGGGTATCCTCCGTGTCCATTACTCAAATCATTGTCAGAAAGATTAAGCAGGCCATACAAGACCACAAGATTTTTTCATTCTCAGAACTGTAGGCTTCGAAATCTGTGCTCTTCTTACCCTACTATATTACCTCCAAGACAAACTAGAAATCCTCTTCTTGAGTCCTTATCATCCGTCCTTGAGCTTTGTTTCAGTTTTATTGTCTACTTGCTTTCAAATACTATATTATTCTCGAGTAAAACAAAACTATGCATATGACATTATTAAAAAGGAAAAACTATAGGGACAGAAAACAGAGGGGTTGACCACAAATGAGTATGGGAAAACTTTTGTAGTCTTGGAAATGTTTCACATTGAGACTGTAATGGTGGTTATGGTTATGTGACTGTATGTGTTTGTCAAAACTCATATAATAGTACACTAAAGAGAATTAATTTTATGAAATATAAATTATACCTAGATTTTTTTTTATTAGTCAGAGTTCTCCGGGGAAGTAGAATCAATAAGAGAGAGATATAGATAGATAGATATGGATGTAGGTTAGATTATATATAGATAGATGATTTAGATATAGTTGATATAGATATAGATGAATCTATATGTAATTGATTATATAAATGTATTTATTTGATTATGGAAGCTGACTGATTCCAAGATCTGCAGGGTGAATTGACAAGTTGAAAACTAGGATAGCTGAGGATATACTTCCATTCTGAGTTCAAAGGCCTAAGAATCAGGAGAGCTGGTCTTGTATTTCCAGTCTGAAGTCTGACAGGCTTGAGAGCTAGGAAGAGCCAATGTTTCAGTTTGAATTTAAGGCAAGAAAAAAACCAATGTTCCAGTTCAAAGACATTCAATCAGGCAGGAAGAATTCTCTCTTACTCAGGGGAGGGTCAGTCTTTTTGTTCTGTTCAGGTCATCAACTGGTTAGATTAGTCCTATCCACATTAAGGAAGGCAATCTGCTTTACTCAGTCTACCAAATTAAATGTTAATCTAATCCCAAAACACCCAGAATAATGCTTGACTAAATATATGGACATTCCATGGCCAAGTCAAATTGACACATAAAATTAATCATCACTACCATTCATATTCATAACCCTTAATATTAAACATTCTAACTCTTAATATTTGTGCCATTGCACCTGTCAGACTTTGCTTCTTATCATACTCAAATACACTACATTTGTTTCAGTCCATCTGATTTCTTTATTTCTCTTATAGATACCCTGCATATTGAGTAATGTTTCCACTTTCTCATTTGTAATCTGTCATTACTTGAAAAGCTACCTTCTTTTTTATGAGTCAACTACTACATTTTCAGGACCCAGTTTCAGAATTACTGACTTCAACATGTACAAATAAAATAAATTACTTATCTATGCATTAATAACTGTAACATTTAGGAGGGTGATTTCAATAAAAGTCAGTAGATTATTTGAACCATTTATATTAATATTAGAGTTTGAAAATTTTATGTATTTAAAATAATTTAAATATTCAAATGGCCAAGAGAAAGACAGCAAAGGACAAATAAAATGAATGATTTTAAATACATGATTTTTGTCATGCTTGATGTTAGCATTTTTACAAGATATCCTAATTTATTCTCACAACAATAATTTTACAAAATATTAGTAATAAGATTATGAATAATTATAAATGAATAATCAGACATACAGACTCTAAAAAATTTGCAGTGGTTCAAAATATAAGTACTGACTGGATAATCGTACCCAGTTTTAAAATATTGATTATGTCTTATTCTAAAGTTACATCTATGACTCAGTTAGATATTGTTTCCTATATTTTAACATATACTTACAAATAATTACTGGCTATTATGACTGCATTTGTTAGGTTCATTTATACAAGTTGTTTTCAGGGGTTATTAGTAACATCCATAACACACATGCCTGTTCATTGTGGTTTAGAGGTAAATATAATTCAGTTTTAAATGACTGTCTATGAAATACGTGGGTAATCTTTAGAGAATATAGTTTTTATATGGAAAATTGGGGTCTGTAATATGTTTGCATTTTCAGTAGAAAGATTATAATACCTTGATAACCTGAGTACACTTCCAAAGAAAGTGAATGCCAAGGCAATGTACATGACAAACATAACTATAGTTTCCGTGCTACCAAGTAAAGTGCCTGTTTTATTTTCTAAGAGAGACCTAGAGAATACTAATAAGAAAATAACATTTGTGTTTTAAGGCAGACTTTCAAGATCAGCTCATTGAAAATAAATTATAAAATAAGATGTGTAAATGCATATATGTATATATGTATAAACATATGTGTATATATATATATACATATAAACATGAGTGTATATATAGCAATTATCTAAATTAAAATTGAGGCAGAGTTGAAGGAAGCAAACATACTCTACAAAAATTGATCAAAATTTAATAATTACAAACTGCCACCCTAATTTTATATCACTACTGTGTTCCATTGCAGAATGCCACACCAAAATCTCAACATAATTTTTTTTTTAAAAAAACATAGTTGATCGTATTCATGTCCCACAAAATGTTAATATATTCTCATTATCTTTAGGTAAAGTATATAGTGGCATACATAGTTTTGAGAACAGATAATGTTCTATGTTTAAGGTGTTTAAGTTGACTCTGACCCTGAAAACAAGTATTATTCAAATATTGTTGTACTAATTTACTGCTTTGTGCATAACAAGTACTGTGCACTTGGAATAGTTAAAACTAATTTTTAACAATCTCTATATTATTTTTTAAAACCTCCAAATTACTTTAACAATCTCTGTACATATGAATAACAAAAATCATAAATAAATATTTTTGCAGATTTAGAATTCATCTGTTCTTGTGATATGCAAATTTGAACTAAACTTTTGAAGTACTTTTTTATGTCAAAACAAAATAGAAAAATCAAACTTATTTGCATTTTTTATTTGACAGAGTAGTAAAAAAGGTTTAGAAAATTTCCTCACAGTATGTAATATATTTAACAAAGAATGAGTATTTAAGCAGACAAATGAATGAACATTTTAAGTAGAATCATTTGATGAAGCTTTTTAAAAATAAACAACTGATATTTGAGAAGTCTCTATGAAATTTCACTGTGATAAATATTATATAAAATAATTTCCATTTAATTCTTTTGACACATTTTAATTAAGATAACTATATATGTATATATTTATATATATATGAAAATTCTTTCTTTTTGTAAGGATATTTGTTTTTCTATAGCTTTCTATCTATACATAGGAAGAGTTATAACCATAAAGATTAAATTTTGATAAACATAAAATTTTATTATACTTGGAACTAGATATTGAATAGTCACTCATTATTCCTGGAGTAATAGATTATATGCATATAATTGGCATCAAGACGTCAGCTGCCTTTGGGTACCACATTTTTCAACTTATTGCATTAGCCCTCTTTTTTAATAGCCTATTAAAACTCTACTTGAGCCTTCATGTACTGGAAAAACAAGCATATTCTAAAATTTTTTTCTTGAATTATTGGCAGTGGGAATGGTTATTTCCTTAGAGCTCTTCCTTGTGACTCTCAGCTCCAGTTTTTTACCTTTACTAAATTTTCCATTTGTTTTCTCGATTCTTGTCGGTGTTAGGTTTTCAGACCTCATTGATCACCAGGGGATGTTATTCCAATTCCTAACTTTTCAACATACCATTAAAACAAGGCTGTGAACCAACATTTTACTAAAAATTTGAGGAAAATGTTGAAAACTAATAGCATAGTACAATATCAGCAACAACTAAAAGTTGAATGCTAGCCACTATTAAACCAGATTTTATTGACCATTTGTCACCTTAGAATATTTCTCACTGATTTTCCTCCATAGCTTGGATTGGATGTAACTGCTCAATGTCTCCTGCTTTGTCTTCCCACCACCTTTTTTCTAATTTTCCATAGATGCCAAATTTGCCTTATATTACTGTAAAAAAATAATAATTTTATTTTTGTGTTATTATTCTAGCTAGCTTAAGACTCATAGTAACTTCTAAATTCACTGGCAAACATGTTTTTTCTTTTTAATTAAAAAAAATATATATTTACTCCATAGGCTAATTATGCCACATTCCTAAGTGATATACATCAGTTGTGTTTTTCTTAAGTCATATATTTGTCAACGTATCTATATAATGAAATCTTTATGAGCTTTATAAAATATACTTTACTCTGAGTGGAATAGACTTTGTAGGTTTATATTCTGAAGATTTAGCATTCAAGAATTATATTAAATATTTGATCTTAAATCATACACCACGATCAAGTGGGATTTATCCCTGTGATACAAGGACAGTTCAACATATGCAATTAAATAATTATAATATACTACATTAACAGAATGAAGGCTAAAAATCATATAATCTCAATAGATGCAGAAAAAGCATTTGATAAAATTCAACAATCTTTTGTGATAAAAACTCTCAACAAAGCTGGCATAAAAGGAATGTACCGCAAAATAATAACCAACATCATACTCAATGGTGAAAAGCTGAAATTTTTCCCATTAAGATTAGGAGTAAAACAACGATTCCCACTCTTACCACTTATATTCATCACAGTACTGGAAGCCCTAGTCAGAGGGATTAGGCAAGAAAAATAAGTAAAATATATGCAAATTATAAAAAGAAATGAATTGTTTCTGTTTGCAGACAATATGATCTTATATATACAAAATCCGAAAGACTCCACCCAAAAACTGTTAGAACTAATAAAAATTTCAGTAAAAGTTGCAGGATATAAAAATCAATATATGAAAATCAGTTGTGTTGCTATATACTAACTAAAAAAAAAGTATTAAAAACTCAATTTACAATACCATAAAAATATAAAATACTTAGGAATAAATTTAACCAAGGAGGTGAAAGAACTGTACACTGAAAACTATAAGACACCAATGAAAGAATTTTAAATAGATGCAAATAAACAGAAAATGATCCTGTATTCATGAGTTAGAAGAATTATATTTTGAAAATACCCATGCTACCCAAAGCAATCTACAATTTATACATGAATTTTCCACTCTCCTAGCCCCCAGTTTGTTCAAGGGTTAACTACATATATAAATATTATTTAGTAATAAAAAAGAAGGAAATCCTGCAATGTGCAATAATGGTCGAATCTGGAGAATGATACATTAACTGAAACAAATCAGATAAAGACAAATACTGCATGATCTCACCTATATGTGGAACCTAAAAAAGTTGAACTCATGGTAATAGAGAGTAGAATGGTGGCTTCCAGTGGCTGGAGGGTGAACTGGGATTAATAAGGAGATGTTGGCTAAAGAGTACAAAGTTTTAGTTAAGATGAATATGTTCATGGAATCTAGCATACAGCATGGTGATTATAGTTAATAATATTGTATTGTTTAATTAAAATTTGCTAAGAGAGTAGATATTGTTTTCACCACATGTAAAAAATGATAACTATGTGAGGTGTTAGATGTATTAATTAACTTGATTTCAGTAATCATTTCACAATGTAGACTTGTAGAAACATCATGTTCTACACCTTTGAAAAAAAAACAAATAAAAAAATAAACAAATGGCCCACAAAAAACTATTTGTTTCTACAATTGTATTTTTACTTATTAATCTAATACATGGAAAAAAATCCATTAAATGTCTATTTTCACTAGAATAGCTTAAATGTTTTAAATGAGAACTCTTTTTATAGTGTATAACTTTATTCTCATTTGAAATCTATCTATAATGCATCCATCTGGGATTTTCCAGCCAAGCAAATATCAATCACAGTTATTTATAAGTTCCTGGAGAGAACTCTTTTTTTTTTTCTAATGTTTTCTTTTATCAAAAACAGAGGCAATTTCTATCCTTGGTGTTAGTGATTACAAAATTTACATTTTTTTCCATTGTGTCAGGAAGGCATAAATTACAGAGCCAGTTGTTCTTAAACTGTTTGATAAACTATATATTCTCTCCCAAATAGAACAACACAAACATAAACAGAAAAGTTAAAAATGACTTAAGTGGACAATAATCTTGAGAAAATAATTAAGATTTTTTTAGTAAGTCCTGTTTATCTATGAAGCCCTTCTTCACCCTCTTTTGTGATTCATGTCAATCTACCCAAACCATCGCCCCCTTGACATTCTAGTATCCTCTACCTTTATGTTACCCTTTAATATGCCCTACCAAGTAGGTTCCCCTACTGAGTAGGTTCCTTGTACTGAGACACATGCATCCACAGCAATTCTCCACTCTCTAAATCTGTCTCTCCCTGTTCTACAGTAAAACTAACAACATAAGCTTTAGATTATCTATCAATGCTTAGCTCGTGTACAAATCATTAAATCTAGGAAATTTATGTTTAAAAAATAAAGCAACTCAGAGGCAATTTTATGGTTACAGCTTAATATTTCAAGAAGTTTTTGAAAACTTAAAAAAGTATGGTAAACAATGCATAAGGGGGACATTTATGACTGGGTTTCTTAGTACCCTTTAATTTAAACTAAACATGCAACAAATTGCCAAAATCTAACAAGATACCAACCTTGAGAGATTTAGTGGCAACAGAAGAACACTAATTTCTCCTAGTTTTCCCATGTTTACAGACACATATTTAGTTTTACCTTATCAAGAGAAGATCTGTTAAAAAGTATTTTTATTTTGCTTTGATGATTTGTTTAGGATATCATGAATACTTTTTTCCCTTTAATAAATCTGATTTGACATATGTTTAAAACCTATTTAAACACAAGAGCACAAACTATTTAAGGTTTAAATATTTGAACAAAGTTTTTCCATTATAATTCAAAAATTCCTCTGAAAAAAAGCCAGTTAAATGAACATGCCCTGTTTTCAGTCACATTAACTTAAACAAATGCCTAATTTTACTTTGCACTAGGTCTTTCTTCTCTTGTCATAGATACAGAAATTGAATTGTGGTTATCACTGCCATGCAGATGTAATGTACATTTATCTTCCTACTCTTCAGTGATATATAAGATAAATCATTGGTACTACAGAAATATGTGTTAGATATTAAATCATTCATGTCAGTTGCCAAGTTATCTCACTTAATTAAAAAGGGGACTTAATTAAAAAGGGGGAAACTTTGGCTCCTGATTCTTTCTGTGTATTTTTTTTTATTTAGTTAATGTCAACTGAATCTCAACTACTTGGGTGTGTAAGACAATGAGTACTATTCTAAGGCTTGAGTTCTTTTCTGTAAAATACTGAAATTTATTTACCCATTATCATTCAGGCTGAGTTATGAATGTGCACTTTTTTCTTTCTTGAGCTTAAATAGTTACATCTTTAAGGACTCTCCCAAAGCACAAATTAATGTAATTTTTGTCTGCCATGTGAATAGACTCTAATATATATGATAATTTGGTTCAAACTAGTTGATAGAATTCATTTTATGTTAAGATAATAACCATGAATTTTACAATTAAATTTCCCCATTGGCTACTTGTTGGACAAATGCATTGATTTAAAATTACTCTCATTACTTAGAGATACTTTATTCCCAGACTAGCATAATTTACACAGCACACTTTTAGTATGCTTTGGTATATATTGACAATGAAAGTGATAATTTTTAAAAACTTTTTCCTCATAAACTGCATATATGCAATCAGCTGTCAAGACCTTTCTTTTTGTAGATCAATTTTTCTTGGTTTTAATATTTTGTCAGACATTAAGTTTAGTTTTTAATGATTATTGAAACAATTTCCAGCTTATTTTAAACAGTAAAGACTGCCGAACTACTTTTTCTTTATAAATTTCAGATATTGACTAATTATTGGTCTCGCTGATACTGCTTTGAACATGTTTTACACACTCACACATCCCTACACATACACTCGTTTTCCTCATTTTTGGGGTAATTGTATTAAAGTCTTCAATAAAATTACTTCAATCACCAATAAATTGTGTTATAGCTTTATGTAGCTATGTCAAAGAAAAAAATTGCAGCAGATGAATTTAAACTGGTAAGGGAGACTTTATTAAGACTGTAGCAATGCAGAAGTGAGACCAGAACACTGTCTAAACTCAACTCTGCTAAAACAAAAGGTAGGGGTGTTTTAAGTACTGAGAGCTAGAGTGAGAAAGTACCTGAGAACGTTAGGAGAGAGGTTGACAAATGAAATGTATGGTATACATTGAGTTATTTCTGAGTTTGTTAGTGTTTTTCTCTGTGATGATGCCATCTGTGTTTGCAAATTGGTGTCCATAAGAAATTAGGCTCCTACCCTCCCCCACACACTGGAAGATAGGGGCACAATCTTTTTTGATGATTATATTTCAAAGGAATGACTCCTAAGTCTTTGAGAAAGACATTTCTGGGTCATAAAACTGGCAAAAAGCTTTTTTATGTGGGTTTACATCTAAAAGAGTCAGAGAAAGAATTTAAAATTATAAGTTTTCTCAAGAAAATGATCTAAGAAAAGAGAGGTCAAGGGCTAGATTAGGAAGTCCATGTAAACTTTAGTCAAGCAGAGGGAAATGTTAATACACTGACTAGAATTAATAATAATTTATACTTTTGAGCATCTATCTCTCAGCTATAAAGTTTTCAACTGTCAGGTCACTACTTTGCCTTACCAAAAACAATATACATTTCATAAGGCAGGCTTTTTGTTCTATGTTCTAAATGCCTAGAAGAATGGTTGATGTATAATTAGTTTTCAATAAATATCTGTGAATAAGTGAATTAATTAGAGACAATTTTATTCCTAATACATTCATTTCAGTAATGTAAATACTAGAATTTACAATTATTTTTTCTAGAGATGACGTAGCCATTCAAAATAATTTTGTCACTACATTAGTATGACACTTACCCTTCATCCTAAATATTCAAGCAAGTTAAATGTATTCAAAAACAGATGAGTAACAGGAAAAAGGAGAGTACCAACTAAATATATTGTAGAATTGGTGAATAATATCTAATGTTAAAGTACTTTATTAAGACCCTAAGTCACTTTTCCTTTATCCTCTCCATTTCAATTCTTCATTCGCCTATCCATTCTCCACCCAATAGGCAAGGTTGTATTGTTAAAACATAACTTTGATCATATCACTCTCCTGATTATAACCCTTGAATCATACACATAAACGCACGTGGGGACACACACAGAGCAATAAATTAGTCTAAGTACTTTACATTTATAAACTTAAATATTCCTCAAAACATCTCTTTGGAGTAGGTGCTATTACTATCTCCATATTTGCATGTGACAAATCTGAAGTAAAGAAAGTTAAGTAACTTCTCCAAAGTCACACAGCTACTAAGTGCTAGAAGGTAGATTCTATTCACAGTCTGGTTGCAGTCTGTGCTCTTAACCACTACCCAAACTATAACATCTTCGTCTTGGACTACAGAGCTCTGCATGATTTAGCCCCTGTGTACATTTCCACCTTCACCTCATTTGGCTCTCCTCCCAATATAGCATGGTTCAGCCCTACCAAATTTGTTATTCTTCTCAACTACACTGAGACCCTTCCTGCTTCCAGCCCTTAAATTATTCTAATTTTTCTGCACCCCAAAGTCTCCCCCATTGCTGGGTTGTTGGCCCCTTCTCCTTCATCAGGTCTCAACCTAAAGGTTAGTCCTCTTATCTCTTTATTTAAATACCTCCTTACCTTCCCCCCTCATCATCATTACTCCCCCAATTCTATTCATTTCCTTTACTCATTTTATCACACTTTGTACATAAATATATATATATATACATATATATATATATGTATATATATATATATTTGTTTGTTTGTTTGTTTGTTTTTATTCTCTGATTCTTCTCTAGACTTTAAGCTCAATAAAGACAGGGAACAATTCACAATGTGTACCTGTTTCTTAGTATAGTAGGACTATAATAAATATTTATTGAATAAATAAAACATAGTTATGATTCCAATAAAATTTATTTTATATGTATGTGTATCTGGATGCATAAATGAATTCAAAATGTATATAAACTTGATCAGCATCAGGAATGAGTTTTATTGTTTTCTGTCAAGCTACATCAGGCTGAAGGTAGAGTCGAGGTAGAAAAAGGAAATGCATCTTTTCTATTATAGCTTAGTATCAGCTAGATATAGTCTAGTTCAAATTTTATATTCAAAAGATTGGGGGTTAAGGAGGTAAATTCAGAAACCTTCTCATCTCCATTGTCTCTTAGTTTCAAAGGTGTTTAGGTAGAGTGCAGCGGCTTCAAAGTATCTGAAGGCCTCAAACTTCTGATGCTGCCACCAACGACCAATGTCACACTGCAGAGACAGTGCTGCCACCACTCTAATGTTTCTCCAAGGTTGTTGTTTTAATGAAGGCTACTGATTTACTATTATTGCTGTCTTTATGGGCACCTGTGCTGCTGTCCCAGGGGTACACTGATTTATGCCTAATTTCTCTGCTGCTTTAGTGTCCAACTCCCACTTCCCAAACACACACACACACCTTTCGCAGTGAAACAGCAGCTGCTTTCATTCTTTGTGTACCCTGGACCCTATAGAAAACCTTCTTGACCAATAAAATAATTCATGCTAGATAATATCTTACTGCATCCCAAGGTTGTTTTCGTATATCAGATTTTTATTTGTTTGTTTCTTTGTTTGTTTTTAGGTGAGGCAAACCTTGGTTGACCTAACAGATTGCAAGGGATAAAAAAAATCCCTTATTTTTTTTATTTTTTGCGCCTACAGCACATGGTCTTCCTAAGTGGTCTCCCATCCAAGTACTAACCAGGCCCAACTCTGCTTAGCTTCCGAGATCAGATGGGATCGGGCTTGTTCAGGGTGGCGTGGCCATAGAGTATAGCTTTTATAATTGTCCATGTACTGAGTTTCAGCAGAGATCTTAATTTCTTCATAAAGCTTTGAGTCTCTGCCCAGTGTCCTTTTATTCCAACCTGAAAGATGTGCTATGTGCCAAGCAGGTCTAGTGGTAAAGAACTTCCTCAGCATTGGTTTATCTAGGAATGTCTTAAGGTCTCCCTCATTTTCAGATAGTTTTGCCAGATATATGATTCTTGGTTAATAGCTTTTTTTCCTTCAACACTGTGAATACGTCAACCCACTGTCCCCTGGTCTCCATAGTTTCTGTTGAGAAATCTGCTCATTATCTTATTGGCAAAAATATGATGAAGCTACCTCCTCTCAGCTTTACAGATGTTAATAATGTACCTTATCTTATTCAACAGAACATTTTCCTATAATATCATGGTATCAGTTAACTTGTAGCATCATTTTTAAGAAAAAAGAATTGAATATTTTAAGTGTAGATATTCTAAGATCTTTAAAAGACAAAAATTATTACAGATCTTCAAGTTATAAATGAAAAAGTCACTGAAGCATCCTGCAGATTTTAATTTATAATAAAGTAAATATCAATCTTTACTATCTCACATAAACAAAAAGCTCTTGGGGGTCTGTATTTGTTTTTGTTTTTGTTTTGTTTGTTTTGTTTATTTTTTTTAAGTGTAAAAATATAAGATCTTGAGACCAAGAAGTGAGGAAACCACTGGTTTATATCCAGCCATGATTGGTCCATGTCTTGCTCTGACCTCATAAAGCACCATTGTGATGGAATTAGAAAAAACTCCTATAAAAGGCCCTGACTTGGCTGAAGTTTTTGTCCTTAGAGCCCAGGAAGCTGATTTGTGGTGACCTGTTGGACTTGGACTAGTTAGCTTGTTTTCTTTTGTTGTTGTTGTTTTGCTTATTTTTCCTCTTGCCTTTACTTTCTTTTTCTTTTTTTTATTCCCCTTTTTCTTATTTTTTCTTTTTTCTTTGTTCTTTTTTCTTTTGTTTCAATATTTTCATTTTCTTTTCCTGTTTTTTTCTTTGTTCTTTTCTCATATTTTTTGTTTCTTTGTTTTCTCATTTTTTTCTTTGAAAATTTTTTCAGTTAATATTGGTAGTTAGCATCGTTAGTACATTTAGTAGAGTTACTATTGGTATTGTTAGTATAGTTAGCATTGTTTATTAGTATTAGCACAGTTAATTAGTATAGTTAGCATTGTTTATTAGTATTAGCACAGTTAATTAGTATAGTTAGCTTTGTTTATTAGTATTAGCACAGTTAGCATAGTTAGTATTGTCTGCTAGTATAGTTTACAGTGATAGTATTATCAGTTAGTGTAGTTAGTGGTCACTATGCCACATGACTTTGCAGCCACCTCTATTGGCCTCTACCAGCTCTTGCACACCATTGGCGAGGGCAGCTTTGCCAAGGTGAAGTTGGCCCAACATATTCTTACCGGGGTAGAGGTGGCTGTCAAAGTCATTAATCGGCGGGGCGCCTATCGACCTTTACAAGAAATAAAAACCATGAAAAGCCTGAACCACCCCAATATTGTAAAATTATATCAGGTGATTGACACCGAATACACCATCTTCCTTGTAATGGAGCACGCGAGCAGAGGGAGCTTATCTGAATATCTTCAGCGTTTTGGCTGTATGAAGGAGCACGAGGCCCAAGGCATCTTTCGACAGCTGATTTCTGCTGTGCATTATTGCCACCAGAAGGACATCGTCCACAGGGACCTGAAGCCAGGGAATGTGCTTTTGGATGCTGAACTGAATGTAAAACTAGCAGACTTTGGACTCAGCAGTGCACATGTTGGCCACAAGCTACGTACTTTCTGTGGCAGCATTCCTTATGTCGCCCCAGAGGTCTTCCTGGGACAAGGCTACGATGGCCCCGGAGCTGACGTATGGAGCCTGGGAGTTATCCTTTATGAAACTATTACCGGAAAATTGCCGTTTATGGCAACAGACTTGACTGTGCTACGGAAGAAGATCCTGAAAGGACGATACCAAGTCCCCTATTTCGTGTCCTTTTTGTGCAAGAACATTCTGAAAAAAATTTTGACACTTGATCCCCAAAACCGAGGAACTCTTGAAGAATTGATGAAGGACCCGTGGGTAAACATGGGGCAGGAAGACCTCGAGCCTTATACGGAGCTGCTCTGTGACAACGTAAACCCCCAGGTGATCCAGGAGATGCTGAACTTGGGCTTTGAGCAGCGACAAATTGAAGAGGCAGTCACAAGTGGAAAGTATAACAGCGTGTTGGCCACATACCTAATTTTGAAACACAAAACACCCAAGGTGAAGTGCCGCACTATCAGAATAAGGCCATTCCCTGCTGTGGAGTCCTTCCTCGACAGCTATGGTCCTTCCTTGACCAACAGCAATCAGCCATCAGGCCAGGAGGCCAAAGAGCCAGTCACTCCCCAAGCCAGCCTAGACTTGAGGACTGCCACCCCCAGCCCAGCCCTGCAGCGTGGCCCGGTGGACTCTTCTACTCATGGCACCAGCAGCAACTGCAATGGCAAAGCCCCAGAGGGAATCGATGGGGAAAACGCCCTTCCTGCCGAGCAGCCTGATGGTGTGACCTCAACCTCTTCCTTGGGCCATGGCCAGGGCTGTCGGAGGTTGGCTAGGAGGTTTTGGAACTTTGTAGTGAGGCACGTCTGCTCTAAGAAGCATTGTGGCAAACTGGGTAAATGGGCCCAGGTGAATCCAATGTAATTGTGGACGGCCAAGGCAGAGTCAGAGTCAACAACAGGGGAGCTCAAGCTACTCTCCCTGCATTTTAAATGCCAAAGTCGAAAATGCTGAGCTCCGGGGAGGCTGGCAGTGTGGGACAGGAGATCAGCCAAAGGCTGGACGCAAACAACTGTGAGTGGGAACAGTGCAAGGAGTTTGTGAAGGACTTGGTCCAGTGGACGATGGAGGTGTGCAAACTGTCTCAGCGTTCTCTGTACAGGATTGAAATCAGCATGGTGCCGGGTATCTCTGTGGCCTTCAGGAGTATCGTACCCTGGTGTGAGCATGGAGGACAGCCTGGAGCTCTCTGAGGGACAAGAGGAGAGGACCCTCACTGGAGATCTATACCTGGACCCCCACCTGGGTAAAACTTCAGAGACTGGACTGTTTTTCCTGGGGCCCTTCTCCCTGCCTCTGCTCCTCTCTTCTTCCATGTTCGTGAGGAAGGGGGTGGTTCTTATTAAAGTACTTGGTTTTCCCCAAGTCTTA
>NW_024354500.1:24300315-24315811 GCF_902729225.1 Pteropus medius | reverse complement strand
AAAAAAAACCTGTGTGATGCAATGGTTTTCATTATATTCACAGGTATAAGCAACCATCACTAGAGTTAATTTTAGAATATTTTCATTACCTTGAAAAACTCCTTACTCTTTAGCTGTCATTTCCATCTGCCACATCGCTCTCCCCCAGCCTGAGGCAACCACTAATCTACTTTCAATCTCTATAGATTTCTCTATTCTGGACTTTCATATGAATGGAATCATATAATATGTGGTCTCTTGTGACTGGCTTGTTTCACTCAGCATAATGTCTTCAAGGTTCGTCTATGTTATAGCATATATTAATACTTCATTCTTTATTATGGCTGAATAATATACATGTCATTGTATAAATATACCATATTTTGTTTATCCATTTGCACATTCATAAGTAATTGAGTTTCCATCTTTTGGTTATCACAATGCTGCTATAAACATACAGTTACAAATTTCTATGTGGACATATGTTTTTATTTTAGTTGGGTATTTACCTAGGAGTGGAATTGCTGGGTCATATGATAACTGTATTTAATCATTTCAGGAACTGCCAGACTGTTTTCCAAAGTGACTGCTTTACTTTATATTCCCACCAGCATTGTGTGAGGGTTCCATCTTTTCCACATCTTGCTAACATTTTTCTGACTTTTTGATTCTAGCTATACTACTGAGTATGAAGTGGTATCTTTTTGTGATTTTGATCTGCATTTCTCTAATGATGTTGAACATCTCTTCATGGACTTATTTACCATTTGCATATCTTCTTTGGAGAAACGTCTATCTGGATCTGTTATAGACTAAATGCGTGTCCCCCAAACTTCAGTGTTGGAGCCTTAACCCCTAACTCTGATGGTCTTTGGAGGTGAAGACTTTGGGAGACATTTAGGTTTAGATGAGGTCATTAGGGTAGGGTTCCATGATGAGATCAGTGTCCTTATTGGAAGACAAGAGAGACCAGTTCTCTTTTTCTCTCTGTCCACCATATGAGGACACAATGAGAAGGCAGCTGTCTGCAAGCCAGGATGTGGGCCCTTATCAGAAAGTGAATCTGCTGGCACCTTGACCTGGCACTTCTCAGCCTCCAGAAATGTGAGAAATAAATGTATTGTTTAAACTACCCAGTCTGTGGTATTTTGTTATGGCAGCCTGAGCTGATCAATACAAAATACTTTGTCAATTAAAAAAAAAAAAAAAATTATTATTAATGTTGAGTATACAGTACATTGGTTAAACATTTATATAGTTTCTAAAACAATCCCCCTAATTAGTCCATTTTTAATTGAGATATTTATTTTTAATTATTGAATTGTAAGAGTCCTTCATATATTCTAGATACTAGTTCCTTTTCAGACATACATATGAATACAAATATTTTCTCCCATTCTATCTGTTTTATTTTCACTTTCTTGATAATATCCTTTGAAGCACAAAAGTTTTCAATTTTGATAAAGTCCAACTTATCTTTTTTTGGTTGCTTATGCTTTTGGTGTCAAATCTAAAAAGCCTTTGCCAAATCTAAAGTCATGAAGATTTAGCCTTATGTTTCCTTCCAATAGTTTAATAGATTTTACTCTTAATTTAGATTTTCAATACATTGTGAGTTGATTTTTGTAGCTGGTGTGAGAAAAATATCCAATTTCATTATTTTGCCTGTAGCTATTCAGTTGTCCCATTGCCATTTGTTGAAAAAATGATTCTTTCCCCCATTAAGATGGTCTTGGCACCTTTGTCAAAAATTAGTTGGCCATATATGTGAGGGTTTATTTCTGTATTCTCAATGTTGTTCCAGTGTATTATGTATCTGTCATTATGCTAACACAACATAGTCTTTTTTTTTTTCATTTTTAGAGAAGCTTTTCTTTTTTTTAGTTAATTTATTAATTCTAATTAGTTTCAAGTATACAGTACATTGGTTAGACATCTATACAGTTCATAAAACGATCCCGCCAATTGCTCCCTTCCTCCCCTGACCCTCCACCTAGACAACATATTAAAGCTAACTGCATTTCCTATGCCATGCTCCCCATCCCTGTGATCATCCATCAGCTACTAATTTGTACTTCTTTAATCCTTCACCCCATTCTCCTAGCTCCCCAAACTCCCCTGCCCTCTGTCCATCACTAAATTGTCCACTATATTTGTGAGTCTGTTTTTGATTCATTTGTTCTTTTTGTTCTTTAGATTCTGCAGATAAGTGAAGTCATATGGTACTATCCTTCTCTGTCTGACTTATTTCACTCAGCATAATAATCTCTAAGTCCATCCATATCGTTGCAAATGGAAAGATTTCATTTTTTAAATGGCTGAGTAATATTCCGTCGTTTATATGATTCACAATTTATCTACATCAGGACTCTTAATTTAATTACATCTGCAAAGACCTCTTTTCCTTAGCAGATATCATCTGCAGGAATTGGGACTTGACATTTTTGGGTGGCCATTATTCAGCATACTATACTTGTTATCCTGTCTACCTGTAGTACCCTTTTCTTTCAGTTTCTTCCTCCTCTTTAATACTTCAGGGTGTTATGAGCCAGAAATCACAGATGAAGACTGAATATATATGAGAAATATTTTTTTGTCACTGGAATGACCTAACATCCTAAAGATGTAACACCTGTATGTGAATCTATACCATCATAACTTTAAAAACATAAAAACTCTTCTCCTTCATAGCTCTGTCCCTAACACAGTGTTGATGTCACCAAATTACATCTTTATACATTGTATGTCCAAAAACATAGACTAATATTTTTTTTTTACTGCATTAGTCTCTTAAATCAAATAAAAAAACAAACAGTGCAGCTACAAACCAAAGTCATAGTAGTACCAGCTTTTTTTTTTTTTTAATTTTATTTATTTTTATTTATTTTCCTAAGTGAGGCAATCTTTGGTTGACCTCACAGATTGTGAGGATCTTGTCAGCTTACAATTCTTTATTTTTTTTATTTTTTACGTCTACAGCACCTGGTCTTCCTAAATGGTCTCCCATTCAAGTACTAACCAGGCTTGACCCTGCTTAGCTTCCAAGATCAGATGGGATTGGGTTTGTTCAAGGTGGCATGGCTGTAAATTGTAGATCCTTTTTTAAAATTTTTTCTTTATTCTGGGGGTTGACAGGAAGTAAACTGATCCTCTTGCTTTTGTTTTCCAATGTAGTAAAGTCGAGTTAGTTCTGAGGAAGGGGAATCAGGCCAGGGTTAGCACAGCAGCTGGAAGCCTGTTCGTACCCTTTCCTTCTTCTGATTGGCTACTTACCCTTAAATATGATTGGCAACTTTACATGAATTTTTATTTCTCTCTCTTCAAATCTTTTACTATATAATCATAAGCTAAGTGTCTAGGATTTTGAGACTAATCAGAGCTTGGTACATTTAAAGCTTCCTGGAGAGATAAGATCTAAAAGAAGGAAAGGTAAAGAAGGAAGGGACTCTGAACATAGGCAATGACAAATTTTGCGATTCAAAAAAAGTGAGTGCATGTTATACTTCTGTTATTAGAGTAGGGGGCAGAAGAAACAGAAGATAAACATAATGGGATCACGTGAAAGGGGTGCATTTACCAGATACGGTAAGGAGTTCGATGCAGTTTCACGGGACTTAAAAGTTTAGCTTTGAAGTCAAACAGCTTGAGTTTGGATTTTGACCCTGTGGATAACTAGTTTTGTTACTTTGGCAAGATGTTTAGTCTCTGTAAGGTTCAGAATATAATATGCTCATGTTAGCAATAGTATATATTATACTATTCTATCAAATGGATAGAAATACATATACTTGCTAAGGCACTTTTTATGTTATTCAGTCCCTCTGTATGCTCTTCACCATTACTATCATTCTCAGTATTATTATTTAATCCAAAGACGACTGAGAGCAATTACATTTGGCTGACTAGGAGGAGCACTCATGATAAAATCTCCAGGTATTACAATGTATTATATAGCAAGTATTCAATAAGCATTTAACGAGTGAATAAAAGTGGTAATGTATAGACCACTTAGGAAAAGTTTTGTTAAGAATGCATCTATTATATGATATACAGTGTTTAAAAAACATGCACAAGATGTTGTGTTAAGCAACATAGCAGCAAAATTAAACAGATTCATATTCACTTTCTGTCTTATCCATTGCCTTAGAAGAGTGATGAACTAGGATTTGAATGTGGCTAATGATAATCATTGATGGCGACTTATTTTCCATGCTCGCTAGTTAAAAAGTTAAAGCATTGTCCTAAAAAGTAAGAAAAAGTAAAAATGATGCTGTATCACTCTACCCAGTATTTTCGGTAAAGAAAACTTTGACTTAAGGAACAATTTGAGAATTTCTTCACATCTTTTAAATGAAAATGAGTATTCAGGTCTTATGGGCTTCACATTTCTCAGTCAGGCTGAATGAACAAAAAGTGTCTTCTTTTAAACTCCAAGACTCAAAAATCACTGGGAAGGGCTTCTCTTGTTCTTTGATTTTAAGCATTCCGTATAGGGTTGATGAAGGAAACAGCCTCAGAAGCTGAATGAAATGCGTTGTGGCACTTAGTGTTATAATGCCAATATCACTTCCTCAATTGTTACGCTAGGAATCTTTAGCTTGAAGGCTGACACATATGATGACAATGGCTTTTCAACTCTCTCCAAAATATGCTCAGTCTTCCTGTTTTTAGAGCTCTATGACTCTCTCTACCAGCGGGTAATTTTGCAGGCTTCTACTTAGGGAACACAATTCATAGACAGTATTAGACTCTATGACTGCAATAAAAAGCTCATTGAATAAACACAAGGTTACCTGACACATATTAGAGTCTGACCTTTTTTTTTTTTTTTCCCAAACTCTAAACTGAATGTGATTCTTTGAGCCCTATATCTTCTCTTTTCAACCCCAGGGATTTGAAGTATTATTTATATCAGGTAGCAGAAGATGTCTGTTTAAAGATGTCTGTTTAATTTTTTCCCCTAAAGAGAATTGAGTTTGAACAGCCCAAATTTCCTAGAAGCTCAAAAGGAATCCCCATATAAAATTGATTTAAAACCATAATAACTTTCATAATGAAAAGATTATACTGGATCTGGGATACTGCAATGAGCATTCCCACATGTGCCAATGTATAATACAAGCCTGGCCTTCTATGCCTGAGTTTTTTCAAGCTCCTTTCAAATTCCTCTGGACTGCTTTCTCTTTCTTTCATTCTCATTCTCTCTCTTTCTCTCTCTCTCCTGTCGAAACTTTTTATTCTTTTATCCTACTGTCTTGGCTTGTCTTGGCTTTTCCTTATACAGATCTTTTAACAGCTAATGCTAGATAACACATTGCATTTATCAACAATATAATATGAGCATTATCATATTACTGACTCTGATGGGATGCTGTATCTATCCATTCATAGCACAGTACTTGTTCTTGGACTCTCATTACTTGGTATTATATATTTTGAATCCAGGTGGCTAAAGATCACTATTATTTTACCTGCATGTAGAAACATAGTTCTTTTTTAAAAATACAAATATTGCCATACAAATAATATATATAATTCTCACCTGAATTTGACTTCTAAGAAGGTAAATAAAAGTAATAAATAAATCCACCATACAAGAATAGGATAGAGGTATAAAATATCATATTGGATTGTAACGCCCAGGTTTTGAAATCAGTCTCTACTAACTTTGTGATCACAGTTAAGTACCTCAAACTTTCTGTGCCCTGGTTCTCTCAGCTGAGAGAATGGGGATAATAAAGATAATAATAATCAATATTTTTCAGTGATAATTAAAGTGAAAAACTTAGAACTGTTTGGTACATAGTGAATATTCAGGACATAATAACTATTACCATAACTAGAAATAATATAACTGCCTGCTGATGGGATACAGCTCTACTAATAGAGGTATCCTAGAAGAATAGTCATACCTAGCTGACTTAGCATGATTTTTAGTTCATGCAATGCCTCACGTACTATGCTCTGCACTAACAATAAAAAGAAGAATGGCATGGTTTTTGACATAAAGATATGATCGCTACTAGAAGAGGAAGGACATACAAAAAGAAATTTCTATGTGAGATTGGTAGAGCTTTTACCATTATCTGGATTTTCAGGAAAAGTTTTATAACATGTTACTTAAAATGAGTAATGAGAATGAAAGTTGGGCAAGTAAAAGAAGTTGAGGTGACCTTTCCAGGAACTGAGAGACATGACTACACATAAACAGTAGAAAAAAATAGTATGTAAATAACTGTATATAGTTAAATAATTTTGGAGCAGAAATAAGAAATGTTCACAGAGAAAGAACTAAGCACCAGGTTGCAGGAACATGGACTTTTCTGCTAAAGAACTTGGCTCTACTCCCTTTATAGAAATTTAGCTGAACTTTTTATAGTGTAGCAAAATAGTAATTGACATATTCTGAAAAAGATTTGGTAAGATATGAACAAAAGCCGTGGAACTAGGAATAGAGTGAAAAAAGTAAAATAAATATTCAGGAAACATTTCTGTCAGATAATATTAGGTGTGATTATTTGGTAAAAGGATACATGATATCATGGGTATCCTTAATTTTTCTGGTTTGTATTATTGGATATTTATACCATGGACAAAGATATATAATATGCTATAAATAATAAATTAAGAAAATTATAAATTCTGAGCTCATCAGATTGGTCTATGAAAAAGACATTTGTGTATATATTCCTCAAATTCAAGGAGGAGATAGGGTCTGGAGATACATTTGAAAATATATCATAGTTAAAATAATTTAAATACAAAGGATTGACAAGATAAATATGGAGAGAAAAAGCAGTGGGTCGGGATCAAAAATGGAGGACCACAAAGCTCCACAGAAGATTTCATCTCCACAAAAGATGATGAGAATAGATGGTTGAAAGGCAAAAGGTGAACTTGCTGAATAAAGATAAAACAATAAAATAAATAAGTTAGTTTAAAGTAGAAATAAACATTGTCAGTTATATCAAAGGATTCTAGTAATATAAGAAAGTTAAAATTAACCATTATATTTGTAATTGGAAGGGAATTCATAGGATTAAACAAGTAGTATTAGCAGCTAATGAAAGGAGAAAACATGCCTTGGGTTGATACCTGCGAGTGGCAGGAAAGGGCGAGGTCATAATATAAAAATTAACTTTTTATGAAACAACTAAAAATGAGAAGTAAAGAATAAAGAATTTTGACAGAGAGGGGAATAAGAAAGACTTGACCATGTTTATTGATGGAAAAGTAAAGATCATGAGAAAGAGGTACTGTAGATGAGGTGACTGATGGAATAAGTTCTTAGAGAATCAGGAAATACGATTTCCCATGGATAGAAAGAAAAACATCTCGTTCTATGAGATTGGAGAAAATAATATATGTATATATAGTATGATCGGTAGATTGAATGCAAAGAGGTGGAAAAACAATGAAAAATCAAAGAATGGGTGTAGGGTGTAGATCAGATAACAGGGTGCCAAGGAGAAAAGAATAAACATATAGAAAGATGTGGCTCAGAATAAAAAATTAGAATTTAACACAGCAATGGATTTAGAGGGAAACACACACACACACACACACACACACACACACACACACACACAATAATAATACTCCCTGCAAACAGAAATAAAAGTCAACAATATATCTGTTAAACAGGTATTTGTTTAATGTTGGGGAAATTTTAGGAGCAATGAAAAGACCATAAGATTTAGTAAAACTGCAATATGTAAGCTTTGCACAAAATCACATTCAGAGATGACTCCCTAATATTGTCACCAACATCATAGTGACCAGAAAGCCAGCAGGATCAGGGAACAGTGAAGTAGAAAGTCGAGTGAGAGTTCCACTATTATTTGAGGTTAAAGACTACAATGACTATTCAACAATTTTTCAAACAAATTAGAAATATAAACCATTGACCATAATGACCTTACCACTTTTTCAACACCCATCACTCACCTCATATCACTTCCCCTTACTCATCTCACAGTTGAGTGCTTATCATTATAACGTCTCTCTTGCAGTCATCCTTAATCCCTTTGTCCTTTCTATCATTTTTATTTTTATTACATTGGAATATCACAAGCACGGCAAAAACCCATTTTCTACCTAATCTATGCCTAAACTTTAAAACTGAATCTGTCTGATAAAAACAGTCAATATTGCCAAATGGTTTAACTTTACATTTATGACGACAACCTCAAGTGAGTTCTCAGATACGCTTTATTATTAAACTATATACTCAAAATTTACTTTCTGGTTCTCAGAAAATACTATTTCATACTTTTCCCTCTCTTCTCATATAATTGTGAAATAAAATCTATAGAGAAATTTCCACATGCTCCCACTATTGCTTTTACAAAAAAACACATGAATCTGGACACCCATACTTTGCCTTCCCTCCAGTAACAATGAAAATCCTGTCTGTGTTCCTATGACCAGCCCTTCCACTTGAATACTGGATCCACTTGTCTTTTAATGGGCTTTGCCCTTGGAGTCATCCACTTTCCCCTGCCTCACTGATGTGTTCTCTCTTCACTAGACTATCCCTAGCCGTATATAAACGTGTTCTTATACCTCCCATATTAAAAATAAGAATACTAATGAATTAAAAATTATCCTTATCTTCTGTAACTACTTTTTTTCTCTCTGCTTAAAGTAAAACTTCTCATGAGGGTGTTCTATATTCTGTATCCATTTCCTCTCCTCCTGTTTTCCCCAGAGCCCACTTCAATCGGTTTTTGCCCCCAACTTCCTACTAGAACCTTTCTTTTAAAGGGATTCTCCATGTAGCAAAGCAAGATGAACTCTCAAAACAACAACAGAATAATAGTCCATGTCTTTGTCTGTTTAAGCTGCTATAACAAAATATCATAGAGTAGGTAGTTTATAAACAAATGCAATTTATTTCTCACTATTGTGAAGACCGGAAATCCAAGATCAGTGTGCCAGGGTTCTGGTGAAGGCCCTCTACCAGGTTGTATATTGCTGACTTCTCATCATGTCCTCACATGGTGGAAGGGACAAGTAAACTCTTGGGGAACTCTTTTATAAAGGCAGTAATTCCATTTATGAGGGCTCTATCTTCATGACTTAAGCATATACAAAATACTCAGCTCCTAATATCATCATCTTGGTCCTTTGAATTTCAAATATAAATTATGGAGACACACATAATCAGACTATAATAGCTCCCCAAAGATGTCTACATCCTAATCCACAGAACCTATGAATATTATCTTACATGGCCAAAAGGACTCTGCAGATGTGGTTTAAGATAAGGATCTTAATTTAAAGAGATTATCCTGGATTATCTAGGGGGACCCAATGTAAATATTAAGGTTCTTTATAAGAGGGAGTCAGAGGGGTCAAAGTCAGAGATGGAAATGTGATGAAGCAGAGGTCAGAGTGATGCCATTGCTAGAAGAAACCATGAGCTAGGGAATGCAGGTGAGCTCTGGAAGCTAGAAACAGCAAAGAAAAGATTTTCCTCTAATCTACAGAAGAATGCAGCCTTTCAGAAACCTTCATTTTAGAACATGTGGCCTCCATAACTATAATATAATACATTTTCATTGTTTTAAGCCACTAAAATTGTGATAATTCGTCACAGCATCAACAGGAATCTAATACATCGAGAATAGATTCAGCACAATCAATCTTTTCCTTCTACAATTTTCCACATTTTAATAAATTTAATCACATACAATCTAATTGTAATTGAGGAGTCACAATTTGGTAGAGAGTCACCCTGAGGAAGACTAGAGAATCCCATCACTAACAGCTTACTCTTCCTGAGAAATTCATACAATAATAATCCACCAAAAAATATCAGGTTTGTCCCAAAGAATCAAAGGAGATCTTCAATGGGAAACTAATTACACTGAACACAGACACCTGAGAAATGTCATTGTATGGACTTGGTTTTAGAAATAAACTCCAGTAAAAGCTTTGTTCTATTAGAGGCAGAAAAGATGACCTAAGAAAAGCAAACAGGCTTTGTGATAAGGGGAACAGTCTGTGGAAACAAAGCAGTGACTCAGTTTGCACTAGGAAGTGGCTATAAAATTTGATCCAAAATAACTTGTTGGATACTCCCTTGAAGAGTGATAAAAGAACCAGAAAATCCAGGGCAGATATTTACCTGTTCACAATGGGCTAAGTATAACTTTGTAAAAACACTTATTTACACATTGTCTTAGCCTGTTCAGGCTGTTATAACAAAGTACCATAAACTAAGTATCTTAAATATATTTCTCACGGTTCTGGAGGATAGAAGTCCAAGATTAGGGTTCAAGCATGATCGAGCTCTAGTGAGAACCCTTTTCTAGGTTGCAGATTTATTGTATCCCATATGGTGGAGAGCAGTGAGACAAAGTAACCTCTTTTATGACTCTTGGTGGGACATTAATTCCACTCACTGTCTCTGTGACCTCATCTAATCTTAATTCTATCCCAAAGACCCCGCCTACTAATAACATCACATCAAGGGGCTTCGACATATGAATTTTGGGAAAACACAAACATTCAGTCCATAACACATGTCAAAATAAAACAAGAAAAGGTTAAGTCATTTCAAGAGGGAAGCAAAAGAGAAATAAGGCCACTTCAAACCTGTGAAGATAAACACTCGCCAAAAAACTTCCTGGGCCTCGTACAGGAGATGCTTAGTTATGACAGAAACTGTTTAGAGAAAGGTGAATTATGTATCATAGAGAGTTTGATTTCATAGAAATATAAACTCCTACCCCAAAGCAAGCATGACTAGAAATTCTGAAGCCTTCACGGGAATAGTAAAATTTAAACAAACTTTTATTGTTATTTTGTTTTCAGTATGACTAGCATGTTTTCTGAATATAAAATATTTGATAACAAAAACAAAAACTTTCCTTATTCTGTAAAAACCACTTAAATGAAGCATTTAGTAACATAAATAAAGACTAAAGACTCAATGTCTCACTGTTTCACTTGTTTTTTTGTTTGTTTTTCTTGCGGTGAGTGTTATTTAGTGTCGAGGAAGTTAAGAAGTTTTTATTTTGTTTTTGTGGTCTGGTGTCATTTTCTATTGCACTTAGACAAAGTATTTTCTCTAAAGGTACTTTGTATGTGTGCATGTGTCTGGGGGTGGGGGCCCCTTGCTTATTTTATTGCTGGCACTGCTGTTCTTCAGCTTATTGTTTTAGGGGTTTTGTTTGTTTTTCTCTTGGTAATTATGATGACATTATTAACTGTGTTACTAAAATATAAACAAGATAGAGCTGAAGAAATTGGATACTGCAGATGGAATATCTGAAAGTACAGAGTTTGCCAAATAATTAAGAATATCTGTCAAGCAAGTTACACCTGTTATTACTTCCAGGAGAAGAGTCCCACTCCACCAGTAGCAGCAGCCAATCCACTGCATGGTTCAGAGTCACCAAGAAAGATAATGACTCACACAGGCGCTTGATGGAACAATGCTTTATTCATGTAGAGAAGAAGCAGAGAAAGATCAGCTTTTAGAGTGGTCACTGGTCCCTTATGGCCTATAAGTCTTTTCCCCCAGCCCACACTGGGTCATGATCCACATGTCTTTCTCTCATGCTGTAGGTAAAGGACTTTGTTCCTTCTACTGTGGGAATGAGTATAACAGTAGGGTTGGCCAGTTGTCATACCATACATGTACTAAAGGAAGACAAAGGAGCATACATTGATTGAGTCTGAAAGGTAAAGATATTCCTACAAAAAGTGATATGCCCAGTATAGGCTGTGTAGGCTCACTATCTCTTGGTAAGAAGTGTTTTAGGCCCAAGACCCATTTTTACATAGTCAACTGAGAATTTAAAGATGGCACACACATCGCCTCTTTTCTCAATAGTCTTCATGTAAGTAGCCTTGTTTGACATGGTCAGTGTTGGTGTCTGCATGTTGAAACATCAGTGTGTGTTTGTGTGTGTGTGTGCGTGTGTGTATGAGAAAGAGAAAGAGAGACTGAAATTGAGTTCTTGTTTCTAGGTTGTGTTTTCTCAGTCTTCAGAAATCAAGATTTAGAAGTTTATATAAAATCTGATAAAAATAACCTAATTTATCTTAAAAAAGTAAGTTATCGCTTGCAAAGATAAGGAATTGGTGTGTGGTTGGGATAGTAAATGACTGCTATTATAAATCAGGAAAAAAGTTATTAGAATGTTCACAATGAAATGTATATATGTATAATGTAAAAATTAATAAATGGAAACCTTATTTAAAATGGAGTCTGGAGACTAGGAAACAAAATTCTCACTCACACGTCATTCAGCACACAGTAGTGACCTCAATAGGAAGAGGTAGTACCTTGTATCTCCAACAGGAAGTGATACTACTTTACTGTCCCAGCAGGTTAAAAAAAAAAAAAAAAAAAATTCCTCCTTGCCCCGTTACAGCTCAGCCACTGGCAGACTGCCATAACTCAGCCAGTGAAACATCACTATACTTCAAATTTTCATTTCCTCCAATAGACTCTTTATTTACAATAGCCCTCCAAGTCTATAAGAAAAGTGCAACAGAAAATGATACTAGACCACAAAAACAAAACAAAACTTCCTTCTTGACACTTTGTTTCTCTGGACTTTTGTATGGCTCACCCCTAGACCGCATGTCCAGAACTGCAATTCTTTGTTTTTCCTGAATAAACTCATTTTGGTGGAGAAATATATGGCTATTATTTGTTTAAAGTCAACATTATTTGGTGGCCTGCATGAGAATCCAGAGAAGATCCCCATCAGCTCTGTGGCTGATGGGTAAATAGAGGTGGTATTCACAGAACCCATAAACTCACTTCTCCTGAGTTTGGGGGTAAGTCTTTCTCCTGATTCTGAGCTTCTGCTCTCTTTATATTTGTATGTTCTCCAGGTTCTATTTAGGATTGGATTTAAGACTTCTTCTTTTTCTGGTTAAGGCTTTGTTTTCTCCTGAAATACTCAGCTGGCACTTCGGCCTGACTCTTGCAATCAGGCTGTTCCATTGGAATTGTGATATTTGGTCTTTGGTCCTGCGTTTTGAAATCAAACTGTTCCTAGTGAAACTGGTCTGGTATTTGGCCTGCAGGCTGTTTAGGTTTTTGCTCTACAGCAAAAGCCTCTGGGAAATGGGATCCCAGTTATCTAAATACTTTCGGGGTGCCTCCTTGCTCAGGAATTCTGGAAAATTTATGTTTGGAAACCATGGCCCCTCCTCATGAGCATTTCTAACTTAAAGGACCAATTTGACCAAAAATAATTTAGAACACAAATGATCATTACAGGAAACTTTTGAATTCCCCAAACGCATTTTACTTGAAACCAAATTGGACAATCACAGCTCTGAAATTGTCAAAATCAAGTGGAAAGCTTATTGCAATTGGTATTTTGAGGCTTCCAAGCATTATCACAAATATAAAATTGCCTCTTTGCAAAATAAAAATTTAAGATTAATTGAGGCAAACAAAATGAAAGAAAGATAAAATATCTCTGGAAGCCTCACACTCCTCTCCCCTGGCTTTTCTATCTCAAACTCTGCTGCCAGAGCCATCACCCTCCTCCTAAAAACCTCTCCCCACACCTTCCTCCTCTGAACCTATCAGAACCTGTCCTTTCAAAATTAAATCTTCTGAGGGTCAAAAGCCTAAATCCCTAATTTCTTATATTCCCTGTACTAAAGCTGAATTGTGATTCATAGTTAAAGATTTTACCAAAGTAACTGAGGATCCTCCACATATTTGCTGAAGAACTTCTTATAAGCATTCGAACTTATAAAGCTGGCGTTTCTGACTTATATTAGCTAGTTCTCATGTTTGTAGGTGAAGGCTAGACTCAGCACTAGATGAAAACTGAGGACTAGGAAAATCCTGAAAGATTTCTAACATACAACTGAGAGATCAACACCCATGACTTGTTATACAATCAGGCTCGGGCAATTGCTAAGTGACTTCATCGGGAAATTCCTAGGGCTTTCCCAAAGCCTGTTGATTGGAACAAAATTTAAGCTGATTCCCAAAGTCTGAATGAACCTGTTTATAACTATCATAATTGATTTCAGATTGTTTTTAAAGAAAATTCTGGTCTTCTTTCAGATGTAGCTTTAACTCTGTATTAGTGGGCTGAATCAAGATCTTTCTCTTTCAGATAAAACAGCCAGGATGGGGTAGGAGATCATGTCCACTCAGATTTGGTCAGTTTAGCAAATCAGTTTGTTCATACCCTACATAAGTCACCTGAAAGAAAAAAAGCTACAATTCTTAAATTTTCAACTCTGGCAAATGAGAGTACATATGCAAAACCAACACCATCTAATTTCTGCTATTATTGCAAACAGCTAAGACATTGGAAAAGAGATTGTCATGTACTTAAGCACTTCCGGTGCCTTCAGCCTTCTAACTAGCACCTTCCAATGTCTTCCTAATTCCCAATGGCAGGGCTCCAGTGAACTACAGGGGCTCTTCTCAATCCTACCTCTTAATAAACTGGGAGAAACCAATCTCTGGGTAAGGACTGAATCTCTCTGTCTTTATTGACACTGGAGCCATACTCTCAATACTTAACCCCACTACTATAAAGCAGGTCCAGTCTTGAAACACTAAATAGTTCAAATATTGGGGATTTCTAATAAACCTCGACAGGCTCCTGTCTCTGAACTTATCTTTTTTGGTTTGGTCCTTTGAGAGATACCCTTTTCTCCTTAGTTCCTCATGCTTGAATTTCCTTCTCTCAAAAGAGGGAAATACTTCTAGAATCTGACAGGAGACATCAAAATATCCAGTGAGGTACATTAAATGACCCTTCAACATCTTTTATTTTCTCCATTTCCAATGGCATTATAGCTTAATCTAGGTGCACAGATCATCTGTCCCTGTTGGATCAGCTACCATCCTCCTTAAAGGCTAAATCTTCAACTGATATTGGCAGAATCTTCAGTGCACTTTTTATCAAGATTCAAATAGATCCTTCAAAATTCCTTCCCAGAATCAATCAATACCCCATAAATAAAGGAGTCCTTCAAAGTATAAAGCCCATAATAGAAGATTACAAGACACAGGGCCTCATTATCCCTTGCAATAGTCCCTGTAATACTTCTATGCTATCTGTGAGAACAGCAAAAGGTCAAGGGTGAAGGTTTGTCCAGGACCTCTGTGCAATAAACAACATTGTTAAACCTCAACACCCTGTTGTTCTTCACACACTACTAACATCCATTCTGACTGAAAGTAAATTCTTTACTGTACTGACTTATGCAGTGCATTCTTTAGCATTTCAGTTGATGAAGCTAGCCAATACCTACTGGCCTTCACTTGGGAAAGAGAACAATTCACCTGGACAGTGATGCCTCAGGGTCTTACTGAGACCCTTTCTTATTGCTCACAAATCTTGAAGGATGATGTGAGTGATATAAAGTTCCCTAAGGGTCCTACTTTGTTGCAATATGTGGACAACATGCTTCTTTGCTCTTCCTCCAAGTCTCTTCATAGGACTACAACATCCACTTGCTAAAGCTTTTATCCTTTAAGGGACATAAGGTTGCCAAGAAGAAGAAAAAA
>NW_024354500.1:24147866-24300275 GCF_902729225.1 Pteropus medius | reverse complement strand
GAAAGAAAGAAAGAAAGGAAGAAAGAAAGAAAGAAAGAAAAAGAAAGAAAGAAAACATGCAGTTCACCCAAACCAAAGTTCCATATTTAGTGCATCTGATATCAGAGCAAGGACTGTGTCTAGATCCAGAGATCCAGATAGGCTTCATGGTGTCCTAAATTTCCCAAATTCCAAAAGTAAGCATCAACTGTGAGGTCTGCTCAGGCTAGTTGGTTACTGTCAAAACTGCATCCCAAATCTCTCCCTTATGACCAAACCTCCATATGTTTTACTAAAGAACAATAACCTTGACATAATTTTATAAAAAGAACAGGACAACATAGCTTTTCAAGCCTTAAAGAAGAATTTACTAAACCTATCTTCTCTTGGACATTTGATCAGATTCTTTTTTTCCTTTTTTGTATGTGAAAAAGAAGTAAATGACTTTGGGGTACTCACCCCAAAATCTAGGGACCATTATCAACCCATAGTGTATTACAGCTGGCAACTGGATTCTGTGGTGCAGAGGTAGCCCCTTTGCCTCCAAGTCATTACTGCCACTGCCTTTTGGTTAAGACCATGGAGGAAATTGTTATGGGATACCCTTTAACCACCTTTATATCCCATGTAGTAGAAGCTCTCCTGAATTCTCAGCACATTCAGCATTTTTCAGTCGGCTACCTCACGTCCTATGAAATCCTTTTGTTAACTACTCTTTACATAACCCTTTCATGTAGTAATAACTTTTACCCAGCTGTTTTCCCCTTCATTACCTGCAAATCCCTTCCCAACTGCTTAACACTGATAAATCGCCTCTGAACCCTCATGATGATCTGCAGAAACTCCTTTGAGTAGCATTGACTTCTCACGGTTCTCACTTAAAAGCTGATAATGATAAATATTATGCTGTATATGCAATATCAACGCCCTCTGATGTAACTGAAGTGGTTCTCTGCCTTTGGCTACTATTGTCCAACAAGCTGAATTATATGTGCTCACATGAGCCTGTTCCCTAAGCAATGGCAAAACTACCAACAATTATACTGATAGTAGCTATGCTTTTGGAGTAGCTCATGATTTCAAAATGTTGTGGAAGCAAAGTGGCTTCTTTATTTCCAGTGAAAATAGAATCAAAAATGGCCAGTATTTTTAGGAATTATTGTATACTAAACTTTTATCTGCTGCTTTAGCTATTATTAAGATTCCAGGGAATCCTAAACTTGACTGGAACATAAGGGTTATCACTCTACTGACACTTTCTCAGGAAATGCTGCCCTTAAGGAAATCAAGAGAAGTCAAACACAGTCTGTCAGAGTCCAAAGGGATATTTCTTCAAATGATAACTTTAAAAAAACTGGCAAGAGAAGCCCAACAATTGGGCCCAGAAAAGGAAAAAGAAAAAGAAAAACAAAGGTTGAAAATTTAACAGTTGTTGGTGTGAGAAAGAGAAAGCTCTGATTTGGACCAAATAATGACCCAGTCCTATGGGAGACTCTAAAATTCCTACTCGTAATGACCGTTGGCCCACTGAAAAAATAATAACATGTATGAATCAATATTGGTGAGAAAATACTAATGAGGCTGCAAAAAGCGCCGACCTCACTTGACCCACTTTTCCAAAATACAACCCAGGGAAGACTGTACTGCTCCTGAACATTTTCAGTTGCCTAATGGACCATACATGGCTTGGCAACTGGATTTCATACAGCTTCCAAAGGATATAAATCTATTTTAGTCATGGCCTGTATGTCTTCTCACTGAATGGAAGCTTTCTCTTATACATAGCTTCTTCTGTGGCTAAGGTCCTTTTGGAAAAGATTATTCCTACCTGGGGAACCCCCTTTGAACTCCATAGTGATCGAAGAACCCATTTTACCAGTAAGGTGCTTTGACAAGTCTATACTGTTTGGTTGGTTTTACAACACTTTCTACTACCCTTACCATCCTCAATCTTCGGGTTAAGCCTAATGCACTAGTGGCATTATTGAGACTCAGTTGGCACACTTTGTAGAGATCCTCCAAATACCTTGGTCAAAACCACTGTTGTTGGTCCTTCTAAATCTCAGATCCACCCCTTTTGGATCTCATAAGCTCTCACCCTTTGAGGTTGTCACAGGGCATCCAATGCACCTGATCTATGCCTCTTTTGAGCTGCAGCTACCAAAAGGAGATGCACATTGATACTATAATGGCCTAATTACTTCTATCAAAATTAATCATGTCTGGCATATCAATATTTTCATAGCATGCTCCAGGATGATGAAGATCTTAAGTAACATACTGTGCAAACTGAAGATTTCATTTAATGGAAAAGACACCTTCGGAAAGACTCTCTTCGACTTTAGTGGAAAGGCCCCTATCAGTTACTGCCTAACCAATCCTGTGCTGCCAAATTGCAGAGAATAAACTCTTGGATTCACATGACACACCTAAAGAAAGCACCTGACCTTAATTGGTGACATGAAAGTGAAGATTTCCTAAAATAAAAAATAATACCTGATGAGACAGCTTTCCCAAGATGTTCAGACTAGACCAATTAGAAGATTTAAAATTCATGAAAGTCTCTCTTTTATCTAGACTATTAACTGACTCTAGATTATTTTCCAAATTCATAGTATCTGAATTTGAAACCTATAGATTGTATTATAACACATTTTGTTCAAAACAGTTTATTTGAGCTGACAATACTGTTTGATTGCTTCATGTTTTATTTCTGTACTGTGTCTTTCCAAAGCACCTGTTTAATTTTTTCAGTTCTGAGTGTAACTTAGTTCCTAAGATATAAACTGTAGATGGAAAATGCCTAAGAGATCTCCTTCCTATGCATCATTGTTACTCAGATATGACCACAACAGGTATCCTATCGGTGCACTTTCCCTATGATGTGGGTGGGACACACTACCTAAGAAAGGTCTTTCCTGTCATCACAAGATAAAAAGCCTCCAAACCTGGAAAATCCTGACTCTTATTTAGAGACACTTTCAGAGAAAAATCTTGTCCAGAGAAGGTTATTTAAAAATTAATAAACAGAAATCACATTGAAAATGGAGTCAAGAGGCAAAAAGAGAGAACTTTCCTACACATCTCTTAACGTATGCTACTGACCTCAATAGGAAGAGATGTGCCTTGTGTGTCTCACAATAAGTGACACTACTTTACTATCTTAGCAGGAGAAAGCAAAGATTCTTCTTTGTCCAGTAATATCTCAGCCATTATTACCTTGTAATAGACTACCATACTCAGTCAGTGAAAAGTCACTACACTTCAAACTTTTAGTTTCCTCCAATGGACTTTTCTAATAGCCCCTCCCAAGTCCATAAAAGACTGTTCCTCTCCTAGTTTTTCTAGACTTATGCATGGCTCACCATTAGACTTCACGGCTCAAATTATAATTTTTTGACGTTACCGAATAAACATATTTTGCTGGAGATATATCTGGCTATTTGTTTAAGGACAAGTATATGCATATGCATATGTATATGCATATGTATATGTACATGGGAGAAGAGCAAAACTATTTGCTCTTATGTATGTGTGCACACACATAAACACACAGTATCACAAGTATAAGGGCAGTGTAAAGGAGGTTTTAATTAACTGTCTTCACATTGAAATAGGAATATTTGGTTCTTAGTACATAGGTTTTATCACAGAATTTTGATAAAATTTATATATCCTTGATTTTGTGTTGATCTTCAAGAAAAACTGTACAAAATCTACACAAGTGAAATAAGGGTACCAAACCTCTGACTGTATTATAATGACCTGATCACACAAAGAGATACTGGTGTACAAATAACAGCAGCATTCTGTGTTTAACGAAAAGAAAGTATGAATGGCTCGAGGGAGGTATTGAATGGAAGATAATGAAAGGTAGTGTGGGAGATGTCCATGAGCCCAGGACTAGAAGTCGTATATATATTTTCTTCTCAATTACTAGTAACTAAACCCTAGTGAAATGGTCCTGTCTAGATTCAAAGCTTAGAAATGAGAGTCCCCATTCGGTAGCCATTTCCCAGGACAGTTCTACACTACGGGATAAGCCATTCTTCTTTACCTCAATTTAGACACACCCTGGCATCCCACAGGATAATAGGGAACTTCTAAGATGTAAACATCAGGCTATGTACTGTTTGTCAAATACTCAAGTCTTAGAAAGCTTAATTGCTATGTAAGCAATTACAACTTCCAATAAGCTGTTAACTCTTTTAGCCTGGTCTCGAAGGTGTTTTGGAAGACTGACAGAAGCTGCCACTCAAGCAAGAGTGTGTTAAAGTGGGAGTAGAGCATCCTTACTTAATCAGCATTTTATTGAAAACATTAATTAGCTAATGATAGCAAATGTAGGAGGATTTTGATATATAATATCCTATACTTCAGTTCTCTCTTCTTATATTTAAGGTCATCTTTCTAAAACTTATCTTAGATGCTCTGATGCTTAAAGGCATTTAACAGAAAGCTGCTAAAATTTTTTTCATCATTATTTACTAAATTTAGAAAGAAATGAGAAGAAATATTTTGACTGTAGCATGCTAACCATGGTCTTTGTCCAGAGTCTAGTATTACACCTGTCTAATATCTTATTTTTATTAGAATCTTAATATTAACAAGTCTATATTCTATAACGACTCCAGAAGTCAAGAAAATAAATAGATATGTACATAGATAAATAATTACCTACTCTAAGGTCATAACAAAATTATATTCACGACTTTCTCTTTATTTTTAATCTGTGCTGCAGAATTCATTGATCATATTAAAGAAGTATCTGGATTTTTGTTTTCTCTTAAAGCTAATAGGTTTTCATTTTCTATTGCACAGAAAAACAAAAGTCATATTCCAACTTCAAATTTAAAAACTGCAGAAACAGCCATTTTTCAATAGAATAATCTTATTGAGTATGGATTTAAAAATATCCATCTCTAACTCTGGGTTTAAAACATATTATAGGAATACTAGAAACATCCTATAGCATTATTCCTTATAGAAAACAGACAGTGGTGCATGACATTGAACATTAGTGGAGATATGTGTAGCTTCCATAAATTATAAATCAGTCAGCAGAACACATAAAGAAAAAATATGAAACAGAAAATGATACAATTCATAGACTAGAAAAGGCACAAATAACACACTATGAGTTTGGCTTTCGAAAGTCTGACAGCTATTTCCTCACAGTATGTTAACTAAAGGAGAAAAACAGAGCTCCCGGATATGTGGCCATGTAACATTTCAACTGGAAACTCCTAATTGCAGAGATTGAAAAGTCATTCTTCCTTTTCAGTTCAAAAAAAGTGAAGCTTTGTGGACAGAGGGCAACTTGTTTAGATTTTAGACTTCAGACTTCTTTGCCTCATATTACACTTGATTTGTAGTTGTATGTAACTTTTATTTACATGGAAGAAAAAATGCCACTTTTTCTCAACACTAAATGTTTCAAAATTTGAACTTCTGCATTGACATTTTCTTATGGTTTTTATTTTGTCTAGTTGGTTTCAGATTATGTAAGATATCTTTTTGAAATTTTCATATACATACAAACTCTACTAGAGAGATGACATATATGGTATATATTTGAATTAGGCAAATTATGATTATAAAATGAAGTTTACTGTTCTATTGAATTAAATGCTAAAGGAAGGACTAGAGAAACAATTTAATGTTTTAAAATGATTTGTGCATAATAATGATAATTATCATGATAAATGGTGTTGAATATTTTAAAATTCAAATGAAACATACACATTGTAAGAATCCTTTCTTAAAAGACAGAAGTACATATGATAATGCAGTTATAGAAGATAAATTAACTAAGTAAACATTTCCAAAAGAAACATTTGTCTTGAATATTTTGAACATTTCAGCACATATGACTGATTTTTTCAGTTCAACATTTTGAATCATAGATTTTATTTATGTTTTCTAGAAATAGGTATAAGTTGCTACAAATATTACCATATGTCTTTAATTTCCAATGTGGATGCTGTATAATTAAAATCATATAAAATATTTGGGGTGCATTTGCTGTGGAGACTTTTTAGTAGACCCATCTAATGCTCTACTAAAGAACCTAAGTGGGTGCATATGCCCATGGTCTGAATCAGCTGAAGTTCTATATCTGAATTTGGTTAATATAATGCAAAGTATTTTAGAAGCCTATTGCTTCTAAGGATGTAAACATATACTATTTTAAGTTTTGCTATATAGGTTTATGAATTTTGTCAATTTTGACAAAAAAAAATGGATAGACTGAGTCATATCTGCATCAATTCCAAGTCTTTAAATGAAGCTGATGTTGCTGGTTCCAACCTAGTTGTTTGGTCTTGCTTCTTGAAGCTACCTCATGGTTCCACACTCATCCCTTCTCTTAAGAAGAAACACTTGAATTTTTCTATGAACTACTTCCATAGTACCTCAGGTAGATTTGGATGAACTTCCAGGCAGTACTTTATCTTATCTTACTGACTCTTTCATTTTAACATATGAATAGTATGTCCTTTCATATTTTTAACTATAAATAATTATTTAATGTTGTTATATCTAGTCTGGTACAAGTTTCTGGGAACATGCAGAATGTCTACTTCCCTAAGTGGGACTCTTCTCCCTTTTCATGAATCAGTCCATGTTCCCTAGAATTAGAGAATTTTTTTTTCAAACTACAGTTTTTAGGCTATAAAGATGGATGGAGAATTATTCTGCTGGCAATGGAGTAGGGTGGGCAAAATGATAGAATTTGAGGATATGCAGTATTCTTAGTGATTCTAAATATGTCAACTTCTAAGAGTTTCAGTATCTTTAGTTCTTATAAGAATCATAAACTGCCAAAATCAAAAGAAAATGATTAAGGAGAAAATGAGATAATAGGAAGAGAAAATGTTGGCAATGGCCATTTTTGGATCATTTATAAAAGTAATGTTCAGATGAAGAGAACTGTCTAATTTTTAAAACTTTACTAAGACTTGTTTGCTAGTGTCTTCTATTATCATAAAATACCACCCTGTTACAAAGCAGATAGAATTTGATTTTTGCTCCCTGAAATCACTTGACATGCAATATAAGTCTCTGCATTTTGAAATTTGTTTTACCACTTGTCTCCAGGATGGTTATTTTACAATCCAATTTAAAAGTAATAATCTGAATAAGAATGTGTAGGGCTCTCACAATTTTAGAAACAACGACCCACAAGGATATTATTTCACTAATATTAAGGTAGTAACTTTTAATATTGAAAGTAACACATTTTTATTGGAGAAAAATATTAAGCCTCTCATTTTTATTTACCAAGAAGAATTTCATGAGATTTCTAGCCCATGCCATTACTCACGGAAAAAAAACATTGGTTTTATAATGGAAATGCCATACAAAAAACCTTCAATCACCAGATAGTATACATAAGTATACATGTGGATTTTCATTCAATAATTCACAGTCCTTCATCTCCATTGGATCACTGGAGAAATAGGTATTTCATATAGGCCTTACCCAAATAAACTCTTAAATTACAAATAGTCATCTCAACCATGATTCATATAATGCCCTCTCCCTTACTCCTCATGTCAGAGATATTGCTGCTTCCTTTGTCATAATAAATGCTATGAAAACAACATCAAAAAATTCACACATGAACATGAGTTTTTAGACAAAAAAAAAAAATGTGAGTTCTGAAATAGCAGGCAGGAAGTATTAAAGATCTGGAAAATTAATTTTAAGTATTGACCCAGTTACAGATTCAAGAGTTCTTTGGTTCTTTGAAAGAGCATAATTCCATATATGTTTAAATTCGAATACTCCTACCAAAGTGGGTGGGCCCAGAGGACATCCATCTCCCTTTAGAAATGCCTTAAAATATATACTTCATTTGGATATACTGCCAAAACCAAACAACAAGATATTCAGTTGGGTGCATACATCTTTTAAAAGTTCCTTTCTCAGTCATTCTTTCACCAAATAATTGTTCCCACTAGGAATATTAGGGAAACATAAAAGGCTAAAATTTAGAGAATTTGGTTGCCAAAAGATGAGAAAAAAAAAAGCATGCATGTAGTTGGAAGGGTGCTCCAATAATGTTATTTATGAAAAACAGTGTCAGCACACTGGCATTAGCTTGTCAAACATGTATTTTTTTTTAATAAAAATATTACATTAAATTATGTATTTAGTTATTGAGATTTTGGGTACCTTCTTAAACTGTGTGATGCTCAAGGTAAATGCCCTATTTGCCTCCCTTAGTCCTCATTCTGAGTGCCAAAGATGAGTGGTATATATTTTGAATTTTTTTTCAGTGGTCAGTCTTGGACCAGAGAGCTGATGATATTTTTCCCTCTCCTTTGTGCCACAAGACTCTTTGACCCCCACTCCCCCTGACCCCCAAACCAAATTGCCAGTTATCAGTTATGGACCCGTTAAATCAACAGAAACATGTCTTGCATTTTGTTATTATGTTAATAACATTGTTTCTAAGGGACATGAGTTTCAAGCTCCAAGTAATTATTTTGTAAGAATTTTGTTTTGGAGTCTGTGGGAGGGAGAGAATGAAATTTACACACAAAGGGTAGCCTTGGAAAGATCTCCACAGTCATCTGAGGAATTCATGACCTACTAGTGATGTTTTCTTAGTTTCTTATGACCACCTCTAAGGGACAGATGACCATGTTTTAGTGTGGGAAACAATAATGCCTGGTTTCACATACAAACTACAGTACCAAGAATGCACATGATTCACTAGGAAAAAATGCTGACAACCGTTGGGTACCCTCAAGTGGTGCCTAAATCAATCAGGGGCAGTTGACAATGCTCCAAACTGCCTCTCCAATTAGATGGCAAACTTCATAGATCCCATTTCAGCTAAAATGACTGAGTTTAGTCCTTGATTTTGGAATGAATGCTTGGGGACTTTCATTTAAATCTGTACTATTTGTTTACATCACTAGCAATATGGCATTCTTCCTCCTTACAGAACATCTGAGAGATGACTATGGAATTAGAAGTGAGGGATACAGCTGGAGGTGTTGACAAGTATTTCACACTGGCTGTGTAAGATCTGAGTCTATCTCTTTCTATTCCTAATACCCAGCTCTAGTAGATTATAAAATGGTTATCAATTCTGGTCAGAGTTGTCTTGTTGGAGCTGACAGACTCAGCAGTCAGTTACATTTAAGGATCTTTCAATGGTTTAGAGAGACACAAAACGGTGTTTTCCCTCATGGGTAAGATTGCAGGGATTGTTGGAAAATACAAATATCATGAATGCCCACCCGCTTGCTTTCCTGTAACCTCAAGAGGTATTTCCTCTCCAGGTACTAGGATTGCTGCTCTTCTACTGCTCCCAAATCCACACGTCCCATTTCAGTAGCCATCATTTCACCTATTTTTAATCATCATTTACTAGAAACCAGTTCTTTCATCTAAAAGCATGAGTGCAAGAGAAGAAATGGAATTTTTATAAAATGTACAGGTATCTATTTTGTCTCTTATTCTGTGGGCCACTGTAGGAAGGGCTTGGCAATTACTGTACATAATTAAGTGTTCATTTTCCTGAAAAAAGATGTATCATTATCATACAGAAGACTGTTCAGAAAGCTGAACACACAACACGGATTAGTTTCAAGAGCCATAATTATGTAGCCAAAGTCAGATGATCACTCTGGTACAGCAGTACATAACTTGAAAAAGTGTCAACTTTGGTATGGATCCATTAAATAGTCCTGAGAGTGGTCAAAGTTCTGTTATAGTCAGTGAGCAGGAGCTGTAACATGTACCATGTTGTCATGAGACAAATGGACCATCTTTGGGTAGGATTCACAAATCTGGTGTGCAGTGCTGATCTCTGCATTAGAAATACAGATTTGTTTACTTTGTGCCCTCTCTAGGATAGTGGTTCTGTTGCCAATTCTGGTACAATTATGAATATAAGCAGTAGTGCTGACAATCTGGGTACTGAAATCTCTTGATCAGAAAGAAGCTTGACTCCATTTAGTCTCTTCAGATAAAGGGGACCCTTACTGTTAGCATCTATGTGAATAATCCAGAGAGTCTGATGAGTAAACATGATTTCTTTCTACCATATGCACCCTGCAAGAGTGATGTCTTTAATCTACCAGTCTGGAGTTTTCTAGTGAGAGATAAAACAAGAACCCAACCTCTTGGGCAATAGCTGAAGAATCAGTGAAAATATAATAAGGTTAATCAAAGGGAATATTGTCCAAATAAATGGGAATAGCCTTGGGTCTGATATGCTAAACAGAGAAACTATGTCATTTTCAGTTCTGCATAGCTGATGCTGAGATTGAACAGCTGCAGCTGCCCAGTGGAAACTATTGGATTTTTCCTCTGTCAAACTATCAGTGAGCCAGGCCAGGTATTTAAGGGAAGCTCTGTGACTCAGGAGCCCCACTGAGCCAACATTTTTGCTAGTCACTGGAGTGGGAAACAAAGTTTTCCTCCCATGAGACAGTTGCCACTTTTTCATAGAAAGCTGAGGAGCCACTGAAGTCAATTGTGTTCTTGAATATAACTTTTCCATTTGACTAGCTACGTTTATGGACCCTAGTCAATGATTCTGAGTCTATCTACCACATAGAACTATCTGGTTCATCAGTCAGAAGACATACATAGTTCATGTGTTCAGTTTATATGAGAGGTTAATGATAAGCTAATAGCTGCTTTTGAAAATAAATTGTCTGGTAGTATGCCAGGGAGATAATAAGTCCAAATACTCAAGGAGGAGGCTATTACACATTGCTAAAGTCTCTAATTGTCAAAATCATCAGCCACAGAGACTCATTGCTCAAAGGACTGTTAGAGTGGTGGGACCCCAAAGTTCCTAGTGTTTCTCTGTATGTGGCTTTTTCTCACTTAGGGAATCCCCTCAAGTAGGTAAGAGGAAGTAGAGGCTTTTGACAAATTTATTTAGACTATATATTCAGATGTAGAAGCAACAGCAGTGTATAGAATTGTCTGTAAAGGATCCAGATGATATGTTCCATGAGCAAGGACATGCACTTTCTTCTGTTAGGCAGATAGAGTAAAGGGACAATCAATAAATAGGGGATTGAACTGGGTTGGGGCTGATTTATAGGTGTGTTTAGACTCAGGGCACTTCTATTTCACCCCAGTTCCACAGATGGCTTATGCTATGGCTTGAATGTTTAATAGACCAGTCTAGAGTTTTCTGTGGAGACTAAACAAAAATCCAACCTCTGGAGCAATAGCTCAAGAGTCAGTGAAAATATTCATATGTTAAAACCTTAATCTCCAATGGATTGGGATTAGGAGTTGGAGCCTTTGGGAGGTTATTAGGTCATGAGAGCAGACCCTCCATGAAAGGGATCAGTGCTCTTTTAAAAGAGATCGTAAAGAGCTAGCTGCCCCTTACACTATGCAAGGATGTAGCAAGAAGTTGGCAATCTGCAATTTGGAAGAGAGTATACACCAGAATCTGATCATGCTGGAGCCCTGATACTGGGCCTCCAGACTCCAGAACTTTGAGGAATTAATTGTTGTTTATAAGCTGCCCAGTCTGTGGTATTTTGTTATATCAGCCTGAATGGACAAAGCCAGGCTCCTTCTAGGCTTTTAATTGAAACTAGAGGTTCTTTCCTCATGCCTGAGATTTCTTTCCTCCATAAATTTTGAGCTGAATTTATAACCTCTCTCCAAGCAGATTAACAATGTGCTGAATGATTTAAGGGAGAACAATCTTGGCTTTGTTGCAGGCCCCTTCCTTCTAGCTAGACTTTGTCTCCAAAGCAATGTGAGACTATGGGAAAATTCACTCCAGTATTCTGGCCTAGTCTTTGACCCATCTCCATTGACCCAGAACTCAGAAAATGCCTCATATTGAAAAGTCACCTTGTGTCTGTGTCAGGGGCAGACTGTAGCGTGGCAGATTGTAATTCCCAAAGATGACGACAGTTCTATCTCCCATGCTACATGTTCTTCATACAATGTGACTTTGACATTCTTTTTATTGAGGGGTGGAGTCTGTGTCTCTTCTCCTTGAAATCTGGCAGGATATTCTTTCAAACAGTACAATATGATGAAAGTAACATAAAGTGACTTCTAAGGCTAGCTTATAATAAATGATTCAGCTTCTGCCTTTCTTGTTTGAATTCTTTCACTTGTATAGCCTTCAGATTTGGAGTTAAAAGTGCAGCTGTGTTGAGGTCACTAAGCTGTGAGAAAGCCCAATCTATTTCATGGAGATTATATGGAGAATCTCTGGAAAAACACACACACACACACACGTGCGCGCACGCACGCACACACACACAATCTAGCCCTCAGCTATTCCATTCCTCCACTGTTTCAGCTCATCACATCTTACTGCAACCACTTGAGATATGATTCTGAGCCAGAATCACCCAGCTTTTACTTTCCAGAATTCTTATCCCACCAAAATTATAAGAAAATAAAATGCTGTTGTTGTTTTAAGCCTAAATTTTAGAGTGATTTGTTTTAGAGAAATGTATAACCAGAACATCTAGTTTCCAGTCTGTGATGCCAGCACTATAAAATCGTCAAAATTTCTGCTGTTTCTTTATTCCTCTATAAAATTTATCTATTAGGGCCAATAGAAACCCAATCTGTGCCACTGTCTGGCAAATTTCCGGAAGGAATAAAATAGGTGGCAATCATTAGCTCCTTTCAAAGACCTTTTCTGTCTCCGGAATTTTAGTGCATCATGTCCTTGTTGTTTCTATTGGTTCCTGATGTTTTTAAAAATATAGTTTTTTTGTTTGCTTGTGTTTTGTTTTTTTGTATTCGTTCACAGTAAGATTCTTGGCCTGCCAAGACATTATCCTCTCCCATTCTGTTTAAAGGTAAATAAATACCCCTTCACTTCCTATCCCAATTTCTAGCTTGGTTTTTCCTAATTATATCTGTCACTATTTAGAAGAAAACATATTCATACACTCACACACACATATGCATACACTCATGTTTTTTGTTTAGTTTGTTAAAATATCTATAATACTGATCTGTATAGAATCTAGGGTTTTCTGACTCCAAAATAAATTTATAGACATTCTATTTCTTGTCTTGAATGATGGATATTGTATAGTTTTCCCCTTAAATTTCTAATGGTATAATTTTCTACCATTTCAGAGTGTTATAGAACTAAGTAGCAACGATGGTCATTCCCAAAGTAAAACAGACACCTTCAGAAAAGCTGCCCCACTTTTTAATGGTCCAGATTAGACCACACACACATACTGACTAAGCACCATAGTACATCCTGGATATAGTAGTAATTGACATAAGCCAGTTAAGGCCTATGCCTGAATTTGGGGGCAGAAAAGTCACTAAGAATTTTTGGGTTCTTTTCTGATTTAGAAGAATATGTGACAGTTAATATTCTTAATGCCAATCATTATAAAATAATTTCTATAATTTCTGCCAAAAACAAATTATTAGACAGCTATCAGATGGCCCATAGATCATATTATCTAGTTAACCAGCTTATAGAAATGGAATGGGACACAAATTAAAGAAACACCATAAATCCAAGAATCTACTTAGCATTACTTCACCTACTAGAAATTTGCTGCCGTGCCATAGAATCTAGACATTCCAAAACACTCATGATTAAATTGCTTACCTAGAGCTTCCTAGGTTCCTATTCATTCCAAAATGCTGATTCGGAGAAGAGGCATAGTGTCCTCATTTAGTGTTTCATACTTGAAAGCCTGGTCCCATATCCAACTTTTTCTGGACTATTCAGGTGCTGCATAGTAAAAGAACAAAGAACAAATGCCCATGATATGTCTTCCACTTTTTTTTTTGTGCAATGCTAGTCATACACCTGCACTTTCCCATATAAAGTACAGTTCAGTGTTTATCAAGTACATTAATTGAGCTCAGTTTCAAATTCAGTTGTGCTCCAGACCCTAATGACCATGGCTATTGCCACAAATTTACTATTTGAAAACAACTAAAATTTATATCTTCCAGTGCTCTATGTCAGAAGTATGACCTGGTGCTCACAGAGCACCAGGTGTTGAAAGGGCTGTATTCCTTTCTGGAGGCCCTAGGGAGAATCCTTCAAAGCCTGAAACTGACTTTTTTTTCTGTGGTGTCACATTCCTATCTGGCTGACTACAACCAGGAAAGCTTCTCCATTTTTATTAGATCAGAAACATTTTAACGGTCCAAGATAATCTCCTCATATCAAGCTCCTTAACCTTAATTATACCTTCAAAAGCCTCTTTTGCAATTCATAAGCTCTGTCAACATTTTTGGGCAGAACTTTTTTGTTTGTTTTAGCAGAGTACCTGGTTTTCTGATGCAGGTGAGTCTCAGGACAGTGGCAGCTTCTGGGACGAAGGGTGGGTGTCAGGCCAGGGCTCAAACTCCACCCTGTGGGTGGAGAAGGGCTTGCTCCACATGCATCCTGTACTGTTGCTACACAACACTGTGCATGATGCCCAGCGCCCGGTGCGCGGCGTGCGTCTCCCCGTACTTGTGCGTCGCCGTGGAACCCAAGGTAAGGATCGGGGTCATCTGGAGGTCACTATCTCACTGCAATTTGCGGGTCAGTAGCCCTCGTTCCGGGCCTAGCGCAAGCCTGGCACTGGTTTTGGACGCTGAAGACATAACAGAGCGTGCGCATGGGCGAAAAAAACCCCTTATTCCCAAGCGGACGCTGCCCACACTGCGCAGGTAGGCCAGTTTGAAGGGGACTAGGGAGAGGAGGATGGGTGAGGCTGCATGCCCACCCCGCCAGCTGCCAACTGACCTGAATGAGTCTGTAGTGGCCATCTTGGGGACTGAAGACCTTTGGATAGCGGCGCCTGACCGTCCTTGTCCTTGGGCTCACTCTGGGAGCAAGTTGCCAGATGGCCCGGTCTGCATCAGCCAGCCTCTTGGTTTTGGCAGCAATCACCAGAGTGGCTTTGAGAGTGGACGGATAAGGGACTGCCGCGTACGGCCCAGGCCCTGGCAGCCTACTCTGGGAGGGGTGGGCAGTGGCCGAAGAAAGTTGAGGGGGTCGGGCAGTATGTCACGGCGAGGGAGCCCAAAGCCTTCGGTGTCCTGGTCTGAGTCCGTGGTGCCGGGAGCAGTAGGCAGGGTGTCCTAATTGGACAAAATGGGTAGAGACTTGCCGATGGATGGACGTTAGCGGTGTCTTCCCTGGTCTCGGACCACCCGCTGGTTCCTGGGACCGAGCGCTGCTGTTGTTGGAATTACTGGTGGACGGGGGCGCCGGTGTCACAGGCACCATCTTGAGGCGCTCAACTCCCAGGGCGACGCCAGGCACAGGTGCACGCGGTGAGGGGAGGATGAGCGCTATGCCTGCGTGCAGTGTAGCGGGAGGCTCGGCAGTGCAGTGGTGGTAGGTGGTGGTGGGCGGCGGCGGCAGCAGCACCTACTCGAAGGGACTTGTCCACCTACATGGAGGGCGGAGAGTGCCCTCAGCTGGGACCCTGTGGGGTGTGCATCGCCAGGGCCTGCTGGTGGCCAACAGGACCTACAGAATTTTCTTCTTCAAGCTGCCGCATCTTCCTGGGTGGGCTCAGTCCCAGCTCCAGGCTGTTCTCCGGGTGTGGAAAGATATCCTCTTTGTTACCTACCTAGACAGTAGGCCAACGGGATACTTGGTTTCCTTTGTTTGTGAGGAATATACACAGAACTATTTGAGGAAGTATAAGGACTTGTTGGGTAAAAGATACATTGAACTCTTCAGTAGCACAACAGCAGGTGCTGAATCAATTCTTCTCAGCCCCTCTCATTCTACTTTCAACCCCTCCTATTATTCCAATACTACCTCTGTAATTTGTGCCCCCTAAAAGTGTTAGAGGTTGTATACTCCTTTGAGTATGACACATGAAAGACACGTTGAATCTTTCAGTGTTCATCTGAGGAGATGAATTTTATATTAATGGGAGCACTTTTTTTGTTTTGTTTACTAGTTTATTATTTAATAAAAGATGTGATAAAAGACACAGATGAATAGCCAGGTGAAGTACATAGAGTCTTGAGCATAGGAGCTTTTGTCCCTGTTGAGTTTGAGTATGCCACCCTCCTGCCACATGGATGTGTTCACCAACCCAAAAGCTCTCTGAACCTCATACTATTGGGATTTTTATGGAGGCTTTATCACATAGGCATGATTAATTAACTTCATTTATAGCCCTTTTCCTCTCTCTCAGGAATGAAGGGTAGGGCTGAAAGTTCCAAGTTTCTAATCATGGCTTGGTCTTTCTAGTGACCAGCTCCCATCTTAAAGCCTACCAAGAGTTACTACATTTGAACAAAAGATATTCCAGGAAATCCCAAGAGATTTAGGAGTTCAGTGTCAGGTGCTCCAATCACTCAGGAATTATAACGATCTTAATAGCTCCAGGTCAGCACCTAACATCAAAGACTGAATGTTAAAACAGAAGATTCTCCTAGGACCCTTATTTCCAAGGGGTTTTAGGAGCCCTAAATTAGGAACCAGGGATAGAAACTAAAATACATATGTATTCTTTATTATTTTCCACCAGGGTAATCTGAATCCAATTTTGTCCCCACATACCTCATATTCACTCCCTCCCATACCACATGATTTATCTGGTTGAACCAAAATCCTAGGCCACTGAATTTTTTTCTTAGATGAAACCACAGGTCTGATGCTAAGAGGCAGTGTCGGGATGTCTGCATTAGTTTTTGATTGTTGCCTAACAAATTATCATCAGCTTATCAGCTTGAAAAACATCCATTTTATTAGTTCACCGTTCTGTAGGTCAGAAGCCAGAGGAGCTTGACTGTGTTCTCTGTGTAGTGTATCATGAGGTCAAAATCAAAGTGTCAGCCAGACTGGGTTCTTTTTTACCTGAGGACTCTGGAGAAGCATATACTTCCAGGAATATTTTGGTTGTTGGAAGAATTCAGTTCTGTATGATTGTAGTCAGACATGAATGACAGAGGGAACAAAGGAATAAGGTTCAGCCTAGAGACCGCCCAAAGAATATCCTATTGGTAGTTAGAGAATTCCCCCTGCATTCCCAGAGACAAAGGAAAAGAGGGTCATAGTCTTAGCTGGCCTAATCTGGCTATAGACACCTGTGCAGAGGTCATTATAATACTACGTTTAGGTTGGAAGTTCAGAATCTAATTATAACAGGCTAAATTCTAGGTATGCATATATGTACTAGACAAAGAGTTATGTAGCAGCTAGGTGTCAATCAGAATGACCTCACTTGCCAATCACCTAGGAATGCCTTTGGAACCTCCATCACAGCTCCAAATATAACACAGACCTCTCCCTCCCCCGGGGTTACAGCTTTCCATCTTCCCTGGCTATAACCGTACCCCCTGCTTAGGGGTACGTAACCTCACTTTCATATGATTAACCAGTTTTAAGCTTGACTTGTCTTCTATCTCATAACGTGCTTTTAATAAAGGAATATGTCTCATATTCACTGAGTTGAAATTCATTTCTCCAGCAGTGGAGCTAGAGGTGTGTGTGTTACCAGAATTCTGATCGCTTCAATGATAACAGTAGGACTGAGGTCTCTGTTTTCTTGCTGGCTATCTGCAGAGGTTCTCTCTCTCAGTTCCCAGGGACTACTCTCTGGTACTTGCATGTGGCCTCTTCTGTCGTCAAGCCAGAAATGGCGTGTGAACATTCATGTATGTCCTTCCATGGATGCCAGCATCACGGCACTCTATCCAAAGTCTGGAGAGGTGGAACTCAAGCTCATCTTTTTCCCCAAACCGCCAAAGCCACGGAGTCTGCTAAGCTCTCTCTGGCAGCCCTTGGTGAACACCTGTTCTAGTCCCCTAGAAACGGGTACAGTTATCAACTGAAGCAGCCTCTGGCCCACCCAGATGAGGATGGTCACTTTTTTCTTTTTGTTTGTCATCAAATTCAATATTAACAAGAACAATCCCATATTTCATTCTAAAATTACTGGCCACATAAAGAATGGTTTACTTCTCATAATAAGAAAAACTTAGGCTATGCTTTACACTTAAAAAAACAAACAAACAAACAAACATAGCAGTGAATAGCTTTTTACAATTTAAATAAACCACTTATTGCATGCACCCCAGACCCCCACCCCCACCCCCACATACATGCGCTTTCCATCCTACTGGGAATAGACTAAAAGCCATTTGCCAGGGTTTAAGGCCCTCCACCTTGGCACCTTCCCCACTACTCCTCCCCAACCCCAGGCACAGCCCTGTAATTTTAAACCTGGCCTGAGGTCATCTTTTATTCACTCTAACCAAACAGAGCCAGAGGGCAGGCCTAGTGACCCCAGACTGAAACAACTTTACAGCTGACTGTTCCCCACCCTCATTGGGAGAAATAAATGTTGACACTGCTTTGAAAGTTCTCAACTGCAAAGTTTGCTCCTCCAGCTCTCGCAGGTGAAGGTACTTGGAGGTCTCCTCCTGCACTGGGGCTTTTGTTCCCCACATTCCAGATCCCACTTCTTGCACTCCACCACACTACAGCCTGTGGCTGCAGAGCTTTTTGATCTTCACTGGCACAGAAGCTAGCTGCTGCCCCATAAATAAAACAAATCAGCTAAGAAGATATGGAAGTGCTAGTCTGTTCTTCCCTTTTAGAAGTGCATTGTTCTGGATCCTGGCGGAAGGAGCCAGCACAGTTTGTAAGAAGATGACATTATGACTTCAGATGTGGAAGATGGCATTGTGTCCCCAGGGGCCAGTGAGAAGCCCTACCAGTCTGCTGGCTTGACAACTCTGGTGCCAACAAGTATGGATAGTATAACAGACATTTACATATAGGATCTGCCAACTCCAGATAGCACAGTCTACTCCCAAGAAGAAAGCCAGAGCACCACAACCCCAAATATAGTAACTAGTCACTCCATGGAGAAAGTGGGTGGAGAGGCACAATCAACAGTTGAGAAAGAGAGCTTGGCAATAGTGACTGTGGTTGGAATCATAGTTGGGGTCTTACTAGCTATTGGATTCATTGGTGGGATCATCATTGTTGTGCAAAAAATGTTGGAAAGGTACTCACCATAAGAGAATTGTGGGCTTGAATCGCCAGGGCTGTCAACATGTTTTAAAAAGAGAATTTTAAACTTCCCTTGGCCCTGAGCATGTGGGAGAAGATGCCCCATGGAAATGCTGGGCCACACCACTCTATTCTGCCAACATGTTTAAAAAAGAGAATTTTAAACTTCCCTTGGCCCTGAGCACGTGATAGAAGATGACCCATGGAAATGCTGGGCCACACCACTCAAAATCCATGATAATCTCAATAGTAATGGAAGGAAAGATAATTCACAAGAGTTAATATTCTAAGTATTAATATTTTGGAAAAAAACTAAATATAAATTTTGTGAAAGATGATTTAAAAGGCAGAAGGCATAGAAAAATAGAGCAAACTGTCTAAACTGATTTGTAACTATTATAGACAATGTAATTTAATCAATATTGGAAACTGTAGACATATCTTCATTTTAACCATTCTCTAATTGTTAAAACACAAAGGAATCTGGAAATATACTAATGGAGTCCTTGGGTTTAGTGTTGTGTCAGTAAGTGGCATAATCATCCTGCAATTTCTGTTCTGTTGAAATGTACTCATTTGATCTATTTTTAGTTTGGTCTATTTTTAAAGCCTGATTTGGTTTGAATAACCAAATAGGATATTTAATCTTGAATAATATGTAATGAACAACTGCCTTCCACTAGTCTATATAAATTATTTCAAAAGCATCCATTTTGGATCACAAACAGGAAGTCTATACTTTGTTTCTCAAAACAAGGCCACTAGGCAACTCTAGCTTTGCTTTACCACCTTCTCCAGCGATGACTTCACTCAAATGTTTGCTCCTACCCTCCCGCTCTGCTTCTCTCAGATGATGGACAGCCAGGGTTAAGGAGATGGCCTTCTCTCTTTTCTATGACCCAGGTCCTTGAGATTGGCTGCTTTGTTATGGAATATAGAGATTTCGGTCCGGTATGCCAAGGAAGCTGCTGGACATCCAACGGTGCCAGAGATTTGGGTGTTCCAGAAACCAAGAACGATGGTGGCCTCCAAATAGAAAGAAACCCTGAGCATGCCTCAGCATGGGAAATAGAACCTGTCAGTTTTCTAACATCTACTTTCTGCATCAGATAAAAGATACAGGAAGCAAAAATAATCTTATAAAATACCAACTTTAATGAAGCAGCTGGATTTAAATTATTGATTTAAAAATAAAAGACATTCCCAGTCTTCATTATATACCATATATTTCTGTGAGGTCATAACTGAAAAGATCAAAATAAAGGAGCCCAAGCTGCTATTCTATATTGATATCATCCAACTTATTTCCTTTCTTCCCATAGATTAATTGAATTATTTTTTCTAAACAAAAAGTTTTTTACACTGAGCAGCGCTCTGTTATTAATGTGGTTGTGCACTTCGTATATTCTCTAAACTTGTAAGAGTTCACAAAATAGGAAAAAGTAAACTATCCGTGGGAAAGCACATTCTGTTTCTTACCTTTTTTTTGCAGTAATGTTGTGCCCTTGCAATGCCCAAATCCATCTGATCCAATATCACTGGTTCCATATTTGAACATCCAGTGATTGAGAGAAGGAAGTTTAGAAGAGCTTTCTGAGCTTCAATAATCTTCTATTTTATCACTCAAATTCTTGACCAAGGTTTAAGAATAATGTCCATGTCTTCTTTCCTATCCTTTCTTTTTTTCCCTCACTGTGAAATATAAAAATTTCAGGTAAACATATATTGTGATATTTATGACTACAAAACTATTTAAAATATAAGCAAGAAAAAAATCTGGAATGAATAGACAAGTTTTAGCAGTAGTCATTTCTTCAATCATCTATTCAGAAACTATTTAATAAGAATTCTGTTTGCTAGGCACTGTGATAGCCTCTAGAGAAACATAAGAGAACAAGACAGAAACAGTCTCTGCTCCCAGGGGACTTACATTCTATTTTGGGAGACACATTAAAATAATTACATAGCATAATGCAATGTTTAGTAACTAAAATAAATGCTACAAAGGAAACAAAAAAAGTGGGTAAAATGGTGATTAATAGGAGCGGACAGACATATTGTAGAAAGGATGATTAGGAATGGCTCTGGGAGCAGGTGACATATAAGCTGAGACCTAGACGGTAAGGAAAAGCTGGCCCTGAAAAGAAAAGAGAGATAGGAAATTCCAAGAATAATTTGTTGATTTTATAGGTCAAGCCAATTATAGATTCCACCAATTAGACCTAGTTCTGTCTTATAGGATGAACCCAAGTAGCTCTAATCATTTTTCCCCACAAGTAGTCCTCCTATATTCAGTTTTCCAAGTTACCGCCTTTCTTTAATATGTCTACAGGGTTTAAGTCCCTGTTGTATCTGAGCTGTCCAGAAGTTTGCTAATGACATTCATAGCTCTCTTTGCCCAGATTGAAACATGCTTTTTCATGTGCTTTGAGAATTGAATAGTGCATTTTGATGCCCTTTCATCATCTAGTCACTTTATATCTATTAATGTAGCAGTTCAGCAAAATACTAGAGATATTGCTGTAATATATTGTTTAAATACAAAAGAGTTGGCCTGAGACAGAAATGGATTTGAATTCTGTCTGGCTCTGTTACTGAGGTGTCTAAAATTGTGCAAGATTGTTACATATGAATAGATGGTAAACAATTTTTGAGGGAATGTGTTTATTTTCTTTTCATAATACTCAAAAAAGTTAATGGAAAATTTGTTAATATGACTCTTGAATAAAAAGGTTAACTTTTGTATTTTAACTTATTTTCTATGGAGGGAAATTAAAAGAAAAAATAACAAGTTAGAAATATGATTCTGACTGACAAGTTACTAGCTGTTTAGGGAATCATATTCTATGACTAGATCCTTATCATTCCAGATTGAACTACTCACAATTAGCACTGCAGTAATCTTTTTTTAGAGCCAATATTTCCTCTGCCAAAATGTTGTTTGCTAGGACCATATCAACAAACTGGCAGAACCTCCCGCTCACTGCCATTTCTGCCTGCATACCTCCTGGCATTCAAAGGCCTGAGCTTTATGCCAAGTGACCCAATCGCCCTTACCTCATCTCACAATCTCTTTTTTCCTTATTGTGTACTCTGAATTGTCTAATTGTTGTCCTTAATCCTCATGACAGAACCTGACATTTGCCTATTCTATACTGATTCTTATCTTCTTCCTCACCAGCAGAAAGCAGATTTTGTTGTGAGTGGAATGTGCCTGGTAAAGAAAACTGCATTTTCCAATCCCCTGTACAAATAGGCTAGCCTGTAACTAAGTTGTGGCCAATGAGCTTTTAACCATAGTTTTAGTTCATGAAAAATGAGAGCCCAAAAGAATGAGTTTAAGTCAACTGGCATATGTCATTTTTCTTTCGTTTTTCTCACTGACTGAAAGACAAATGGGACAGTGAAAATCCTAGTGGCCATCTTGTAAGCATGAGGTTACTTTGAGGTTGGAAGCCTAAGGATGACAGAGCACATATATGGAAGCAAGCAGAAAATCAATAAAGTCATTGAGTTGGCCTGAAAAGCCCAACTATGCATTTATTTCATTATTTGAAAGAAATACGAGTCTCTCTTAATTTGAGCATTGTTTCTTGTTTTTGTTACTCAGAGTCTAACACATTAATACCTCACTCTGAGAGAGGTGACTCAGATAAAAATAGTTCTGATTATGGCTTTGTTGAATTTTGTAATTTTCCAATGGAACTCTTTCTGGTTTGTAAACTTATGTATTTCAACTACTGGGGTTATTAGGAAAGAAGGATTGTTTTTGAATTGCCAAAAACTTAAAGGAAATTAAATCCTAAGCCATATGTTTCCTACTTGCTCATGAAAAGTATTAGTGAAAAATAAAAAAACTATAAAAATTTTGAAGAACACAATAAATAAGCATATATGGTAAAATACTTTTTATAAAATTCTTAATCCATGAAATATTCATATTTCTCAAGATTTGTTAGTAAACTAACAAATCTTGTCAGTAGTTGAAATACATAAGTTTACAAACCTTATCAGTTGTGAGATATTAATGGGTCTTTGGGTGAGATAATAATCTGTAGTTAGGAATTTCCTATACATTGAAGGAAGTTTAATATTTCTGAATTCCACCTATTAAAAGAGTATTCTACCCCCATTTATCATGAGATAAATGTGTCCTGACTCCTCAAGATACATCCTTCAGCTTGTCCTTCTCTCACTTGTTACTCCCTCATCTCCTGTGTTGAAAAGCACAGGATCAGATAGAATCTGAGATAATTATGTTTTGAGAACCCATTTCGTTTATTCCTCTATTTCATCTGTTCCACATTCGAATCTCTGTCTTTATTGATTTAAAATGTTGAAGTCAGGTAACCTTTATTTTTCTCTAATAATGAAATTCTTTCCATGCAGCTCTCCTTCTTCTCTTGATTTCCATGAAATATGTTGGAAGATGGCAATTAGCACTAATTTTAAGAAGTACATGGTGATGAAATAGTTGGGGATCTATAATGAAAACAGTGAATTTTAGTCTAGATGCACTACTAACTTGCTACAAACCTCTTAGAGTTTTTATTCATCAGTGAAGTATGGTTAGCAATATCTTCCATTTCTATCACATGGTAGTGTTATTAAAATAATATAGAGTAATGTGTATAATCATTTTACATGAAACACTAGGATAGTGATATTTCTTTGAAATGTAGAAAATTTTAAATGTCTACATATTCATATATTCATGAATATATTTCTTAAGGCTCAAAGAATCTGATTGTTAAAGCCATCAGTTCATCATATCAGACTTACAATGATAGGAAAATTATAAATATTCCATTGCCTCTTATTTATATTTATGTTTAGAATGACTGTGAAAGAATCACATATTTGTAACCATTCTTCATGACTCACAACTTCTTTATACTGATACTATTGAAGTATGATTGGTATGGTATCTAATTTTCAAAAAAAGTATATATATATATATATATATATATATACACACATATATATATATTTGAAATATATATATATATTTCAAACACTTACATGGCATATACTTTGTGCCAAACTCTATTTGCAGGAATTAAGTAATTTAATTCACCCAACGAATTTATAAGAGAGAAACTACTACTAATAAAACGTTATATGGCTAGTAGGTGTTGGAATCCAGATTGTAATTCAGGTAGCCTAACTAAGGACTTCATAGTCTTGGTCATTAACAATATCAATAATTTATATATTTTACATAACACATAATTTTGATAAAATAATAATTCTAATTTGAACTTTTAAAAGGCATTTTAAGCTCTAAAAATAAAATATGTTTTTATTTCACCACCTGGTAACTTCTTAGTCAAAATAATATTTTTTACTTTCTTTAGAAATAAATATCTGAATTAAAAATATCTAATGGAAACTTCAATGTGTGAAGGCTCTATTTGTTTTTCTCTTGCTATTTGTGGTAATAATAGAATTGCATATATTTGTTTATATATCCTAGGCAGCATTGTGGCAGGAGAGGACATGACAGAAAGATGGAAAATATTAATCAACTGTAAGATATCAGTATGTTTTTAAGTAAAAACTGTATAAAATGCTATAGATATCTTAATCTTTCCCTAATGTTTCATGACACTAAAATGAGGGGCAACTGCAAGCTTATATTGAATTGTGAAAATATTCTGCTTACATTTTAAATAATACATTATTTCATATTTTTATATATTACATATTTAAATGAAATACATTTTGTATAAAAGCAAACTCTAAAGTAGCATCAGTAATAAATTTAATAAAGTCAATGTTGAAATATAGACAATTGGATGATACCAGCATCTATTCTTTTTCTGTTTTTTTATAACAATTTACTTTCAAAATTTAAGTCAAAGGTATGGAATTTATTTTCTTTGTTTAAAGCCAGCTAAAATATATACAATGTTAAGATTAGCATTTCCTATTATACTGAATCATTTTTCCCTATCAATATGCCAGCATAAATATCTTTTAATTTCTAGAATTAAATTTTCAAATACTGTATAATTTTAACTAGTCTCATTTTGGTAATTTTAAAATCAAAATTAATATGAAAAATGAAATTCCCACCTAGTTGTGGATGCTATTTCCGATATCAAGTTTATAAAAAATTACTAACAAGCCATTTTATTATCTAAACAATTGCATCTGTTTATTCATTGATATGAATAAATGACATACATCTGATAACAAAAATTATGAGAGATAGATGAATAATTTTATGTAAGACTTTAAAGTCAAAACTAATTATTTGAAGACGGAAATTAAGTCTCAACTAATGACTTAAAATCCCTCTTTCATACACAGAGCAGAAATAAAGATATACTTACATGTATTGCATCACATTATTTCAAACTATTTCCTACCCAAAAGAACTAGTGAAAATCCTAAAAGATATTTAGTTTATTTCTCTTGATGTTAAATATATTTCATGATTATAAATTATTAATTAATGATGTCACTTTCAGAAGGAAATTTTTTTGCTGCATTTTAAATATAATAAAATCATTTTGTAAGTAGCTTACTCTGAGAAAATCTTGTTATCAACAGGACTATAGTTTCTTCTCGAACTGACATATTTTGTAAATATTAAAAAAGAAGCCTACAAATAGTTAGAATTTTATATCTGTAAATTAGGCAATATGTAAATGGGACATAAGTATGAAATAATAATTTATTGCTGAACTTCAAATTTCTAGATTTCCAAATTTATATCCTATGGTTACATGGTTTTCATATAGTAATATGTTTTGATGATGTCCAAATATTTAATAATGTATATTGTATAGGAACAGAACAGACACTAGCTTTAAAAAACACACAAAAAGGACAACTATATGTGGCACATACTTACAAAATATCAGCCCTGGTTTATCACATTACAATTTAGTAATCAACAGATTTATTTGTATACATTCTTTGCTCTCTGAGCCATTCTACTTTTGGTCATCCAAGTGACTTGCTCCTTTACGTCCTTTAAATCTGTTCAGCTTTCACCTTCAAAATGACCATTATTTGACCACCTTATTTAAAATTGCACACACATTCCCTATCATTTTTGTTCTGCTTAATTTTCTCCATTGTACTTTTTTTTGTAAATAAGATATTACTGGCACATAATCATGCCTATTTATTTGTGTATTGTTTGTGGTTTCTTTGCCCCTACAGTAATAGGTTCATGTAGTTATGAGAGAGACCATTTGGCCAACAGAGACTAAAGTATGCACTATTTGGCTCTTTACAATAAAAAGCTTGCCAGTCCATGCCCTAAATAATTCAATTATTTATTATGTTTGTTGCCTATTCACTTTATTAAATTATAAATTCCATGAAAACAGAGATTTTCTCTGGTTTTATTTTATTTTTTATCTTTATCACTTCTGTATCCCTACTGCCTATAATCGCAACCTGGCAGACAGTAGGCACTTAATAAATAAACAAAAACTGAATAAAATGATTATTTTTTCTATATATCTGCTCTCTTCACTAGTTAATTCTTTAATGTTTTTTACTTTTGCATTTCATATAAATTAGCAGTCATATGTAAATCTAAAATATAGAAGTGAAACAGTATATAATTTGCTGCCAGCATTTTAAATTGTGCCAAATGGACTACAGTAAAAATAGAAAATATGTAAATTGTCAAATGATTTATAACATGGTATTTTTGATATTGTATGTATGTCATGTTATGAAATTTTTTATTCACTGGCAGGGAGAAAATAGGCTTTGTTTCATCTCTTTGAAAGTAGAAGTGATTGTAGATATTACTATTTTGCTTTTAATGTGACCAATAATAAAAAACAAATTTATGTTGTAAGGGACTCTAAAAGGAAGAGGCTGCTACATTTTAGTGTTCATAATGGACAAGTAATGTGAAGAATTGTCAGACTTGAACAAAAGGTATTAGGAAAGTAGAATTCAAAAAGTCACAAAAATATAATATGTAATTCCATGTTATATTTAGATGTGACTATAGCTTAAAATGAATGCAAAAATGTGTTGAGGAAATTCTGATCAAATAATATGTGACAGTATCAGTGAGGAAGAAAAGAATGAAATACCTAAGAAATCTGAGTAGTTGCTCAAGGTACTGCTAATGTTAAAATTTTGTGTATATGAAATCTTAAAATATTTTCAGTAAGGTAAACCTGAGATGAGCTGAGACTTAAAGAATGACAAGTCCAGAAAAAAAGCATGTTGTTATTTCTAAGAGCCAAAAAATGAAATGGAAAAAATTCGTGCCCACTAATAGGTGTAATATTTTACATTGAAAATTCGTGCCCACTAATAGGTGTAATATTTTACATTGAAAATTAGAAAAAAATAACTCTCCACCTTACCGCGGCAGGTTGACTTCTCTGGTGCTAGGAAACATATTCTGAAACAGACATTATTTGCAGGATATTTATTGGGAAGTTTTCTTGAGATTAACACCTGTGGAAGGGAGCAAAATAAATTGGGCAAAGGAAGAAGATGACTTTCTCTCCTAACAAAAAGTGCACCTTTGGAGTGCTCTGAAGCTCTGATGGCCCATCAGAATTGCCACAAGTTAGGAAGAGATAACCGAGCCATATTATCTCCATGTTGATCAGTCATTGAGTGAAGCTGGCACTGGATGGGACAATAATGTCAGTTAAGGCATGTTTTCTCAGCATAGCAATCTGGAAATAGGGCTTAAAGTTGAAAATGAATTTTGACAGCATTCACAGTTGTTTCATTGGTGGGGGGGGGTCATTTTGAAGTGAGAACTGAGCAGTGCATCAAAATGGAAACTACAGTCCACTTATTTGAATAGGTTCTGGGAGTGGTTCCTCATGTGGTTGCAATGGCTCTTTCTTGCTGAGGCACTTAGAAGATGAAGGTTGGTGGAATCAGTATTCGCTTGCTTCTGCAGCTAATTTCAGGACCACAACAAAACCATCATTATCTCCATCCTCTGCTATTCATTCCTCTTACCTTCTAGTGGTTTATTTCCTGTAATGATCCTGAGGGTTCTAAGACATTGGTTATGATGCCCTTCTCAGGCTGATATTGCTTTACTCTTCCATTTATTCTTATTGTTCACGCCTTCTACACCTTCGCTGATTTTTGGTCTAGTAAATATATCTATCATTAAGAGTAGGGTATTAAAGCCTCCAGCTATTACTGTTAATTTGTCTGTTCCTCTCTCCAGTTCTTTCAGAATTTGCTTTCTGTATTTCTGAGTTTTGCTTTTATGTGTGTATATATTTACAATTTTTATTCTTCATAATAATGGATACTTTTTATCATTATGAACTATTTTCTTTGTCTCTAGTAGCATAGTTTATTTTAAACCCAATTTTGACAGAATTAATATAGTCATTTTCAGCTCTTTTATATTTTCTTCTTGCATGCATGCTATATCTTTTTTCATCCTTTATTTCCAGTCTATTTGTTTATTGATGAAGATAGAATTTTAGGTTATGGTTTGATATTTTTTTTCCTTCCACTTATTTATCAGTATCTTTCCATTGTCCTCTAATTTACATAGTTTCAGACTAGAAGTCCAGTTTTTTTCTCCATGTAAACTGTCTCTTTTTCTGACTTCCTTCAAGATTGTATATATATATATATATATATACACACACACACACAAACACACACGCACACACACACATATACACACACACACATATATATATATATATATATATATATATATATATATATATATATATATAATGTCTATTCTTTTCCTCAGATTGTATTAACAATACAGTACAGACAGCAATAACTACCCAATTTCATTGTCTTTATAGCTACTATTTTTTCTCTATTATACTTCTTACGTAAACATTTCACACTTTGTGTCAGGGAGTGTATTCTCTTCACAATATGCTATACTGATTTACTGCCAGTGAATTTTTATAAATTACACAACTACCTTTTGTTAGGTACTACATATGCTTCATATATATATATATAGTTTGTTCTTTGTCATTGATTTTTGAAAATCTTCATTTATTATGTCTGGAAATATTTCATATTCTTTTTCTGGGATTCAGTTTTCCACATATTACAATATCTGATATTGATTTATAGCTCTTGGTAATCTTTAGATTTTTTTGTCTGTCCCTTCTTTCTCCTCACTGTGTTTCAATATGGATAATTTTTAATGACTCATTTTTAAGCTCATTGATTCTTTCCTTGGATATATTGAGTCTACTGAAGTGCCTGTCAAAGACATTTTTTGCCATACATTTTACATTTTTTATACCATTTTGATTTTTTTTTTAGTTTTCATCTCCTTTTTAAAATTAGCAACATTCATATATAATTTTAGTTATTTCAAATTCTGTCAGATTGTTTAATGTGTGGTTCTGCCGATTGTTAGGTATCTTTTGAGTGACCTTTTTTTCACTGCCTCTTTGTTGTTGTTAAAAGCCAGATATTTTGTATACAACAGTAGAGACAGTTTTATGCCTGGCAATGGGTATTAAAGCAGGGCATTAAGTTCATATTATGAGTAGAGTTGAATTTGATTTATTTTTCTTTTTCTTGGTTGCTATGGCTCAATGTATTACTGGTTTCAAATTTCCACAGCCATATCTTGTATTAGGGCTGCAGATTGATTTTTCAGAGCAATCTTGTTGAAGAGTGAAATCTAGGTTTTCCCTTTATGCTATGTCTCATGGAAAATCGTTAGCATTCTCCTGTTCCTTTCCTGTCCTTCTTTCAGGAGTAATCTGCTATGGTTTATTATTTAAATTTTGTTAACTTGACAGTCAGGAGGATAGAGGACTTAATTCTCTGTTGTTCTAATTAAACTCACTCTTAGGTATCCTCTGTGTTCCTGGGTCTCAATAATATGTCCTTATTTTTCCTCTCCCTCCAATGACTATAATTGGGGCAGATGCACATTCTTTCCCTTCCCCAGGAACACTTTTCTTTTCACTGTTCTCTCTCTCCCAAATGCAGTGAGTTTTCACCAGTGTTTTAAGGGCAGAGATACTTCGTGTCCTTAAATCCACAGATAAAGGCTTTGTTTCATAATGGAGATGGAGAGAAAAATCTGGATAAAGTTTCTTGTACTTTCTGTACAGCTACTATTCCCACAACCCAGAGTTGCACCTCAGTGAATACTCGGGGCTCTTTCTGATCTTTTCTGTGAGTGCTCAGTGGGGTTTGTGGAGAAATTGCCTTCAAGGGGTTGTGGACCTGCTCCATTTCTCTAGCCCCAAGTCACAGATTGATACTAAGAATAAATGTTTAAGGCCAGATTCAGCCTTTATCAAATTAATTATCCTGTAGGAACTCATCTTCCTGATGTCTGCTTGAATCTCATATGAGCAAATACTCACATCTCATCTTTCCTGATGGAAATCATTTGTTTTTAGATTTTGGTTAGTTTGTTGTTCTATAACCTAAGCTATGCAATTAGTTCGAAAAAGAAAAGTCCTGAATTTGAAGTTAATTGTGCTCTTTTTCATTATAAAGTAAGAGTAATATGACTTTCAGTTATCTTACATCCAGGAGTAAAAGTACACTTAATTTTAATTGTTAAATAATTATTCTCTGCTTTCTATTTTTTTCTTCAGATTGTATTAACAATACAATACAAACATAGCAATAACCACCCAATTTCATTGTCTTTATAGCTACTATTATTCTCTATTATATTTCTTATCTAAACATTTCACACTTTGTGTCAGGGAATATGTTCCTTTCACAATATATTATATTGGTTTACTACCAGTGAAATTTTTATAAATTACACAGCTACCTTTTGTCAGGCACTGCATATTCTTCATCTACCTCCAAAGACAGGATTCCTGTTATTGTTAAGGTAGTGAGTGTTTCAATTCCAAATTTTATCTTAAATTTGCTTTTGAACCATTCCTGTCCCCAACACATTTAAGTTGGGTTCTACAGGAAGCAGAAAACAAGTAGTAGCTAACTATGAAGGACATTTATGGGGCAGTGCACTTGGAATCAACATTCTTGGAAGAGAAAGAAAAGAAGAAATTTAGACATAGGGAAACATTGAGCTAATGCAGTCCCAATAAAGTTTTCAGCTGACCTTACAGGAATTTCTGGCATTAGGATGGCATGTGAGAATTGTCCTGAATTGTAAGGAGGAGCTTTATACTCCTGTGTGATAGATCATTGGGCTATCTTCCCACAGAAGAAGGATGACATTGAGAAAAGTAGATTTCTTCAGTTGAGGCTTGTAACCAAGACTTATCACCTGGAAACACTCTCTGTAGGTGGGAGATAACATCTCCATTCCAGAGCAGATTTTTGCATGCTGTATTACAGTACCCTCTATACTTTGTACTTATCTTTTTTTTTCTGTCAAATAAAGTCTTTTAAAATTAATAGCCATAATTATTAGGGCTCTGAATATTAAAATAGTCACAATTCTGGTTCCATAGAGTCCACTGATTGGTTGGGAGAAAAAGTAAGCAGAAAACAAAAGTATCATCTAGTTGGCACCTTTCTCTTCTGAAAAGTGCTCTTGCCTCCTCCTACCTTAGAAACACCTGTGTCAAAATAACTTAACTATTTGTTCCAAGAAATCTTCACCCAGGAAGTTATGACTACAAACCGAGAAATAACTTCTTGCTTCAAGTTGTTGCAACAAAAGTATCTGAGAAAACATTTTGCTCATTTGAGCAAACAGCTGTCAGACAACATTTTTCACACCTGGAGAAACAGCTCACTTATCATGTCAACAGTTCCATCAAAATGTATCTCAAAATCCCCAGCCCACTTTGTCTGACAATCCTATACTTTTGTATAAAACACTATTCAATTCTAAAATATTTCCCCACCTCAAAAGACCCACTGTAAACCACTGTAAACTGAGACTTAATAATCCTATAAATACCCCTCACTAACTTCCTCTGTTTGAGACACTAAAACTGTGTCAAGGGAATGTTCTCTGTTGTTGTAGCAAATTTAATAGATTTTGGTTGACTTAGTCAATAGATTTTTCTGGTGGTCTGTGGGGGAAGACTATAATTGTTAACCCTGAAGATCACCCCAAGGGCCTCCCAATATCTTTTTGTTGGCACAGTTTAAGATATTTTGCTCAGAAACAGTGCCTTCCTCTAAGTCCTTGTAAGTATCCTGTCCAGTTGACCACTACAACAAATTATGCCCATATTTGGCTTGAGTTCTGATTTCTGTTTGTCTAGATCAAGAATTGTCATGCTATGGCCTGCAAGCTATAATTATTCATTATGTGTATGGCTTCTTTTCTGCCTCAGCAGTAGAGTTGTATAGTTGGGACTGAGACAATATGGTTCCCACAGCTGAAAATATTTGGCATCTACTCTTTTAGAGACCCAGATTACTGATCTCTCATCTAAATCCTAAATGCTAAATTTATTTCATCTCCTAAGAATGGGGAGTCCTATTTTACAAAGTATTTATTTACTCATGAATTGAAAATTCTTATCTTTGGTGACTATGTAACTTTAAATGGCAACACTATAGCTTTGAGTCTGTAAGAGGAAGTACATAAGACAGAATAACCATACATCTAACTCTGTTCTTCAAGATGGTTCCAAGGGCTGATAAGATCAGAAAGTCTTATCATATTTGTATCTGTATTGACTAAACTTTCCCATGGCCAACTTTTCAAAACCTTGTAAGGAGTTTCCTATGTCTTTTCTTTGCTTTCTTTGTCCATTTTACGTTTGTCTGGATTAAGAATTGTCAAATTACAGTCTGCTGGTCACACCTGTTCATTTATGTGTGTGGCTGAGAACTGCGCTATTTGGTTATCTCTGTGTAACACTGAATGTTTTATTGCTGTATAATTGGCAATCGTTGGTCTATAACCAGATTATAGAGAGGCATTTGGTTTTTATAACAGAGTTCTTACAAATTATTCAAGTTCTTTTAAGGTCTAATCAGTCTCATTGGACCTTCTAACCAGACAAAGCTTTCTTCACGTTTAATTCATATGTGTTTCTCTCTAACTAGCATAATTTCACCAAGGACAATTTGAAAATTAACCGGTAATTTCAGGGATATTTTGACCTGAAAATTGTTGCTTAATTTAGAATGCAAAGAAAAGAAAGATCCTACCATGAATAAATCCTCTTTTGTATCTGTCTAAATGAGAAATTCTTTGGAGTAACAGAGAAAATGCCACTGTTTATTTCTGTAATTCAGAGATGGGTAATCTATCATACTTTGTATGTTTTTATTTATTATTTTCTCATCTATTTTATTGGCACTTGGATGATTATTTGTTATGTGGGGTAATTGACCTCTATAACTAAGCAACTTTTACATTGTAAAATCCACAACAGCCCAGAAACCTCTTGCCCACTATGTCGTATCTAAAATGAGACTTCTTCTCCCTACTGCCAACAAGTCTTAAATAGGAACTAGCCTTGTAATTAGTTGTTTTTGAAACGAGAGCATGAAAAAAGACTATGGAACAGATGTTGTATATGTAGAAACAGTCTTTTTAAAAGATCTTGTAGGAAAGATTCACTACAAGTGAATCTTCTATTCACATCTATTTCTACCTCATGATCCATCTTCTTTATAAATATAACTATCTAGAATTTGATTACTTTTATTGAATAGCACTGAAAGATAAAATAGTATTTAATGAATTATAAGTATATTGGGGCTTAAAAAGGTTACTGGATGGTCATAATGACTGCCATTGGTTAGTGGATTACATAGAAGAACACCAGTATTTGGAAAACTAGTTTGGAAGCTCCTTCAGTTATTGAAACAAAAAGTTATGAAGTTTTAAACTAAATATTGAAAGAATAAAAAAATAAGAGGATGAATGAATCAGCAGGAGTTAGCAATTTATTATTTTTAGATTCCTAATGAAAATACAGAAAACACCTAACCAAACACTTTTTGTGCGATCATGTTTCCAAACTAACATTTTGCTCAAGAACCAGCCCTGGATGATTGAAGAGATTGTCAGAATGGTTTTCATTCACATAGTAATTCAGGACCTTGGGCTTACAGAGCTTCTCCAATTTTCAAAACCATATTTCTAAAGTAATTCATTGGGAAGAAGAGTCAGCAGCTACTACTGTAATCATTCAGAAAGGGAAAAGACATGGAGAAGCAGCCATAGAAAAATTTTGTTGGTTAGCTTTGACTATATCAAATGTCATTTTTATTCACTTTGCATTAGCTAGAACTCAGTCCCTGAAAAGAAGGGTATAATGCATTTTGGTTAGCAGATAGTAATCATTTCCAAAGTTATTAACAAAATTCAGTCTTGGAATTTTTTTTGAATCATAGGGAATGGATAAGCACTATGTGGAGAGCTGTAAGTCTAGATATAGAAACTATTACTCTAATTACTAAAATGGGGAAATATTAAAATAAAAAAACAGAATTTGGAACTTTATTTCTGAATATATTCTAGAGTAGATTCTTGATTCTTGAGTATATTCTAGGATAGTTTGTCGATTTTATGAAAAAAGTAATGGCCACTAAGTTCAATCTGCATTCATAAGTAAAAAGTCAAGCCAAATAAAATAATATGTTTTTCTGCCTTGATATTGGCTTAAGTTGAGTAAGAAATGGGATGAAATTTATGCCCAGGAACTTGGAACTAGACACACACCTTGAAAGGGCAAGTTCTCAGTAACAGGTCTGATGAAAGTTCTCTCAAAGACATATTTCTGTGATTGAAAATGGGGCAAATCTTTAAAAAAGAAATATAATATGAAGTATAAGGCAGAAGTCCAGGCAAACAGAAGGTCAGTGAAGAGTGTGGAATCAGGCTATAAGGATCTAAGAATGGGGGCTGAGTTTGAATATACTAGGTCTGTGTATCTCAATATACCTGATTAAAGTTGTAGAGAATCATAATCCTATAGTATCTGAGGTACTGGAGAACTCCCCATAGTGATTTTCATGTATATACAAAAGTTATTAAATTACATTTGCATGCGTTTCTCTTAATCTGTCATGACAGTGTACTTCTTAAGTCAGCCATGGAACTCAGAATGTAGAAGGAAGTTTTTCTTGCCTACATTGGTTTTGCTTTTTTTTTAAAAAAATATATTATTATGGAGATTTCCCAGTAATACATGACATCTTCTGTCAGAGTGCTCTAATTTCTCTTTGGAAATGTATTCAATATTTTTCATAAAATAGTTGTTTCAAAACTTTTGTGATTTAAAAAGAGACTGTAAATAGTCAACGTTTAGAAATTTTAAATGACTCACCAATCTAAGAAAAAAATGAAACTTCTTAATTTATAATGTTTATAGTTTTAGAAGGGAAATGTCTGATAGTTTTGAAAAGTCTAGAAAAATATTTTAATAATTGAAAAAATAATAAATTACACTATCACAGTGCTAAGTCTGGATCTCTGTGCAAAGTTAATTGAAAAAAAAAGTGTGTCATAAAAAAAGTTTTATTAAATGCCTCCTGTTTCGCCAGGTTTCTAATTTTACTTAGACAATAGTCTCTACAGAATATACTAACAAGACAGTTTGAATATCAAGGCTGTCTTATATTCTGCTAATTTAAAAAGATATATATGTCAGGTGCCACCATTTTATTGTATTCCAAATGAACATGGCCAGGAAAATGTAGAGGTATTCAATAAATTCAACAAAACTATGTTATAACTCATTACAGCCAAAAAAGTGGAAAAGAATATTCTACTACTATTTTTGTACCATTTTAATCCTGCAGTTTTCCAACCATGTACGACTATTAAAAGTTAAGAAAGAAATTTCTGCAAAATTTGAACTTATAAAATTAAAAATTATACTTAAGGTTTTAAATTGTATTGAGCATCATACCTTAGTGCTTCATTAAGTTATGAGGAGGGTATTTCAGCTGATGTCTTGGCACAGTTGGAAAATGGATTCATGTTACTCTATTTTGACTATTTCAGCTACTGACCATATTGATATGTACAGATCAGTTAGTCTTGTCTCTAGAATAAAAGTTTTAAAGTAGTTTTTATAAGCAAATTGGTGCATTTTGTATCAGTGTCTCAAAAAGAAAACTATATTATTTTGAGTGATGGTAGACAACTTTAATAGGGTTTTATAAATAATTTAAAATAATTTACTAAGATAAAACAAAATGAATATTTAACATGATTACGCAAAATCATTTGAATTTTAACATGTTTTACCTCTAAAGTTTCTTTTTTTTTTGATAAGTGATATGTAGAGATGCTGCATAACTTTGCTCTCTAATAATTATTTAAATGTGTTCTTTTAAACAATCAACACATATTTAAAAACTGATTGTGTTATTGGAGTACAAATAAACATGGGAAAACAAGGACTTCAGTAATGTCATTACTGAATTAAAACTTTATCTTCAAAATTTAACACAAGGCCATTATAGATCATTGAAGACAATGAATACATTATAAATAAGTAAGAAATACAGTATCTGCCCTCAGGAGCAAAGCATAGGACAATCAAAAATCATACTTAAATTAAAATATAATTACAAAAAGTTAAAAGATTACATGCACCAGTTAAATTAAAATTTTAAATAATAGTTTTTGAGTTCAGTAGAGATAGATGCCCCAAGTTCAGGGATGACTTCATGGAAAATAGCAAGACTTGAATTAAGCCTTGAAAGATCTATAAGATTTGAAGGTCAGAATTGAATAGTGGCAACATGACATGCAAAAAGTAATTAAAAGAGCAGAAGTGAAAAGTGAAAAGTATGCAAGTTATTTTGGGGGTTCCAAAAGAAAACATTGATTAAATCAGGTGTTTTATGAGGAATTAGTAGAAAATATGATTTAAAAGATAGAGTAGGGCAAAATTGCAGTGTTTTGAATAATTAATTCATTTAGGCATGATATTAGAAGCAAAAAACAGTAACAAATTTTTTGAGTAGGTGAATGGCATGAAATATACATTGCTTTAGGATTAAAAAAGAATCAGTTGCATAGGAAGAATTGAGCATTGTAATCATAATATATTGTTTTTCTGTATTATTGAACTCTGTGCTGTTGATTGTTATTCTCTAAAGATATGGCAAAACAATTTATTTTTAAACATCATCTACCATCCAAAAGTTGGTACTTTTCATATTTGTGAGTCTAGCCTAAAAATATGCAACTATTAACAAAAACCCAGCACAAGTATGACCAGGTTAATCAATTAACTTCATAGTTTTCATTCTATCTTATTTCAGACATTTTTCTAAACAACTGTAAAAAATGAATTTAAATGAGATTCTCAATCTACTGGCTGTGTGGGGAACAGAATAATATTAGAAGACTGTAGAGGCAACTCAAAATAGAGATAAATGAGAGTATTAATTAGATCAGTGGTAGGACTGAGATGAAAAACATAGAAATGAAATATATTGTGGAGACAAAAAGGGCACGATTTTGGATTCAACAGATGTGGCAAGAAAGGGAGAGTTATAAGTTATAGGTAAACCCAAGTATTCCAGCTTGAGTAGCAGATTGAATGATCTTGCTGCCAAATGAGAGATCAATTATTAAAAGAATACTTTTAGGAGAAATGGTGACATACTTTTTGAATATGTCATGCTTGGAGAGAATTATGGTGAGAAGAAAATTCTGGTAACCCTCAACAGAGATAAATGTTTGAAGGAGAAACTGTAAGGAATACTGAGCAGGAAAGATTAGAAAGGTATGAGGACAAGGAAATGAGCAAAGATCTCATGCAAACTAAAGGAGAGTGTTTCTAATAGAGCACATGATCAGTGATGTCAAATGTGGCAGAAATGTCCCACAATATAAAGTCTGCCAAAATAATGAAGCATTCTAGTAAAGTATTAATCTAATGAGGCCTTTAGGTACAGTTTATAAGGAATTGGTGAATGTTTTTATTTGAGGAAAAATTCTTTGATTTATATTCATTACAATACACTGCAAGGATAAGATGCTCTATTTATTATAATAAATTGTCTCTAGAGCATATTGAACTTCCCAGTTAATTAAATAATACCATTATTTATTTCTATTTATGTTTTATTATTTTTCCCTGGTGGAATCTAAAATATCTAATCTCTTGGACCAGAATTTATAGTGCATTTTCAGAGCTACATTACTATTTTTTTCTTTATTCAATACATTGAACACAATAATATACTTGGCATACCCATACATATGTAGAAATTAGCTTCATTTATCAGTGTGATCAGGGACAGTTTCACATTAATCCTAGAAATTATCTTCTAATGTAGTCAGTTCTCTTAATGTATGAATTACTTCCTGTGAGAATTTAATCATGTTTGAGTCAACATTAATGTTTGCAGGTCATGATTAGTTACTGAGCTAGGCCAAGTTTGTATAACAACCACAAAAGGAATGTTTAGAAAGAAAGAACTGTGACTTTTAATTTATATAGACACTTAAAGCCTAAACAGGTATAAATGCACATACAAACAGACAGACAGGGATAGATATAATCAGAATATAAAATAACAACCTTCTAATTTATTCTGTTCTTTTTTTCTGAACAAGTTCCTTTTCTGGTTAGCTGATTGAGTAGTAGATAAATTAATTTAACAAATATTCACTGATTGTGTACTATGAGCCAATACTATTCTAATATTTAGGGATATAGTAGTGAACATAGCATATATAGTCCCTGTCATGAGGCTTCCAGTTAGTGGAGGTTATAAATGATAAATAAAATGAGTGAGTAAAAATATTAGTAAGTGGTATGAAAAACCCAAATTAAAGGAATTTAATAAAAAGTGATAGGTTGGAAGTGTCTAACAAAAATTGGATAACATATATATTTTTTCCCATCAACGACCATTGTTTTCTTACTCCATCTCAACATAACCACAGTCACCATGCAAAAACTAGTCACAGGGGAAGATGATTCCTTTTAAAGGTCTAGCATAAATTCTTACTTAAATAGTCAATCAGAGAACATATACTTTTGGTGACTGCATAAGACCCATGGTAGTCACATGACCTAAATTTGTCCAATCAGGTAAAAAGAAAATACTTTATTTCATGGATGAGTGAAATTTGAAAGGTTCATTGTCTCAGACATAGTGATAGAAACAGGAAAACATTTTTCTTGAAGCCATTCTATAACCACAGAGAAAGCGGGTTAGGATGATACTAGTTAATTGATGTTGGGGTGGAGAGAAAGATTGAACATAAATTTCTACTGGTATCATTAAGCCACTCAATCAATCAATTCTGAAACCTATCTGTATCTGAAGATTTGTTTTCATGTAAAATACATTTCTTTATTATTTAATTTCATCCCATTTGAAGCAAATGTTACTTACATCCCACACATACTAATACATACCAACAAAATAACCAATAAAGGAATCTCTCAAGAGAGAGATACATTTCATTTGACCACTAAGTTTAGGAAAGACAACTATTTAAGTATCAGCAGGAGAAATATTATAGTTAGTAGGAGCAGTGCAAATATATATGGAAAAAATTGACCCAAAATGTTAGAGTGCAGCAGAAAGCATACCAATATGGATGGAGTTTATTGAATGAGGGGAACAGAGTTTTGAAGAAGTTGTGAAAGTAGTTGGGGCCAGATCATGTAGAGCTTTGTATGGATAGTACTATGTATATGGCAGTCTTGGATACATACATAGTGTATATTAAGTATTCTACGTCTTATATACAACTCAGGAAAGAGGGATAAATGTCAAACATTATGTTATAGGTTGCTGTATTTTTTTTTTTAATAAGAAAACATTTCAAAGAATTGAGGCCATTTTTGCCATTTAAAAATTTTGAACCATTAATGAAACATTGAGTTATTTGCATAACTAAAATTATATGAGATCCTGGGAAGAGTCTAGAGCATGTCCCTATGACTATTTGCTGCATATATAGGATCATAAACATGTGGTAGGAAATTATAACTAAGAGCCTTCTATTTATTGAATATCTCTCTACTAATAAGCTATGGAAGACCTTATCTCTTCAAGAGATACATGAACTTTCTTTTATTCTCACTCTCAATATTGAAATATTTATATTATTACAAATAATGATGATATTAATTTTGACTATCATTCATTTTATTCTCATAATTTATCAGATACCGACTAAGTTCCATCTTAACTGTTTTACCTGCATAGAAATCTTATGGATAGATACTCTCATTATCTACACATTTTTCAAATGAGAAAATGAATCATAGAGATGTTAAGTAATTTACTAGATTTTACACAGATAGTAAGTGGTAGAATAATGAAGTAAAACCAGCCTCTCTGGTTGCAGGGTCTATAATGTTAACTAGTATTTTGTGTCTAACCAGCCTAAAAATCTATTAATGAGAATAAATGAAGGAGCCCTTTACTTTAGCTATCACGAAATGTAACAAAATGCTTAATTATATATTTAAAATTAATGAGAACTGTAAACATGAGGTTACTTAAGGTTTTTATGTATAAATATATATATTTGTATATATATATATATACATATATATACATATATATAATATATATATACTTATATGTATATATATATATTATATATATGTATATATATGTATATATATATATTTTGCAAGGCAATGTTATACAGCAAAAGTTGATGTTAACTCTGAGCCCTTTAAGGAACTATAGTATATACTTCTCTGTATTTTCCTAAAGTATGTTAATACTTGTTTGTTCATCCCACACTATTTTGACCCTTACAACTCTATTTAGGGGTTAATTTCCTTGTGTTAGGCCTTTATTAGTATTTTAAGAATATTCTGTATACATTGCTTTAAGCATTTTATTGAGAAAATATTTATTGACTGTCTACCATTCGTCACACATGGAAATAATGAAGTACAGTTGTTTAATATATATTCTACTATATTATTAGGTAGAGTTTGTATTCCATAAAAACAGCCAAACTAATAATGATTGATGAATGAGACATTTTCCCCCATTTTTATGATAAGACTTCTTTTCACCTATTCTCTCTTTTGTTCATCTGTATTCTCTGCAAGCCCTGTAGTAGACAAGTTTATACTACTCTGTCAGTGAGAAAAAGTAGTTTCAGTTAGCTCAATAGATATATAAACCCACTGACACTTTCTGGGTAATACTTTTCAATATTCTTTCTGACTGCAGCAGATTATCAGGTTATGTGTTTTTGTTTACTCATTTATAATACCACAAAGTAAGTATACTCTGTGATCTAGTAGAAAGAAGAGGTAATTGAGAATGAGGCAGCTGTGGACCTCTCTGCATGTTAATGAAAGCGCCTCTCTTCTTTAAACATCTCATGTGAATGTTGTTAAACCTGGCTGTGAAACTAACAGAATCTTTTATGTTTACATATGGGGTTTGGTATGTGGTCCTGTTAGTGTTAACCTTACAAGCTCCACTTTCTTCTGTCTTCTGATAATAGACTCTACTCCCAAGGCCACAGGAATGAGCATGAATCTGTCATTTATTGCTCCCTGCAGTCAGTCATATTACAAACTTTAATTTTTCACTTCTTCCTGATCTGTACTATTTGCCATGTGATCTATCATCCTTCTACAAAAGGGATCTTGAAAAAGTGTCATATTTTTACTTCTCTGTGCCATAACGTTGGCATTGGCCATGTGAATTGCTTTGATTAATAAAATTAGACAGAAGAACAGTGAACTAGAGTGAAACCTAGGCTCAAAGAAGACTTGCATGTTTTCCTCTTGCCATTTTGTGTCTCTACTATCACCGTGAAAAGAGCATCCTAGGCTAGATGGGAGCTCACCGGACCAGACCAGATAAGCTGGCCTTCAGATTTGCAAGCTAAACAAAAAGTTATTATTTATTGAATTTTTATGGTTTTATTTTTCATGCAGCTTTATTTGGGCTGCAGTTAAATTTATATAGATAGATTATATATATATGTTTATATATTATATAAAGGATTCAGATTTGCCAAGTTCAGGTCTATTGTTTGTACTTTATCACTGAGACCTGGTATAAGATTTTATATATATAATCTTACTAACCAATGCCATCCAAAAGAACCCTCAATTTAAAAATATGAGCATAGCTCTGTTCCAATAAAACTTCATTTATAGAAGCAAACAGTGGACTGGATTTGACCAATAGGCTGTAGTTTGTTGACTTCTGTTTTAGACAATGGATTATATATATAATCTTATACCAGGTCTCAGTGATAAAGTACAAACAATGGACCTGAACTTGGCAAATCTGAATCCTTCTCAGGTATTTTATATACTAAAACATGAGAAAATAATCCTTTATCTTCTAGGATCACCACTAGATGGATAAAATCCAAAGCTTTACATTTTCTTGTTTGTTGGCATAAAGAAAAAGGCACCCACGGTAGGAGAAAATTATGTTGACATAAAAGGATAAGCAGATATTAGAAACAGAAGAAGAGCTCTAACAATGCTTCAGTCCCTGGTGCCTGGTATTCTTAACAACTTCTCCACCCTCCCGCTGCCCACAGTGGTATAAAAGCCTGAGGAATATTATGAGACAAACTATAAAATCTGAAACTGGTTGATTAGCAATACCAAAATGGGCAAGATCCTTAGTTAGAATGGTAGCCTCCTTGCTGTGCAAGGAGTTTTTTAGCAAGTTGTTGTTGTTTTTTTTTTTTTAAAGAAGCTCAAACCAGTAACTATATAGATTTAATTTTCACCTCCTTCTTTTATACTATTTTAACATTTCTAGCTCTTTAAAGCAACTGGAATTATATTTATTTATGCATCAATGGCCCTCAAATTTTATTTTTTCTTGGTAATAAGACGGTTGTCCTGATAGTTTTTATTAGTTTGTACTATGTCTTTGAAGTGTCAACTTTGTTATATATTAAATATATATGTGTTTAAGTCTGTTTTGTTTTTCAGGCTTTTGTTTTATTTATCTCTTGGCCTTGCCTTCAGTTGATACTAATTGTTTTAATTATATATATTTTAACTTTATATGCGTGTTTGTTTATTTTATATAAATATTTACACCTTGTATCACTATTCTTCCACTATTCTTCTTTTTCATGATTTTTAAGATATTTTTTAACATTTTCCAGCTCAATAGAATCAGCTAGGAAATTTAAAATTTTTGTGTTGAATTTGTAAATTACTATAGGGAAAATGGAAGCCATTATAATATTAAACATTTTTATCCAGGAATATGGCTTTTCTCTCCATTTCCTCAGTTCTTCTTTCATTACTTTGGTATAGCTTTATAGATTTATTTTTGTCATTATTACACATCATTTTTTAAAAGGATGTATGTTTATAAGACTTGGTAGAAAGTATTGGGTTATTGAATTTTGTTTGTTACTCTTTATAGGCTACAGTAATGTACTACAGGAATAGGGCAGACTTCAACTTAAGGAGGCCATCTGAAAGCAGAAAAAAATATGAGTTTAACGGTTTTTCTAATAAAGGTTCTTAACTACTCTGGACAATGCTTCTAGACAGCTGATGAGAAAGTGGGCAGACTAGAAATGGTAATATTTGAGAAAGCTGGAGGTATGGTGGTAAACCTCATTCTTCCCAACTTATTCTTAAATCTTTCCTTTTGAATTCCTCTCTCAATAAAGAAAAGCTCATTTAGAACTCTCCTGTCAGAAAGCTAATTAGCATTTCACCTTAAAAGTGTATGTTATTTCATGTTCGTCTAAGGTAACGACCAAAGCATTAGCCATGGACTTGAGGGCTGGATGGTTGGTTGGAAAGAAGGAAACCACAAATTCAGCGTGCAGACTAAATATGGCTGCCTTAACAAGATGTCTAATACTGACTATGAGGCTTGGTGTCCTTCAGCTTGAAAATGATAGATGGCTACCTAGGATGTTCAGGGACCAGTATCAAGAAACCCCAATTCTGGCAAAAAAAAGAACCCAATAATTCTCAATATTATAGTAACTCCTAGGCTTATAACTAGTTCATTACTAAATAGGCATCTAAATGGTACCATATTCAAAATGAGAATCTGCTGCTCTATTTACTATTATTTGGAGAGTATATAAAAGAACATCCTAGTTTAGTGAAACAAAATTATCAGGATAGGAGCTCTTCCTGCCTCCAAGAACATGATTGAAAAGATGAGTATAAACTCACATCTCTGACTGGCAGTATATGAGATTTGCTTCTTACTTATGACCACTGTGTATTGCTTCCTATTTCTCCATTTTATATATAGAAATTTTACTGTGAGTATGATTACATTTGGTTGTGAGGTGGACAGTTTTGTCACTTATTTAATAGTTTGCCATGTCAAAAGAAAACAAAGATCCAAAGATACAATGCTGAGAAAAAGATTTACTATCAAACAGAAATCCCAAGTTAGGCTATGTGAGCTAAGAGTGAGGAATGGAAAAGGAAGTTTTTTTTAGTCAGAAAACAACAATCCCTGTTTTAGAAAACAGAGTCTCTGAGGAATGCTAATTGGCTGATAATATATGAACCAAATGCTAAGGCTTGGATAAAATCTTACTTGATTGTGAAATGAGATTTGTTGCTTACATGAAGTAACCAATCCAGGTTTATGGAACTCCACTTGTCATTTTAGGAGAAGTCGGATGTGTACTGTTATCAGTAGATTAGGCAACCATATCAAGATTCATTGATTGTATCACAAGGTGACACATCGAATCTGTCTGAATAGAAGGCTCTTCATCCAGGGGTTCTGTAATCAGACATATCTATACACAGTAGCTAAGCATGAGCATATCCTTTGTGGAGGGTAAGAAAATATTTGCACTTTTATATAGGGCTGTTATTTTATGTGAGATAAGGAATTTTTTGAAAATGTCTAAAAATTCTATTTATAAAATTCAATTCCATAGAGATAACTAGAAAACAACTTAGATTTGTTTGTTTATTTGTTTGTTGTTCACTTGCTTGCTTGCTTGTTTTTATGAGTTTTACCCCTAGGCCTCACTTCCACTTTTACCTTCTTCCTGATCATAGGGGAAGGTAAATAACCTAGACTGGGATAATCATGAGCATCATTCTGGATTTTTTAGAGAGAATTTACTTATTCATTCAATAAGTACTTTGAGTATCAGCTATATGATAAGTAGTGTTTTTGCTGCACTGGGAACACAGCAGTGATTAAAAAAGATTTTAAAAAATCCACTCTCACAGACCTTTGTATGTGTGTGGGGAGGGGAATGCAGATAAAATTAAAATAAGTTTTTCTATATATATCTATATATCATATCTGACTTTACATAATTTTAAGGTATGAAACAATATAATCTTCTCCTTTACTTAAACTAGCTGAAACAATTTGCTTTATACTTTTAAAAGAATTTGCCCTGATACACACACGCACACACACACCACACATGCACACACACATACATATACATTTATGTGTGGGTGCAAGTATATGTGTTTACACTATTTTTTTAGTGTAGCCTTGTGATATTCTATTGTTTCCTATAAACTATCAATAGACATCTTTCTATCATTCAAAAAATATCTAATTGGATTGTTATGTGAATTGTTACTAGTATTAAAACTTCCCTTGATCCATATTCTATATCATATATCCTAAGAATATTTAAAATATTTAAAATGTCAAATTGGAAGAGTCGAGATATAGGTTTTTCAAGGCCAGTTATTCCTGGTCTTCATATAGAAGGTTCACGGACATCATCAGTAGAGGATATGCTAAAGATATATATTGTACCATCTTAGCCAAACTTCCTGGATCAGAATTCCAACCATGCAACTTACTACTTTATCGCCTGAGACAGTTTATTTAACCTCTCTTCTTCCATTTCATTATATGTATAATAAGGATAATGATATTATCTGCTTCCAATGGATACTGTATGAATGCATGAACTTTTTTTCTATAAGTTAGAACAGAACTTGGCACATAGTAATAATGCAGTAAGTTTAAATTATAATTCTCTTATTTTACCTCATTTCTTTGTGACCATATGCATATATCTAAAAGATTGTTGGCTGCAGTTATAATACTACTTATGGATGGCTTTCTCTAGGCAGAGCTAAGTAGCCCATATGGAAATAAAATACGCCATTTACTTTATTTGAACCAGGCTAAAACCAGATGAGCAAATTAGTCTAGATACTGAATTGGCTTCAGTGAGAAAGTCATAAAATAAAGAAATTCGTTTGGAAACTACAGTCTCATCTGTTACTGAACTCAATGTAAACACATAAATACTGCTCTGCGTCACTGTTTTTCATCAGGTATTTGTGTGGAATTCTTAGTGTTCTAGGGGAGCTTGTGTGTGTGTGTGTGTGTGTGTGTGTGTGTGTGTGTACCAATTTATTTATGTTGCAAGGATAATAGGCCTATAATGGGAAGGGTAATATAGATCTGTACTGAGGGCATAATACTGCAATTCTCATGGCTTGTTAAGATCAGTGGGTACACAGAGACAATAGCACTAAGAAAATGATGAGACAGTTATTATGTGTTTTAAACCACAGTTAATTACACAAATTACACAAATTAAGTGAAAGAGAATTAACCACTTGCTTCTTATGTGCTTATTTGTAGCATGAGGTGGCCTGATGAACTTAAGAAAACAAGACATTAAGAATACTCACTCTCTCAAAACATCACAAGAATCAGAACAATATGGTTAGGTCTCTGCTACTGCTAGGTATACTTGCTTTTCTAGTTCTCTTTAAAAAAGAAAAAGAAAAAAGTGGATGCCTATGAAACATAACTCATTAAAAGTTAATGTAAAGTTTAATACACACACACATATGCACTCTCATCCAGTCACTCTCCTTCAAGGCTTAAAAGTCCCAGAACTTAATACTGATTGGATCATTTTTCCACATTTATGAATGCTGCTAAAACATTTCTAAAATTAAATTCTGGACTATATGAAAACCTATGTTATCACATCAATTAAAGAAAAGTATTGCAAAATAATCAAAAGTTTCAAAGTTTGAGTAAGAATATGTAGGAAGACAAATATGAAGATTTTGGGTGTCTTAGCCAAGAGAAGAAATAGAAGGATTTAATAACAGATTACAGCTATTTTTCATTCATGTTTTCTATGTCTAATGGACTATGACAGTTTTAAGATATTAAGCTAACTACCAGTTTTGGTAGTTGCCTTCTTTTTTTTTTCTTTTTTCTTTTAACCTGGAATCAGTATCGAGAAATTTTCATATACTGCATATGTGCAAGGTAGGCAATCTTATGATAGATACTGTACCTCTATGCTTAAAATTTCAAATGTTTGCTATATCTTAGGAGATATAAGATATGTCTTTGTCTCATGGATTCCACAAGCATATTACCCTAGACTCAAGAAAGCTGGGAATTTTAGACAGATGAGTGCCATGGAGGTATAATCTCAAGGTTTTAAAGACAGTGAATCTGCATTAATTAATTTGCTCGTATTTTAAATCTAATTTTATCTGCATCTTAAGTGTGATAACATTTTCTGTCTTGCAAATGGCTTGAGGCTTTTTTTCCCTTTGGGTCAAACATGGCATTGTGCCTTTTCCACAGCTGTACCACTCCCCTCTTCTAAGATTATACCATTGAGGGAAGAAAGAGTTATTCTTTGAAGCATAAATCAGTTCTCATCATGACACTATTTGAAATCATTTAAAGTCTTCTCATTTAAATTGGTGAAAAGGCCAAATTTTAAAATTGTCTGTAAGGACCTATATATTCAGTTCTCATTACATTGAACTCATTCTGTAGTCACTTGTTGCCCCTGCTTTCTAGCCAGCCGTCTTCTCATTGTTCCTAAAATAAGCCAAATGTGTTCTCAGCTCACCTTTGCACATGCTTTCCACATACCTAAAATGCTTTCCTTCTCAAATCCACATAATTCATTTTCTTTCTGTTTCAGCTCCTGCTCAATGTCTCAGAAATACTTATTGAGTGCATATATTACGCTAGACACTGTGCCAGGACCAGAGGATAAAATGGGGAGAAAGACATTATTTCTGTTCTCGATGGGCTTTCAGTCATCTGGGGATACAGAGAAGTAATCAGGTGGCCAGTAGAGTCCAATATGATAACATATGGGTAGACACATAATTCATTCATGAGGATAAGGGGAACGTTTCTGGAAGACATACAAATTACCACTCAATTTTAAATGAATAGCATGGCTTTAGTGAAGTATGGAAGATTTATAAATATATATCTTTACTAAGATGAAGCTAAAAATAGACCAAGGAAGAATACAATAAAAAAAGTTAGAAAACTATAAAACTAGAAATTAATAACTGACAAAGCAGACCACGAAAAGCTAAAATTTAAGCTACCCATTGGGAGAAATTTGCAAATAGGCTAATTTAAACAATAGAACCCCAGAAAGAGTCAAGAATTGCAAGTAACAGGTATCAGTGAAAGTAGTAGTGCAGTTAAGATAGAAAACTAACTTGGTTATCGTCTATATATGATGCAGTTACACTTCTTTATTCTCTTCCCAGCTTATAAGTTGGACAACTTCTCCTCTAACTGAAAAGAGCAAGACAAATTTGGAAATCAGAAAAACTAGGCTCAGCCTAAAGAAATATAGGTACTATTATAAGAAATGATGGATTAAGCAAAAGACTATTTAGTAAGTGATGAGACTACTGACTCCCTAACTTGACACTAGCAACTGGGTTTATGCATCCTATACTTGAATTTAATGAATTCTTCCTCAAAAACCGTCTATGACAAAAGAAAGCAAAAGTCTTCTAGAAAGCCATGACTCAAAAAGCCTTCTTTTTTTTTAACAACAATATGGTGACAGTAGTGAAAATGTCTTAAAAATAAAAATTATTTTCACATAAAATTATACCCAGACAAGCTGTTAATCATAGGTAAAATTAGAAGGGCATTTTCAGTCATGCAAGTTGTAAGAAACTAACATTATATTTCATGACTGGAAACAGTGTTTTATCAAAGCAATGGAGACATCTAATAAAGAAGATTAGTGATTCATGAAATAGTGAACCCAAATCAGAAATAAAGAAAATCTTCAGGTTGATTGAGGATGAAGAAAAGTCTGAGGATAAGATCTGCTAAGACAGCTGATAGAGGCCATAGGCAGGATTGGAGCAGGAGGATAAAGAGTTTCAGATGGGACATTTTGAAGAAGATAAAATTAAGAAATTATCTGATAGGTTTAAGGGTATATCAAGGAAATGCATGTTACTGGGTGGATTAATAAATAGGAACAATGTAAAATATGCAAATGGACAAATAAAACAGTTGTTCATTTATGGGAAAAAAAACAAGATTTTGTAAAAAATGAAAATGTGATCATACTATACACCATGGCTATGAATGTTATTTACATAACCACAATAATATAAGTACTGAATAGTTTTTCATCCTAAAAATTAGATAAAGGGGAAAGAGCAGGTAAGGGGAAGAAGGGAGAGTACCTCATCTTTTATGATAAGGTAATGAGTGATATCTAAAACATAAAAAATAGCAATAAAAGTATAAATATATTACTTAGAAATGTAATAAAGATATCGTTTTTAAATAGGCAAGTGATTAAAAAATGAATAGAAATTGAGTGGGTAGGAATGAAAAAGACTTGCTTTCCTTTATAAACCATGTTGAATTTGTTATATATTTATAATTTAATGAATATTAAAAATAATGAGAACACTGTAGTATAATTGAGATTTACTGAGAGATTTACTTAAACATTCTCAAACACACAAAAATGGATAAATGTGTGAGGTGGCAAATGCATTAATTAACTAGGTGGGAGGAATTCTTTCACAATGTATATGTGTCAAATCACCATGATATATCCTTTAAATATCTTACAGTTTTATAATTTATACCTCAATAAAGCTATAAAAGTGTTCTAAAAATAATGAAATGGTAATAAATAGAATCAGTTCATGTAAAAGTAAAAGATAGTGATCAGTGTTTCAACCTATCAACACACTGAGACAAAACTAGAAAGATAGACGCCGTCATAAATTTGTTTTATAAGGTATATTAATTTTTTAAAGTTTTATTATAGACACTATCAGTAGCCTTTCGATATTTACTCAACATTTTCCTCTACACATTAAGGATGTCTACTGTAAGAACTTGTGACTCTTTGCCTGTAGAATGTATTTTTCATTTTTGTTTTCATCCTATTCTCCAGGTAAATGAGAGTGACTGAAGTTAAAGTGCTCAGACGCAACCATCAAACAGTGATGGATGGAGAATTAATAACCCAGTATGCTAGCCTGTTACAGTGGTACCCCCACTCACTTACCCAACAAATTATATCTCTCAGTATTCTTACCCTTATGAGGTCTTATCATTACATCTAAGCTGCATTTGTAGTTCTTTTTAACCAAAGGATGCAGTGGAAATGAAGCAGAGCATAAAAATCTCCCAGCTGATCTTGGTCAACTCAGAGTGATGAGAGAAAGTAAAGGGGTTTTAAGCCTTTAAATCTTGAGTGGTTTATTAAATAGTAGTAGATAACCGAAATGTTTGTTCATTTGTTTTTGTTTTTGTTTTTGTTTTTGTTTTTCACTGCTCAGTTGGGGAAACTTCAAGGCCTTTTTTACATCTTCCTTTAGAGTTTCCCAAGAGGATTAAGCTTCAGCTTCATGTAGTGGTAACAGGTTTGTTGACATGATCTTTATTAGTTTACTTCTCTTCCTTGCCTTTATTCCTTAATCTCCTATATTTATTTCTTGGGATAACGTCCTAAATAAGATACATGCATGTAAATTCTTGTTTCAGTTTCTACTTTTGGTGGAATCCAAGGCAAGGCAAAGAGACTTATTGAAATGTTACCTTAAGACAGAATTACAGTTTGATATACAAATCACTCTACTTTGGAGGAGGTTTGAAAGAGATGCCTAGAGGAGAAGACCAAGTAGAAAGTCACTGAAATAATCCTGATGAAGAAGGGAGATGTGCTCTACTAAAATAAAATAATGATATCATGGAAGGAGGCAAATACCTGAATATGAAAGCTAAGTCACAGGTAGGATTTAAAGGAATTAGCATTTGTTTTAGATGTTGATGGTCAGTGAAAGTGAAAAGTCAAGATAATAATTCTGTCTTATGTGACTGAGTGGATGCATAGGAAGTACAGGAGAAAGGTCAGTAGGCAGTTGTTTGGACTGAGGTTACAAAGTGTGATCTGAAATGGCTGAAAAAAATTACCAGAATTCAAATGGTAATCGGGTACTAATTTTGTCTGAGTTATCTCAGTATAATAATAGTAATGATTAATGCTGTATGAAAACGTGACTTACATAGTACTTTCACATATAAATTTTGGTTGTAAATTACTGAATTTAACACATATAAATGGATTTAGTAGGAAGTCCTTGTTAGGCTATGGAGACTCCTTAAGCCTGAATTATCTCAGCAATCTTGCTACTTCTGGTTTGGTTCAAAGTAATTATCCTTTTTAATATTGCTGAGTAAAAAAAGCATATATATTAGTTCATAGAAAAATATGCAAATTTAAAAAATCATAAGAGCAAATAGCCAGATGGCAATTTCAGATATACTCGAGACATACCATGGTTATAAATTTGAAGATCGAAGCTTTAAATGTTATAGCAGTTTAGAAGTGCTGTTTTAGCTTGGAGGTGAACGAGAACTACCTAAGGAAATTCACCTTCTTTTGAAAGAATGATTAGGGTCCATGTTATGCCACTTCCAACTAAGAATTTCTCTGAAAGAAGCCTCTCCTGAGGATGAAAGTCACCAATAGAAGCAAAGATCCCTGAACTGCCATCTTCCATCCCTGTCTTTCAAGTCAGCAAATCAGGACACTTCTCTGGAGCAGGTCTAGCTAGCTCAAATCAGTTCGGACATTGAATGATTCTGTAGATCATGGCCCTAATTTTATATAGTCACTTTGAAAAGAATGGACTCCCTGAATTTGACTGAGCAACTTTTTTTCATTGAACTGCTTTGAAAGCTACTTCTGTGTATAGCACATTTCCACAATAGAAATTCAAGGATCTTTTCTGTCTCAATACTGTCAGCCCAAATGATTTCAAGCCGTTTCAGTTCTGCCATCTGTAAGAGATGAATTTGTTCAATCAAGTTAAATCACTGTACTAGCTCAGTCACTGCACCAGAAAACTCTCTAGTTTTATCTAACTGTTCTTATTCCAAGGTTAAATTAATGTCTGCAGTTCCACATTTTCCTTCAAACTAGTCACTTACATATTTGTAATAATATTTGTAAAAAAATAATTTAGTTAATTTAAGAAGTCACGTGGAATGAAATATGTTTGGGCTTCTGCTAAAAACTACTTCCAGATTTATTTTTAATTGAAAAAAATAATGCTTTCTGCATTGTATTGGATGAATTTTAATCTATACACTTTATATCTTAATATCTTTAGATACAATGTTTTCTACCTTCTTAACACACATACATACATGCATACGCAGAGACCCATGTGAAAAAAACCTCAAATTCAGTTTGCCTTTAAAATTTCCTGATCTTCTATGCCCTACTCACCTTTACATCAAATCTTTTTACACATTCAATGTTCTATATTTATTTTATTTTCTCAACTATAACTATCATCACCTGTCTTGAACCCTTATCTAAAGATAGGAGCGAATTTGTTTTCTCATTTTATCTTTCTAAACATTTTCCCAGGGGAGTTACTTATAATTATTTCTTAAAGCACTGATAATATAACGAAAGACAAGTTTTAAAATCACAAAACAGAGTACTTAATGTAGCTATGAGGAAATAATCTTTCACACCTCAGAGTATGCAGTGTGCAAAAGCAGCCATCTTGCATTCTCCAGGCCCTCACTTACGGTCCAGCTAATTCTAGCATTCTCATTTGCCTTTAGTCCTTTGTACATGCTAGTCCCATCAGCTACAATAAAGTTCTGTCTTTTCCTTCCATTCCCTTGATTTATTCCTAAATAGGTTTCTGTTCTCAGTTTAGAGACTACTTTCTTCTACTTAAAATCCTCAAACCAATTATGTGTCAATACTATTTGATTTTGTAGCATCCTTCTCACAGTACCAAATATAAATGAGAGGTTTAGTTTATTCTCATTCTTCTTTTTAAATATTTTGCCATTTATTTTTTTAGCATTTTCTTTCATTACTTTTAAAATATTACATTTAAAAAAATTAAATTTCTCTTTCTATTGGAGGAGTAACATACATCCATTGTGCAAACTTAGGAAAATCTTAAAAGAAACAACCTGTTTATAAAAATATGTACTTTTTAGTTTCAAAAATGAACTTATGATCACCATGCACAGGGATAGACATAAACTGGAATAATTTAGAAAGGTAAATATTTTTACCATCTTGAAATTCAACATACACTTCCAAGTATTAACTGATTTGGACTTCAGAACAGTCCAATGAGGTGGCCATATAGGTAGTATAATCTAAACTTAGAAGGATTATGTGATTCGCATCAATCCTCACATTCTTCATAGGAATTTTTTGCTAATCTCAACAAACACCCCCACCCTGTGTTCCTCACCCAACACTGCTCACACAAGAAGGAATAGCATGAGTTTGACTAGTCTGTGAATAGAGGTTTTATTCCAGTTTTACGTATAAGGAAATTACGATATAGAGAAACTCAATTGCACAAGTAAGGAAAGAGTAATGCAATTCCAGTTTTCACATTCAGATTCCTGAATTATTTATATTAACTGCTAAGTAATATAATAAATGAAAAAAATTAGCACCTTACCTGGAAAGTAGCAACTGTTCATTTACTGTTAGCAATTATTATTCGTTTTCCTTATTTTAAAAAGTGAAAGAGACTTTATACTAGTCTTGAAACTTCTTGGTAAGTTTGACATAACAAAATATAAAGTTATCTAAAATGTTCTTATTATTATAGATACAACATACATATTTATAAGCCTAAAGATAAGTAAAACGTTATGATACCTGGATTTGCTTTAAAATACCCCAGAAAAATAATACAAGTGAGAGAGGAGGTTAGATATTAAAAAAAAAAATTGGCACAGTGGAAATAAGTGTTGGGCTGGAAAATGATTACTTGGTGGTCCATTATACTCTCTCTTATGTGTATGTTTGAAATTTTCCAAAATAAAAGTTAAAGTTAAATATACATATATACCCTAGAATCACCTATATGCATTGTCGAAGTACAGAATAAAGATATATGTGTTAGCATTTAAGAATGGAAGAGAAAGAGAGATTTTATTTAAAATATTGTCATTTAAATGTTTAAAATATCTGTAATATAACTACCAGAAACCTATAAATGAGTTGTTTCCTGAGAGGAGCACTGGGTGGCTGGGAAGTTGGCATGATTGGAAGACTATTCATTGTGCTAAATAAAATATTTAGAATCATGTGAAAGTATTACCTAATCAGAAAAACAATGAAAAATAAATTGTTTCTGATAAAACTAGTGTAAAGAATTCTTTGATTGAGTGATGTGCTCATGAAAGTATGTTTCTTCGGGTAATACCAATATTGAACCTAAATAGAAAACTTAGGTGTAAAGTCACAGATTGTATTGGCAGCTTTATCTTGATTGCAGTTGTATAATACAAAAACAAAACAAAAACACTTGAAAATTATTCCTCAATTATTCAATAAATATTTTTCATGTTTCTAGAATATGTTGTAGGCATAAGTATTTAATTACTTAAATATTGTCTCTGCTCATGTATGACTTATAACATAGTGGGGAGGAAGCTTATTTAAAGAACAAAATAAAATTTATAATTATTAAATATTAGATGTTCATTAAAAACGAAATTCTAAGAGAAAATTATAATAAAGGAGGAAGGGCTAATGAAGATTTCTTTGAGGAAATTGTATTTGGTTTCATAAGAATTAGGCTAAGAAAGGGGAAATGAGTATTCAATAACTAATGAAAGGGGCAAGCATAAAAATGCAGATTGAAAGCAAATGATGCAGAACCTTATAAATCATGCTATAGGTTATGTTTTCTTAAATGTAGAAGAAATGCATAAAGGAGTTTTGGAAGCCAACTGATATTGCCCGATATGCATTAAAACTACCCTCTGGAGTGGTAAGAAGGGAATCCCAGCTCTGTTTACGATGTATTAAGGCAATAATCTAAGAGATATATTAGAGTGCAGGAAGGTGAAAAGAACTAGATTTGAAATATATTTGGAGGTAAAATCAGTAGGATCTAGTGATGACTTGACAGAGTTAAAAACATAGAGGTAGGTTGCTACCACAATGACTCTATTTTGTGCCTTGAGCAGTTGGGTAGAAGGAGGTGGGCTGTTATCAGAAATGAGGAAGACTAGAAGAGAAACATTTTGGAAAGGGGAAGAACTCAAGTTTTTGACATCATTGCCATCAATTTGGGTGTTTTGGTATCAAAAAAAAAAAAAAAAAACAGCCTATGCTTAATACTGGGAACAATCCAACAGCAAAGTGTGTTCCTACTCTTTTGTCCCTTTCCTGTGTGTTCCTACTTTTTTGTCCCTTTCCTGTAGGAGCAGTAGATCTTCATTTTATTACTGTCTCCCACATACCTCTCTCTTCATTTAGAGTTATCTGATATGAAAATGAGCTCAGTGCACAGGAGGAGAGATTCAGACTAGGAAAATTGCCTCCCATATGGCAGGGTGGTGAATACTGTTAAGGAAAAAATGAGGAATATTATCACCTTTATCAGAAAATGACACACAAAATGTCTCAAATTCCCAACATCAATTAACCTGTTTGTTCAATGTCATTAGCAATTATCATTTACTAAGCAATTCTCATTGTTCATTTGGAACATTTCTTTATTTAGCCCGTTAGAAGTCAATTTTGAATTAGCATGTCACTTTGTCCCAGTAGACACTATGGAAACTAGGCTAGGCAGGCTAAAAGATTTTTTTTAAAATTACCTCTAAACATATATATATTTTTTAAAAATATGTATATGTGTGTGTATATATATACATATACATACACATACAACACATGTACATATATATGTGTGTGTATATATACACATATATATGTGTGTGTGTGTATATATACATATACGTATGTATGTATTTTTTCCTCTATTAAACTGAGACAAAATTGCTGACTTTTTTCTAAATTATTTTATAAAAATAGCTTTTTCATTTTAAATGGCTTTAACACTTAAAAAGGTTATGTAAAATTTTGTGGTAATGATTTAACATTAATATTTAGATTGGATCTAGCCTCAGATCAATTTTTGACTATATTTAACTTTTTAAATGATAAGCATTTTATCATATTCTCGTACTTCTTGCTGTAGTATATCTTCAGATTTTTCTGTGCTAAAAAATCACTCAAAGAAAGAAAAGGTAGAGAAGTTCTAGTGTCACTGAGACCTGAGCTAAATGGCAGGATTTTAATGTCAGTAATTTCATTTCTCAAGCCTCAAGAAATGAACTGTCTCGAGGCTAAGTTGGAAGTTTCATGCTCAGAGACAGCCCCTTTTACCCATTGCTAGACAGTTATGTTTAGATCTGAGACCATTATCTAGTAAAAATGTGGTTTGATTTTATAAATGCTGGGTTTAGCTGTAAAGTTAAGCTTGTTGTAAATAAATATTGGCATGAATTGTGAAGGGAAATTGTTTTTCAGATTTAGGAATAATGAGCTATTCTGGATTAAAACTATGCCAGCCAATTTAAGAATACTCAAATTGTTCAGTGATTTCCATGTGTTTCTAAGTACATATATTTTACAAATGAAAAGTACTTTTAACCTGGGATTTGTACCTTCTGATATATATGTCTCCATCTCTATTAGAGAATGGAAATAGTGGGTATTCCAAGGCCAGATATTCCTGGCCAATAGCATTAGATACTAGAACAATAAAATGTATTATTAATTTAGGTTAGTCTTCCACTCTCTGCTTCTCTTGGCTAATTTCTAGTAATCATGTATGTGTCGTCGTATCCCCCCCTTTTAGGAATATACCCCTAAGCACACACTTAGTTATGTTACACACTTTCAGTAAGTGCAGCTGTTATAGAACATATTATTCTATATTATAATTACCTGTTGTTCTTTTTTCAAATTCTTTTTCTCTATTATGACCGCTATAATTTTGAAGGCAAGAAGCAAATCTTTTTTTCCATTAAAATATGGCATAATATTATGGGAATGCCAAAGCTTAATTCTATATTCTCCTTCATAGACACACAAAAGATTATAGCTCTCATATTATAAAATGTAGCACATGATTATTTCTGGACAAAAATATCTAAGTGACATTTTTCACTTCTGGGTTGAATCTGCAAATATCCATCACCTTCCCTGGAATCACCACCATGGAGAATATGTTTTGAAATAAAACAGCATTTATTAATCTAGGTTCTTAAGTAAACATATAGAATGAGAGATACATTACTTTTCTTTGCTAGTCACTGATATTTGAGGTTAATTTGTTTTCCACAGCTCATTTTTACCTATCCCAAGTAAAATAGTGTCCTGAGAACCTATATACATCCTTGATTTACAATATGTAAAAATATATGAATTGCATGAATAAATGAACATATATTTCCTCCTCAGCTGAAACTCCAAATGTCATGAACTTTGAAAACAGATGCTCATATTGCAGTGTTGCCATAAATCAGAGTAAGAATTTTTTCATTCATATCTTTCATGATTTACTACACAAGGTACTTATCAATGTCAAGAATCTTGAAAGATCTGAGATGTTACCATGCTGACAAGCTAATGACAGGCTGATACAGCTTTATGGATTCTGAAAAAACACATGAAACTCCTGAGACAGAGACAAAGGACTTCAGAAATCACAGCAGGCAGCATTTGTTTCATGTTTGCCTTGATACTACTTACTCCCCAAACTCAACAGAGTGATTCAGAGTGATGTGGTGGTTGCTGTACAGAAACAGTGACTTCTCATCAAGAGCTAACAACTTAATCACTGAAAGCAAATGAATGATGCTCTGCTCAACAAACAAATATTCGTGTGTATGTGTAAAATGTAATATACAATATATATTGTATACATACACATGCCTATTTTTTTTTCATTCCAGTGATGATTGTTATGGAGACATCATTGAAAATGAAGCCTGGCACAAGAGTTGTTAAAATACTTCTGCAAGGAAGACATGCAGAATCACAAGAGATTCATAGAAATTGTCTCCTAATGATTGTGAAAACAAATACTTAGGGAGCTGAGATTTTCCAGGGATTGTTGGACTGTGATTTCCCACCAGAAAATATTTTACATTGTCATTTACTTATATGACAATTATTTATTGAGGGACTTATGAAACAAGTATAGAATTTGGTGCTTAATACATGTTTAACTGCTCGATTTATTCATAGATGATACTCATAAAATAAATTTTGAAAATTTCAAATATTCCAGATTGAGAATAGGCAATGATAGGCAAGACTGAAAAAGTGATAAAAAGAGCAACAAACAATAATACCTAATATTTGATATAATTTAGGTCCCAGATGGCTTTAAATAAGTTGTGTTGCTTGAAAATAACAATTTAATGAGGAATGTGCTATTATTATTTAATTTTTATTTCTAAGGATTTAATAATTTGACTTAGGGATGGCATTAGGATGAGATAAGTAAGGTAGGATCAGCAAGAGAGCTTGACCCTGCCTTTAGTTAAAACTTTGATTTTTTTTTTTTTATATTGGATTCTTGATGTTGACATGATTTTATGAGATGTCAAAGAACACTAAGCATATTTTGGTTGAGACTTATTTGAGTTCTGATAGAGGAGGTATTTGGTGAACATTTTACCAATATTTATTCATTGTATCCTAAGCTTGGGCTGTATGTAGTAATTTTCATAATTGGGTTTTGTAGATGAGCCATGAAGTAAAACATACTGGAGAATGCTTATTGTATTTAAATTTCTTCTAAACAGTAAAATTTCTATGACCCCTATGTTGATATATACAATTTTTATTTTTTTTTCTGCACAATAACAATTAAGGATGCTCTCCTAAGGATGCCAAATAAGAAATTAATGCAGAAATAAAGCTACCAGGTGGCTTAGACAGGTACTTGGCAGACGTTAGAATCACGGTGGGTGCCCAGGATTTATTGGATGTTTTATTATGTGTCTTTATTAAGGCATTGCCTTAAAAATTGTTTCACGTATTCAAGAGGCTTAATATCCCCCACTGTTTCTAAATTGTATCAAAGTGGACATCCCCAAAATGTAAGGTGACACTTCTTTATAATGGCAGTTGATGCCTAGGCTTGGAGAGTTAATATCAGATTTATGCAGCCTCTCATTCTATAAGGAATAAAAAAAATATGAAAGGACTGTGGAGAAAAATATGTCATTTGAAGTGTTTTCTGCTTTAAAGGCTACTCACTTTTCTAACAACCTTTTTCTAATCTAATCTTGTTATAGGTCAATCTATTAAATATTGGCAGAAGCAGAAAGGCAGAACAGGAGAAAGGCTGGGGGCTGGGGTGATACTGGAGAAAAAAACATAGGACAAAACAAGGGCGGATATAAAAGCAGAGCATAAGAGAGCAGAAACAGTTATAATGTCTCTTATGTAACTTATAATTTTATTTCTTTGAGTATTCTTTTTTATTTCCTTGGTAAGTCTAACTAAACATTTGTCAACTTTATCTTTTCAAGGAGCCAGCTCATAGTTTTATTATCTTTTCTATCTATTTTATTTATTTCTGCTCTCATCTTTGTTATATATTTTCTTCTGATTACTTTGGGGCTTAGATGCTCATCTTTTCCTAGTTCTTTGAAATTTAAAGTTACATGGTTTTTTTGAGCTCCTTCTTTTTTCTTAATCTAGGCATTTAGTATTATAAACTTCCCTATTAGAACTACTTGTACTGCATTCCATACATTTACCTATGTGGTGTTTCCAATTTTGTCTGTTTCAAGATATTTTTTGATGTCCCTTTTGATTTCTTTTTTGACTCATTGTTCAGGAATGTGCTGTTGAATTTTCACATAATTGTACATTTTCTACTTTTTATCCTGTTATTGATTTTTAGTTTCATATCATTGTTGTTTGAAAAAAAAATTTGGTACAGTTTCCGTCTTTTAAAATTTTCTAAGACTCGTTTTATGACCTATATTCTTGGAGAATATACCAAGTGTGTTTGAGAAGAGTGTGTATTCTGTTGCTGTTGGATGGAATGTTCTCTATAGTATAGTTCCAGGACAATGTTTTACAACCGATACACAAAAATAAAATGGTCATAAGAGGCTACTGTGAACAATTATACACCAACAAATTGAACAACCTAGAAGAGATGGGTGTATTCTTAGAAATATGCAATTTATCAAGACTAAATCATAAAGAGATAAAAAATATTAACAGGCCAATAACAACTAAGGAGTTTGAAACAATAATTAAAAACATCCCAACAAAGAAAAGCCCAGGATCACAAGTGAATTATACCAACAATTTAAAGAAAAATTAGTGTCAATCCTTTTCAAATTCTTGCAAAAAACTGAAGAGAAAGAAACACTTCCAAACTCATTTTGTGAGTTCAGCATTACTCTGATACCAAAACCAGATAAGGGCACTATGATAAAATTATAAGCCAATATCCCTGAAGAATATAGATGGAAAATTCTTAACAAAATACTTGAAAACTAAATTCAACATCACATTAAAACAATCATACACTGTGATCCAATGGGATTTACCCCTGGAGCACAAAGATGGTTTAACATATAAGTCAATAAATATGATACAACATATTAATAGAGTAAGAGATAAAAATCATATTATCTTAGTAAATGTAGATAAAACATTTGACAAAATTCAATATCCTTTGATGATAAAAATGTTCAACAAAGTGGTTATAGAGGACCATATATCAACATAATAATTGGCATATGTGCTGAGCCATAGCCAACATCATACTCAATGGTAAAAGGTTTAAAGCTGTCCTTCTATAATCAGGATAAAGACAGTGGTGCTCACTATCACCATTCCTATTCAATATAGTACTGTATGTCTTAGCCATGCCAATGTGGCAAGAAAAAGAAATAAAATTCTTCCAAATTAGAAAGGAAAAATTAAGATTGTCTCTGTTTTCTGGTGACATTATTTTGTATATAGAAAAACCCTAAAAATTATTAAGAAGCTGTTAGAACTAGTGAACAAATTGAATAAAGTTGCATTATACAAAATCAACATACAAAAATCAGTTGCATTTCTATATATTAAAAAACTAGCAGAAAAAGAAAGGAAATTCTATTTTCAATAGAATAGAAACATTAGAACACTTAGAAATAAATTTAACCAAGAAACTTAAAGATCCGTACATCAAAAACTAAGACACTTATAAAAGAACTTGAAGACACAAATAAATGGAAAGATATTACAGTATTCATGGATCAGAATAGTTAATATTGTTAAAATGTCTTTACTACCTAAAGTCACTGATAGATTCAATGCAATCTCTATTAAAATTCCAATGATGTTTTTTTCACAGAAATAGAAAAGGAAGCAGTCCTAATATTTGTATGGAACCACAAAAGGCTCTAAATAGCCAAAGCAATCTTGAGAAAGAACAAAGAACAGGAAGATCACACTTCTTTATTTCAAACTCTAATACAAAGCTATATTAATCCAGTATGGTACTGACATAAAAACAAACACATTGACCAAAGGGATAGAATAGAGAGCCCAGAAATAAATCCATATATTTATATTATATTATATATATATATATATATATATGTACATATATATGTTATATATATGTAATATGTATATTAAACTAACATTTGAGAAGAGAGTTAAGAATAATCCAAGAGAAAAGGGTGGTATCTTCAGTAAATGGTATGGGCTCCCTGCCCAACAACAAAAAAAATATTCAAAATTGGTTAGTCACATGCAAATAAAAGTAAAATTGAAAGTCTATGGCCATGCCACCCTGAACAAGCCTGATCACGTTAGATCTCGGAAGCTAAGCAGGGTCGGGCATGGTTAGTACTTGAATGGGAGACCACCTAGGAAGACCAGGTGCTGTAGACATAAAAAAGTAAAAAATAAAGGATTATAAGCTGACAAGTTCCTGCAATCTACAGGAGTCAACAAGAGTTGCCAGTACCAAAAAAAAAAAAAAAAAAGTCAAGCCTACTTTATACCATAAATGATTCTGCACTCTGTTCCAATCACCTTTGTGTGGATTTTTCCCCCACACCACCAAGTGATTCTTTGATATCAACTTAGTGTCCTATAATTCAACATAATTCTGTCACTACCTACTTAGAGATAATATCAGATTCCACAAATTAAGTGTTCAGCCCCACAAGACTGCCCCTGATTTAAATGCAAATCACTAGTCCAGGTCATTACCTGTACTTAGGACTGACTGGCTATAAATCAGAGATTTCCAGGATAACCTGCTTTGGTTTGATTAGTTTGCTAGAGTGGCTTACAGAACTAAGGAAACCAGTTTACTCACTAATTATCACTCTATTACAAAGAATATTAATGCATATGAATCAATAATAGCTAGATAAAGAGATACCTAGGGTGGTTCCAAAACAAAGGAGCTTCTTTCTCACGGGTTGGGGGCCTGGCATGGTGGCATATTGAAATATTCTGGTTCACCAACCTGGAAATTATCTAAACTCCATCCTTTTGGGGTTTTCCGTAGGCTTCATTACATAGACAATATTTATTAAATCTTTGGCCATCGGTGATTGATTTAAATGCCAGCCCTTATTAACTCCTTTGAAATCAGAGAATGAGGCCGAAAGTTCCAACCCTCTATCTATGGTTTTCCTCTGGCCTCCAGCTAGCTCTCAGATCATTAGAGGACTTCCAAAAGTTACTTCATTAACACAAACTCATTTGTGGTTGAAAAGGTCTTGTTATGAATAACAAGACATCTATTTCATTTTTTTTTTTTTTGATTCTGAAGTGATTTCAGTACCTGAGGAAAAGAGACCAAATATTATAAGAGAAGATATTCTCATTTCTCTTATCATTTAGGAAATTCCAAGGGTTTAGGGAGCTGTGAGCCAGAAACCATAGATGACCAAAACATGTATTTTTTATAGATTACAATATTACAGCACTCACAAAAATAAACTTAAAGTGGATTTAGGATTTAAATATAAGACCTGGAACTCCAAAAGTCCTGGAAGAAAACAAGGAAAAATCTTCTTGACATTTGTCTTGGCAAGGATTTTTTAAATATGACACTAAAACCACAAGTAACAAAAGAGAAAATCAACAAATGGGATTATATCAAGCTAAAAAGTTTCTATACGACAAAGGAAACCAACTGAAAGACAGTCAACAGAATGGGATAAAATATTTGCAAGCCATATATCTGATAAGAGTTTAATTTCCAAAATATATAAAGGACTTATGCAACTCAATGGCAAAAAATATATCATTTTGCTTAAAAATGAGCAAAGGACCTGAATAGACATTTCTCCAAAGAAGATACACAAAAAAGAAATACATGGAAAGGTGCTCAGTGTCACTAATCATCAGGGAAATGCAAATTAAAACTATAATGAGGTATACAAGTATACAGTGTAGTAATTTTAAATGTCAACTGTAATTGAAAAAAAAATTTTAAATAAAACCACAATGAGATATCATCTCACATCCGTAAAAATAAGTTTAATCAAAAACAAAAGAAATAAGAAATGATGATTAGGATGTGGAGAAAAAGGAACTTTTGTGTATTGTTGTTAAGAATATAATTGGTACAACCACTATGGAAAACAGTATACTGGTTCCTCAAAAAATTAAAAAAATATTACTATCATATGATCCAGCAATCTCGCTTCTGGATATATATATCCAAAATAAATGAAATCAGAATTTTGAAGAGATATCTACACCCCCATGGCCATTACAACATTAATTGACAGTAGCTAAAACATAGAAACACCTAAGTGCTATTCATTGACAGTTCAATGGATAAAGAAAATATCATATACATGAATATTACTCAGCCATTAAAAAGAAGAAAATCCAGCTATTTATGACAACATGGGTGGAACTGGAGGACACTATACTATGTGAAATAAGTCAGGTATAGAAAGACAAATACAGTCATGCACAGTCTATTGAAATTTCAGTCAACAACAGACTGCATATATGATGATGGTTCCATAAGATTATAATGGATTGCAAGCAAAATTTTGTTTGCAGTATTGAAAGAAAATGTGGGACCCAATGTTGAATTTACTGCTAGTTCTCGGTGGTTCAAATAGATGAGGAGGCTCAGCATGCACCATGAGCCTAATGGAAGCTAGGGCCCAGAGTTGACAGGGTAGTAAGAGGGGTGGGCTTGCGGGGAAAGACCCAGGAGTCCACCCCTGCACAAATACGCAAGCCCATACACTCCACTAGTGCACACAAACTCACTTTATTCTCTCCATTCCTCTTTGACTCTTTTCTCCCAGTCTTCTCCCTCTCCCTCTCTTTCTCTCTCTCCCTCTCCCTCTCCTTCTCTCTCTTCTTCTTTCCCTCTGTTTCTCTCTTTACCCCCTTCTCTCTTTTATTACTTCTTAGCTAAAGCTTTAAGGGTCTCTCTGGGTCTCTTTCAATCTCTGCTCTTCCTTCTTCTCCTCTTCCTTCTCTTTTCCCCTTCCTCCCTCTAACTGATGTCTACTTTCCCTCTCATGGCACCTAACTCCACAGCCCTCCTCCTTCTGCTCTCCATTACAGGTGTACCCCTCCACACACTTTAGTTTTTATACCATTATTTTACTGTAAATTTCCTTTGTTTAGATATCTTCATATACACAGATACTTACTATTGTGTTACAGTTGTCAGCTGTATGTAGTACAGTAACATGCTATACAGGTTTGTAGCATAGGAACAGTAGGCTATACTTTGTAGCTTAGGTGTGTAGTAGGCCATACCATCTAGGTTAGTGTAGGTACACATGATGTTCACACAATAACAGAATTGCTTAACACATTTCTCAGGATATATCTCTGTCATTAAGTGGCAAATAACTATACTGTACGATCTCATTTATATGTGGAATCTAAAAAAGTTGAACTCATGTAAGCACAGAGTATAATGGTAGTTGCCAGCAGCAAGGACATAGGCGAGATGGGATGTTGTTTAAATGGTACAAATTTCCGGTAATATGAGGAATAAGTTCCAGGGATCTAATGTACATCATGATAAAAAATTAACGATACTATGTTTTATACTTTAAAGTTGCTATGAGAATGGATTTTAAATATTCTCACCATAACAACAGCAAAATAGTAATCACATGACATGAAGAATGTGTTAACCCTATAGTAGTAAACATGTGGCAATATGTACATGTGTCAAATCATCACATTATATACCTGAAACTTATACAATGTTATATAGAAATTATATCTCAGTGGAGATGGAATAAAAAAAGATGAAAATAAAAAAGAGATTGTGGACTATTCACATATCAACTTGGAGCATTCTAACATGGAAAACACACAAATCTGAGAATCAACTGAGCTGGGCGAACAATCCTTTTCAAGGCTATTGCAGAGCAGCTGCAGCTATGGTAAAGCAAAAACTTTGAAAAAAAATTCAATAATTCAGTGAATGTTCACTTAAAGAACCATTCATTCAGGAAATTTTCTTTTGGCAAATTTATTTTGAGTAAATTGGTCATTTGGTTAATTGTATTTAAATGAAACACAGTTTGGTGATTTTCTGTTAATTGGCCAGAACTAGAATAGAATCAGGGTGCTGTTCGGTAAAGATTTAGCTTTGGTGGCCTCTACACAGTGTCTAGTTGGTTCTGTTTGTGGAGGAAGAATATAAAAAGTAAAGATTGCTACCATGTATGAGTAGGGAATAAAACAGAAATAAATGTTAAAGAGGTTATTGTAACAGCTATTATTTTCTTTAAAAGTCAGCCTAAGTTAGAAAAGAGTAGCTAAGAGTAGGACTGGAGATATCAGTAGAATATCTAAGCAATCCATAAAGAAAAATTCTATGCAATAAGTATATTTTAAAATCTACAGGAAGATGAAAATAACAAATACATAATTAGAGTTGTTTAAATTATAAAGCTAAAGGTTTTATTTGTGTGCTTCTTTGAATGAGAAAAAAGAAAATTATTTTCATATTTATCTTTGTATATCAGTATAATTGTGAGACAGATTAAACTAAAATGCATACTGGAAGCATCCAGAGTTGAATTCTTATACACTTATACACATTATTATTATTATTTTTTACTATTTTACTGCTGGCAACATTTTGTGTTTCTACTTATTCTTTTATTTCTCTGGATATATTGTGATTTTATTTTTAGCCATGGTTAATTTTGTTTCTAGATTAGTGTATGTTTATACTTTTGAACTATGATTTAGTATGGAATTGATAAAATTTAAAATTTTCCTAGTAATGAATGAAAACATATTGAGATATTGTTTGTATATTTTGTTATGTTTGCTTTCTTTTTTAACATGAAAATGTCAAAGAACATATACATTGATCACATAGCTTTATTAATGCAAAAATTGAGATTATCAAAAGATATGTACAAGATAAATAACACTGACAGTCAGTTCAAACAATAATTAACATTTGTCTCTTGTCTTGCCTTTTGTGATTGTAGTATTTATACTACTTTCTTTTAGTTTTTAGTAAGAGTTTTTTGGTCAGCTTTATCCTTTCTTTTTAATCAGTGATCCTCATATGATTTTAAGGTGTTAGTTTGACTTCACATTATTGTGTCAGTGAAGTATTCTAGAAACGTGACACTCTTTCTAAAGTAGTGTGCTGTTGATATCTTGCCTCATTTTTCTTTCCAGGGCTAATATTTAATATAAACTTTATTAAAGTAAGGATTTTATTAGTCTCAAAACCCCAGAAAACTTACTATAATTATATGTGGGTATGATATTTAAACAACCAGTGTTAAAACCTTCATTTATTTATTTATTTATTTATTTATTTATTTATTTATTTATTTATTTATTAAAACTTCCATATAATCTTCACCTTCTCTGTATATTTTGTTGTCTTTATTCTTTTACAACAAGATGCCATAATGAAGAAGACAAGAAAATCTATGAATCATGTGTGGACTTCAAAGAGTGAACTAATTTCTAAAATTGTACACATATTTTTGTGCATGTTGTTTATTCTAAGAACATTTTTTCTTGAGCAGGGAGCCCATAGCTTTTACTAGTTTTCTGGGAGTATATGATTAAAAAAAAAAAAAAAAAAGACAGTTTAAAAAGCCTACAGATGTAAAATTATTTCAGAAATATTTAAGTTCTATACCATTTTGGCATATAAACTATACCAGCCATAATTTGGTTGAAAGTGGGCTTTTAATTTTTTCCAATTTTTGAGGGTTTTCCTATTTTACTTTTTTCTTCTATCCCTTCCTTCCCTCTTTCTCTTCTTTCTTTCTTTTCTGTCATAGTACATGCAAATATTCTTAAGCCAAATAAACTACTACTAGTCATGTTTACATTCAAGTGAATATTATCCATGGCTAAATTTCTAATGGTATCATCTTAAAACAGTTTGCTTTTCATGTAAAGTTTTTGTTTTATATATATATATATATATATACACACACACACACACACATACACACACACACACACACACGCATATATGTATATACACACACATATATATACTTAGGAATTTGTAGATGTGTTAGTAGATTATTGATGTAAATGTATGGCAAAAAAATACAAAAATGTAATAATCATTATTTTAGGCAAATTATGGCACAGAGATAGCAATTTATTTACATATGTTTATATAAGGAAAGATCTCTGTCAATCAGGCACATATTACCAAAGACATTTATAGTTTCACTTTTTAGTTAGTTAACAATAAAACTGACAAGCTTTAAGAACCTATTGGGCCAGGTCTGTTCAATTGTAGAGAACAGAGGACCTCTCTGTGAGCACTGGATTCAGAGTAGGTGTTTATCTTTCATGCAGAATGACAACCAAACCAAAAAATTCAAGCCAAAAAAGTGTAACATAAAACTCAAGTCCAAAGTATTTTAAGTTTTAAAATTCTTTTTGAGAGAAAACCTGTCAGAAGCAGGAGACAAAATAGCATGTTTGTTACCTGTAATGTTTGATAGCAGTTCAAATGAACTATTATAGGCCAGACAAAAATATATAAACAATGCACATATTCATTTCAAATTCTCACTGTGCTTGGTAGTATGAAATTAATAAAATGTTACTCTCTGTGAACTTCTCTGCCTCAAGTTAGTTCAGTCTGTGAATACAAAGACGCTATCAAGCTTATAAGGGAAATCCATATTGGAAGGGGTTATTTTGAAATGATAACATCTTTTATTTCTTATACTATGTTCTAGACATTATCTTTTTAACTGTTAGATATGACATTTTGTTAGAGTTATGAAACAGGAGAAGAGTAGTCATTTGTTCACTTTTGATTTGCGTATCTCCCCTGGGATAATGGGAAGAGACACTAAAGAATTCTAGGGGCAACCCGGGGAGATAATGCTCTGAAAGTGAATGTAACTGTATTTCAATGCACATTCTCCTTATTTTGGGATGATTATATAGCCTTTTTCCAACTTTCATTCCTTTAAGAATTTATATTGCCTCAGGATTGTGTTAATGTGATATATTACACAAAACAGCAAGTTAAAAATAGAATAACAATGGAAATCAACAAATATTCAAATTTATTCTAGGTAGAAAAAAATTCCTATTTTATTAGATTCCTAGGTGATCAATATTAAAGCTATTGTACTATAAGATATTATGTAATTTAAATTTTTATTACTGAAATTTTGAAAGGAGAAAGAAAATGCATTTGAAGATTTTGAAAGGAGATAAAATGACTGATATTTTATTATTTGGCTAAAGATGTTTTATAAATCATTTTATTTTATGTATTAACCTTAATTAATATAATAAACAATGGAAATTATATATTTATGATAGATTTTAAAAATTAATTATAGCTTTGTTTCAAAATTGTTACAAACTGGATAATAGCAGAAATAAGCTAATATAAAATATATATAAAATGTTTGTTCAAAAATAACGGTGAATTATAATCAATTCTTGTTACCAAATGTATAGTATCAGAAATAAAATAATATAAAATTATAAAAAAATATATTAAAAAATAGTAATTATCATAACTCAAAAACAAAATAAATATTCACGAGTCCATACCGATACAAGTAATGATTGAACATATAAATAAGTGGTGGAGAAAAGACAACTCTTACAGAAGAATTCCAGTAAATGAATATATAAGTCAGGAGAGAAATAGAAAGATCAACATTATAAAACTAATGTTGTAATAATAAGCAAGACCCACTGATGAGTGCTAACATTAATGGGTAAAACTTTAAAGATAATTTGTTGGAATTTGTTGTATGAACTAAAGTACTCCCCTCCAAATATTTATTACTGTGATGGTTTTAACATATGTCTAAACATTCTTCGATCGTCCTCTCTCCAAGAGGTGAGGCTGAATTTTCTTCTCCTTGAGTATGGTTTAGATATAGCAACCTTCTTCTAACAAATAGGGTGTGGAAAGGGGAAAGTAGTAAATTTACACTCCAGGAGCTTGGTGAACACTATCTTAATCAAGTGATCAAGATGAACATTACCTGTGATAAGACATATTAGTATCACATATCCCCAGATATGATGTCATGAGAAAGGCCATCACCTTACTGGTATTTTTTTCCTAAATCAATAATTTCAGTGTAATCATGAAAAGTATCAAAGAAACACAATTTGAGAATCATTCTAAAAAATACCCGATCAGTATTCTTCAAAAATATTATGGTCATGAAATGCAAAAGAAGCCTAACTTTCACAGATTGAATAAAACTAAAAAGACATGACAACTAAATGCAATATGAGATCCTGGATTGGATCCTAGAAATTGATTATACAAAATACATAATTTCTGAAGATTTATTAGATAGCATAGTTATAATTAAAATTTGCTAAGAGAGTAGATATTATGATAAGTGTTCTACCACACACAAAATAATAATGACAAAAATAAAATAAAGGTGGTGGGAGGAAACTTTGGGAGGTGATAGATATGTCTATGGACTTGATAGTAGTAATGGTTTCATAGGTGTATATTATTACCAAACTCATTGAATTGTATATATTTAATATATACAGCTTTTTCCATGTCAATTATACCTAAATAAAGTGTTCATAAGAAAAAAAATCTGGGAAAATCTGAATAAAGTACGTAGTTTAGTTGATAGTATTGTCCCGATGTTAATTTCTTTGTGTTGTTTATTACACTTTGGTTACGTAGATTTTAACATTATAAGGGCAATTGAGTGAAGGACATTTGAAACTGTCTGTGAAACAGTGAAGAATATTTGAAACTCTCTGTACTACCTTTGATACTCTCCTGTAAGTTAACACTATTTAAAAAAAAAAAAACTATTTAGAATTATTGCTGTGTTAAGTGTGAAATAACTTCCGTAGTTTCACTAATACTCTTATCTTACCTCCTATCTGAGAAAGACATCCTTGAAATGTGTCCCTATATCCCATATGTTTTTTCCTCCATCATAATGCTTAGAGTTCATTGTTGTATATCTTCTTCAAGTTGGTATGCAGTGTCTTAGACAATTCCTGATTCATGAAGGAACTCAAATATTTACATAATACATGTATAAATCCATATATATGTAAATATCTGAAATCAATTTCTATGTATTTAGAAAGAGCTCATATTAGTTTTATCACATTTTATGATGTACTTAATATCAAATTTGTTTTTTTGGTTTCGATGAATGAAAGAACTATATCAAAAGCTAAATGACTTTATTAGATTACTAAATTAACTCCAATTAATTTTTCAGACAGTATTTTATATGCAAAATAATTTGAGAAAGTTTTTCTCTGTAATTTAGTAAAGTAAGAATCTTAAAAAATGTTCTTGGAGATGTATAATATGTTATATATTACAAATTTTGCATCTTAAACTTGTTACTGTTTCAATAGCATGATAAACTTTTATACATGCATTTTGTTTTCAATTCTAGGAGAACTAATTAAAGTATTTCAATATAAATCCCTAATCCTCGAGGTACTTCTAATAACTCATTATATTGTAACATAGAAATAATGCAATCATTTTAATTATTTTTAAACCTATGGAGTACTATCACAATCATTTTTAAATGAGCCATATAACAGTGTCCCAGTCATCCTGAGAGATGGAGGGACTTAGTTTGAGTGAATGAAGCTGTTTAACAGTGGACTCATTTTTGCCTCACAGGGAATCTCAGGAAGTAGATACAGAAATTACTCCTAGAATCCAGTAGTATTCATTAAAAAAAAAAAAAAAAGTAATTATACCAAAATATTAAAGTTTTATTTTACAAATATTAAAAACCAAACTTCAGTATTATCTATACTCTCTGGATACTTAATTTATATGTTTTTAAGTACAAATAATTTCTCCATCATTTATTCTGGATTTTTTTTTTTATGTTCAGGAACTATACTTTCTTCAAGTAGCAAGTTATATTTTTAAAATATGGTGTATTTCTATTTATGGTATATATCTTATTTATTTATAATAGAAATATTACTTTGAATTTTATCTCAAACAGTCATAATGCCTTATAAAGACCTCAGGATATTATCTCTTGAGATTTTAAATGCTTCCATGTATAAGTAGTCCACACTACCTCAAGATGAAAACATTACAGGATTTTATTTTTAGTGGGTGGTAGATAGACTGAAGTGATTGAGATTCTAATAAATCGCTAGAGCATGTGTGTTCTTTAAAAAGTCTATCTAGCTACATAATGTAAAAAATTAAGTTTGTGGAAAGAAAATATTGCAATTTAACTTATAGAGAATATAGAGAATTTATTAGAAGGAAAGTGACACTAATTTTCCAGTACTTATTAAACTTACTATAAGACACGATGATGATGATACTAATAATGGTCTTTAAGAAGACAAAATAATAATGTGTATTTTGTATAACATCCCATATGAACAATAATTTTCCTAGGAAATTGGTAGGACTATTGATATAGTGACTATTGAAAACAGAAGAGCCTTATTGGTTTTTCAAATTATTATAGGCTTTATGACATTACTGATTTTGCTAATTGGAGCAAATTCAAGATGAGAGTATTAAAAGATGATACTTGATGAGATATACAAATCTGAATTCTGGAATTTGTTGTTAAGGCTGCAGAAATGAATCTAGGATGGTTTATACCATTAATGGCAGATATTCATTCAATAATATATTAATGCTGGGAAAAGTTATCTATATGACAAAGATTATAAAAACAGGATAGTGCCATGAACATAAACTTTTTTATTAATAGAGGTATCTTACTATGTTTAGGACTTTACTTTCTTCTTAATGGAAGAAAATATTAAATATCTATTTTGTATGAGGAACTGATAAGGACTTTTGCATATCTTATTAATAGGTTGGGAAAGAGATTTTAGTTTGTTTGAAATACTCATGGCCTAGTGAAAGCTATCATGTTAACACTGACCCATCTAGGGTTAGCTAACCTGATACCTTTTAAAAATATCAAGAATTTTTTGTACTTTTAGAAATAGGTTCCTGTTTCTTTAAAAAATATACCTAGTAAATTTTCCAGATCCTGTGATCATTGACTTTAACTGTCTATTCCCTTAACAAGATTCCCAGAATATTATTTTCTGCTTAGACATTCATAGAATGAAGAAACTTTAAAAAAAAAAAAAAGTGTATAACTTTAAAGCATAAGAATACTAATAAAACAAACTTTCATAAAAAATGATGAAGAATTCCTCTATGGAGAAGGCCACAATAGCGATTGCTTGCTGAAAGCAAAGATTTTTTTTTTTCCCCAAAATGATTAGGTAGTAAAACGCTTGTTTAAGAGCAAGATCGTAACTTCTAAACATCATTTCTTTATCACACATGATGATCAATTTCTCTGCCACAGCAGTCTTCTATAATTTTGCTTTCATCTCTCCTTCTCAGTAATAAAGCCTAGGAGAAATGCAGAGGAGAGGAGAATAAGTTCCTCATTTGATTACAGTGTGATGAGTCAGCATAATTCAATGGAAAGAGCATAAGCTTTGGAATCAGATATACCTGTCTCTGAATCCTAACTCCAGTCATTCCCTTAAACAAGATTCTTGATTGTAAGTGTTAAGATGATATTGCAAACCATTCTAACCATGAAGTCACGTGTATATACACTGAGGACATATTTATGGAAAGAACACCGGAGTATTTCAAATAAATAGAAAAGATTGATCAGTAAAGAAATCAAGAGGTAAAGAAAAAAGATAGATGTAATTTGTGAACCTTCATTCATCCACCTGACTTTGATCTAATTTAGGTCTTATTTTTTCTAGTGTCTCACAAATTGTTAAAAAAGAGAACATAATTGATTCTACTTGTATTTACACTTACCTATTCATCTGTAATTAGTTGGGGTGTAATGCATAAATGGCTTTTAGCATTATAGCAAAGGGGATTCTTTTACAAAGTTGTGCATACTCCAAGAAAATCTTCTAAAAGAATATTAGCTGCTCAGCAATGTACTTTTGGACTGGTATTTACTTTCTCTTGATGAAAACTCTTCTTCCATGTGAATAAGTCTGGGTTAGAAGTATGAAAGTGGTTTTAGTCTTCTCAGATATCCCAGCTCCTAACCCCACAGACATGTGATTAAGGTACTCTAGACCATCCTTCATTGACTTGGATCAGGCCTGAAGAACTGCCAAAATGTACAGATCTTGAGAAAATAATAAATATTTGTGGTTTAATTTGCTTAGAGTTATGATATTTTGTTATATAGCTTAAGTTGACTGATACAGAAATTGAAATTGGGGTGCTGCATAACAAAAAAATTCCAAAACATTTAAAAAAGGTAGTTGGCAGAAGCTTGAAAAGCAATGAGGAGACATAAAAAGGTTGAAAAATGGTGCCAAGTATGACAGTTGATACTGGAAAATTAGAAAACTGCTTTATCTGGTTAAAAAGACAGTGTCTCATAATATATAATTGTGAAACAATTAGAAAATCTTCCCTTTTGGTAACATGGAAGATGGAATAAACATATCCAGTGGACTAATGGATCTGGCTAAGGCTATTTCTAGGAGTAATGCTGAAATTTCTAATTGTCTGCTGTTTGAGGTACTTTATAAGGTATGGGAAGAGATAGCTGAACTAAAGAATACAGTTAGCAAGCTATTTCCTATAATATAGGAAATAGGAAGAAGAAAATATAGAAGAAGGAAATATAGGAAATATAGAAGAAGGAAATAGGAAATATAGAAGAAGCAGGGTTTGCCTGCTTGGGGTGTAAAATTCTTTCATATCTTTATTCTTTGAAAGCAAAATATTTTTTAAGTAAGGACTCAAGATGAAGATCAAATCTAAAGGAGTGGCTCTAAGTCCTTTTTAAAATACCTTTGAAAGATGTAAAGAAGTATGCTGTAGACCTTCTAAGCTAGACAAAAGAGCTTCCAAGAATTTTAAGAATTGCCCCATAGCAACTTGGCATATGGATGAATATATATACAATATATTATATATTAATAATATAATATAAATTAATATAATACACATGTGTGTATATATATAAATACAAATTATTTTGAATAAAGAAATAAAGATGGTAGATGAGATAGATGAGAGTTATAAAATTTCTCATTTTAAAAGGAGGAAAAGTAAAATGGAAAAGAATGATGATTAAATCTTAAGGTAATTCTAGAGCAAGTTATTAATTTTAGGCTATATACTCCAATTATTTTTTGCTGCATAACAAATTACCCTTATGCTTAAAACTTTAAAGCAACTTTCAAGTAGTTCATTATTTTGTAGGACAGGAATTTAGGCTAAAAGTTCTCAGTTGGAATCTCTCACACAAAGAAAGTGAGATGTTGGCTATGATAAAAGCTCAATAAGTTTGGACCTTTGAGATGGCAGTCATGCTTGTGGTTTATAATGACTTTCAGGTGAGAGATCAGGTTGAACTGTCTACTGAAGCACCTACATCTGGCTTGTACAGCATGGCAGTTTCAGAGTCATCAGATATGTTGCATGGAAATTCAATATTTCAAAATAGAGTATTCCAAAGGCACTACGAAAAGATGAATGACTTATTTTTTTTTTTTTTAAACGCCTACAGTACCTTGTCTTCCTAGGTGGTCTCCCATCCAAGTACTAACCAGGCCCGACCCTACTTAGCTTCTAAGATCAGATGAGATCGGACATGTTCAGAGTAGCGTGGCCATAGAGAATGACTTTTTATGTCCTGTTCATTGTATAAGTTACTTCAACTGTGAGTTCTTGTGGTATGGGTTGCTATCATGATCAAGTTAAAAAAAAAAAAAATATTCTAGGTTTAGGTGTACTGTTCTTATCTATCCCATGGAAGCAATTAACCATATATGTGTGGGTCTGTTCACAGTTGTTTTTGGTATTCCAAGTCTTCTGCATGTCTGTGTGAATATTTGAATTAGCTTATCATTTCTACAAAAAAAAAAAATGCTTTAGTTTTCATTGAGGCTGTGTTGAAGTCATAGATCAGTTTTTAGAGAACTGAATTTTTAAACCACATCAAGTCTCCTAATCAATGAATACAGTATGTCTTCATTTATTCAGACTTTAAAAAAAAAAAAATTGTCCGCAATAGTCTGCCTGTTTGAGTGCACAGATGGTGCACATATTTGGTCAGATTTATTCCTAAGTATTTTATATTTTTGTTGCTTTTGATCTATTTTGATTTCTGATTATTTATTGCTAGCATATGGGAATGTAATTGAATTTTTATATTGATCTAGTTGACTGAAACTTTTCTAAATGCGAATTTATTAGTTTTAAGAACTTTTTTGTAAAGGATGGAGGATTTTCTATATATTATATCCATAAGGACAATTTTAATTCTTTCTTTCTAATCCTGATGTTTACACTTATTATCTTTGATCTACTGTACTAGCTAGAACCTCTAGTACAGTGTTGAACAGACACAGTAAATGGAGATATTCTTGCCTGACACCCTATATTAGACAAAAGTATTCAGTCTTTCACCATTAAATATCTTATTAGTTATTGCTTTTATATAAATATGCATTTATGAAAGTAAGATAGTTTTCTTCTAGTCCTAATTTACTGTGAGTTTTAAGAGAAACCATTATTGGATTTTGTTAACTATTTTTGAATTTTTCGATAGTATGGTTTTTGTTTTCAGTCTGTTTATACAGTAAATTACATTGATTGGATTTCAAATGCTAAACCACTCTTGCATTTTAGGGATGAACCCCAGTTGGTTAGAACTTATTATATTTTTTTATATAGTGCTACATTCAATTTGCTAGAATTTTATCGAAATTTTTATATCTATGTTCATGATGGATATTGACCCAAGGTTTGCTTTCCTTGTAATGCAATTCTTATATTTTGGTATAAGGGTAATTCTGGTCTGATAGAATGAATGGATAATATCTTCACCTCTTTAGATTTTTGGAAGTATTTAGGCAGAATTAGCATTATCTTAACCTTCTGGGTATGATTGTTCATACCCATGAATGAAGTCATCTGGCTCTGGAATGTTTTGTGTAGGAATAATTTAACTAAAAATCAGTTTCCTTAAGAGAGGTACTTCAGATTGGGTTATTTTTTCTTGAGTTAGCTTTGGTAGTTTTTGTCTTTCAAGGGATTTGTTGATTTCATGTAAGCTATTGGAATTTATTGATATAAAAGAGTACATGATATACTTTTTAAATTTTATCTTATTAGTTTCAAGTATACCATACATTTATGTACCTTATAAAACAATCCCCCGTTTTATTGCTCTTTCTCTCCTCTGGCTCTCCACCTAGCCATTACATTAATGCTAAGTGCATTCCCTACGCAGTGCTCCCCATCCCCGTGACCATTTGTCAACTACTAATTTGTACTTCTTTAACCTTTTACTCTTTTCTCCCAGCCCCACAAACCCCTCCCTTCTGACTGTCACCAGATTGTCCTTTATATTTGTGAGTCTGTTTTTGATTAGTTTCTTTTGTTCTTTAGATTTTGTATATAAGTGAAATCATATAGTATTTATCTTTCTCTGTCTGAGTTATTTCACTCAGCATAATAACTTCTAGGTCCATTCATGTCATTACAAATAGTAGAAATTCATTTTTTCATGGCTGAGTAATATTTCATTGTATATGAACCATAACTTCTTTATCCAATTGTCTGTCAATGGGCATTTAGGTTGCTTCCATAGCTTTGCTATTGGAAATAGAGCTGCCATGAACATAGGGGTGAATAGATATTTATGAATTATTGTTTTGATTTTCTTTGGATAAATACTCAGAAGTACAATTGCTGGGTCAATAGGTATATCCGTTTTTAATATTTTGAGAAACCCCCATACTGTTTTCTATAGTGGCTATACCAATTTGCAATCCCATCAACAATGTATGAGGGTTCCCTTTACTCCACATCCTTTGCCAACACTTGCTGTTCTTTTATTTATTGATGGTAGCCATTCTGACAGGTGTCAGGTGATACCTCATTATGGTTTTAATTTGCATTTCTCTGTTAATTAGTGACCTTGAGCCTTTTTTCATATGTCTATTGGCCATCTGTATTTCCTCTTTGGTGAAATATCTGTTCAGGTGTTCTGCCCATTTTTTAATTAGATTGTTTGTTTTTCGTTGTTGAATTGTATGAGTTCTATATAGATTTTGGTTATTATTTCTTATCAGATGTATCATAAGCGAATATCTTCTCCCATTCAGTTGGTCGTCTATTCGTTTTGTTGATAATTTCCTTTGCTGTTCAAAAACTTTTTAGTTTGATGTAGTCCTATTTATTTATTTTTTCTTTTGTTTACCTTGCCCAAGGAGATATATCCAAGAAGAAATTACTGTTAGCAATATCAGTGGGTTTACTGCCTATGTTTTCTTCTAGAATTTTTATGGCTTCGGGTCTTACATTTGAGTCATTAATCCATTTTGAGTCTATTCTTGTATATGGTGTGAGAAAGTGGTCCAGTTTTTTTTCTTTTCAGATACAATATATGCTTCCATTTATTTGTATCTTCTTCAGTTTCCTTTTTCAATGACTTATAATTTTCTGAGAACAGGTCATTTACCTCCTTGGTTAATTTGATTCTCAGGTATTTCATTGTTTTCGATGCAATTGTAAATGGGATTGGTTTCTTAATTTCTCTTTCCAAAAGTTCATTGTTGGTGTATAAAAATACCACTGACTTCTGAATATTTATTTTGTAAGCTGCTACTTTACTGAATTCATTGATCAGTTCTAACAGTTTTTTGGTGGAATCTTTAGGGTTGTCTATATATAGTATCATGTCATCGGCAAATAATGAGAGGATTACTTCTTCCTTTCTAATTCAGATACTTTTATTTCTCCTTGTCTGATTGCTGTGGCTAAGACTTCTCATACAGTGTTGAAGAGGAGTGGTGAAAGTAAGCATTCCTATCTTATTCCTGATCTTAAGAAAAACACTTTTAGCCTTTCCTCATTGTATGATGGTAGCTGTAGGTTTGTCATATATGGCTTTTATTATGTTGAGGTATGTTCCCTTTATTCCCTCTTTGCTGAGAGATTTTATTATAAATGGATGCTGGATTTTGTTGAACACTTTTTCTGAGTCTATCAATGTTTGGCCCTGAATCAGTGCAGGGAATGGCAGCCATCCAGAAGCAAAAGTCCCGGGTGATCTGCAGGTTGGGTGAAGCGGGCTGATCTCCTCCAACCAGCACTTTCTTATGGCGCTGTGTGAGGGATCTGCACGGTCCAGCTGGTGTGGTCTGTAGATTGCCCCATAGGGAGCCCTGACTAAGGCACACTGGTGGCTGCCTGTCCAGCCCTTGTTCTGGTGCCAGGTAATGCAATATTTCCAGGAATAAATCTTATGCAAGCCTCTTATCTACCACCGGTGCCTCCGATGCATATCCGCAGGTGAGAGAGCATGTGTCTGGGCCCTTCAAAGGGGTGTCTAGGGTTTCAGTCCTTCTGTTTCACACAGACAACCAGAGTCCCCTCTTGTTTTTACAGTCAGAGTTTTTCAAAACTTCTCTTCCCTGGGCTAGCACCCTGGGCTGGGGAGCCCCAAATGAGGCCAGAACTCTCTTCTTCTTCAGGGGAGCCTCTACAGCTTCGCTCTTCTTCCTGGTATTCCTCCACTACCTGCCCATTTAGAGATTTTTCCCCTCCTACTGGCTTTGGTTTAGCTCCTTTATATTATCAGTCTTATGTGTTATGTATGAACAGCTGAACTTCAGGTCCATGATATTCTTAATATACATTGATTTTTAGTGAAGCCACATCTCTTATTCCTAAAGTTGGTAATCTGTGTGTTCACCATTTTTCCTTAATCATTCTAGCTAGAAATTTATCAGTTTTATTGTTTCTCTCTTTTTGTTTCATTAATAGCCATTCTAAGAGGTATGAGATGATAACTCATTGTGGTTTGATTTGCATTTCCCTGGTAATTAATAATATAGAGCATCTTTTTATGTACCTGTGAGCATCTGTCTTTTCTGGAAAAATATATAGTCAGATTTTCTGCCCATTTTTTTTTAATCAGATTTTTTGTATTCTCTATTGTATTACTTTTTCTACTTTGATTTCTGCTCTCGTCTTTATTATGTCTTCTTCTACTTACTTTAATACTTTGAAACGTTTTATTGTTCACACCGCTGGGGTGATGCGAAATATGGCATTGCCCCAGTTGCATGAGAGAGGAAGAGGTAGATAATGGTCGGTGGGTAGTGGCATTGTCTGCTGTCTCTGTTCTTCCCCACCAATGCAGCAAAGAATTATAGGTCGGCGAGATTTATATAAAGTAAGATTTACTGAAAGTACATTTTAGAAGGGTCCAGGCTATGCTAAGGAAGGCTGCAGCCCCACAGAATTTAGGATATTTAAGATAGTATATCCCAAAGGGAGGGGCTGATTTCCAGCCAGGAAGTTGTAACAAGGCCCAAATGGGAAGGTCTGCTTATATCTGGGCCATGATGGGAGGGCCTAGATGATCCATATGTGAGGTTACCTTGACTGACAGTTGCCTATATAACTTTTTGCCGACTGCACATGTGCTTACCTAGAATTCAGTCTGTTAAAATTGGATTCATGAACTTCCAGGCATAAATATGGTATTATAATGATGGTATAATGAGGATGAAGTTATGGGCAATACTTTCTGCACATGTGTTTGTAGCTGGGTTAGCCTGCAGCTTTTATGGTCTTTATTCTCTAGGATTTGGAGTAATTTATAACCCTAAAAGGAAGGTATTTCTGGGAGGTACTTAAGGAAGATCTTCAAGGGATGTTTCTATGGTTACAGAGCTGGGCCTTGGCTCCTGTCACTCATGCCTGGCTAACTACCTAACATTCTGAGTTCAATTGATTCTAAAGATAAATCTCCCATCATTCTTATTTTTTTTATTTTGCTTTATCTAATGTGTTTTACCTATTCTGGCTGCTATAAAAAAATTCCTTTATCACAGGTTTTAAGCAGTTTGACAATTATGTGTCATAGTGTAGTTATCTTCAGGTTTATTTTGTTTGGAATTTAATGAAATTTGGATTTGTGAGTTTATACTTTTGAACAGCCTTTCAAAACTATAGACATTTCCTCAAATATTTTTTCCTACCCTTTCCCTCTTGCTTCAGTGACTCCCCTTGGTGAGTATGTAAGACTTTTTGAAGTTTCTTTGGATCATTGATGTTGTTCCCCCTAATCTTTTTTTCTCTTTATGCATCATTTTGTGTATTTCCTATCACTACTCTTTCCTGCTGCAGTGTCTAATCTGCTATTAATCTTATCCACTGTATTTCTTTTAATCTCATGCATTGTAGCTTTAATCTTTAAAAGTTCAATTTCAGTCTTTTTCTTTATTTACAATACACAACAATTTACTCAGGTTCAATTTTCTAGCTTCTTAAACATATGGAATATAGTCATGATATTTTAAAAACAATCTTATATGTTAATTCTCATTTGATACTGATTTTTTTAACTACTCATTTTCAGATGTATTATCCTGAAATGCTTAGAAGAGTTTGTATAATTATTTAATATGATTTTATCTTTCTCAAATCAAACGGTATTCTATTATAGTATATTTTACTCTAGCAATGATTTCTGATGATAATTCTCCCTGCAGCAAACATATAGTTTCTTTTTTATAAAAACACGTGTACTCTAATTAGAATTATATTGTTATTTATACTACATATTCTTATTAATAATTGTAATTAACTCATAATGCTTTATTCTGCTGGTAAAAATTAGTAGAAAAATTATATTTATGTCTAAAATGTCTGTCCTCAGATTGGAACATTCTATTTTTACAGTAAAATTTGGAGTCAGGTAATAAGCAATTATAAAGAAAAAAGCCAATTCCCAGACTAAAACTTTGATTTGTATCTCCAGAATCAACCAGAAATAATGAAAATTTATATTAACATACTGTTTGTTTCCATATATTTTTAATTGTCACTTATAATTATTATTGATTTGATGGTCTAGATCAATATTTCAGTTATTTCCATGATTATTTTCCTCAATAGCATCCAAGAGTCACAGGGTCAAAATGTGCTTAAATATTATATATAATCCAGATATTGGTTCTGTGCCCAAATGCTTTATGTAGATTGCTTTAACTTCTTTAGAAGAAGTAATCAGTTTCCCAGGTGTTATCTTTATTTCTTTATATCATAACAGATAAATTAATTCCCTTGACTATGGCTATTTTGTCTCTTCTTGGAAACTTTTAGAATTAAAAAATATCAAAAGATAATTTTTGTCCTCATTTCATTAAATTACTAAAAATTTAGTAACTTTCTGCTATAATATCATTATGCCTCCTATAAACCCAGGAGGGATAAAAGAGTGGGATACTGTTCCTACATTTAAATTCCTGCATATAATTTAAATTCCTACATTTTTAAAACTCATTTTGTTTTAGCGTCTCCTATGCCCTGGTCTTTGCTCAGAAAATCACGAATTGCAGGTAAGTTTAATAATCTGCCAGCGACTTCTTTAATATTGTATCTCATGGCTCCTTCTCTCTCTATTTACCAGGGAAGAAAATAATATTTATGGTTTCCTTTGCTTTTATTTAGATGATTTCCACATAGGCCTTTTGTTGTTCTGCATATTTCTCCATAGCAGCGTTGTTCAAGTGTAATTCAGAGATCACAGTGAGTCCTCAAAACCCTTTCTGTGGGTCTCCAAAATCAACTATTTTCATAAATAACATTAAGATGTCATTTTTGTCTCAATATTCCACTGGCTATATGATGTGTTATGTGCAAACAGCAGGTTCTCAGATATGAGAATCTGGCTTCTATTATCACATATTAAAGAAATTTGAGAAATGTAAAACAATTCCTCCATCATTGTTATTTATTTTTTTTGGAAATTAGAGTTATTTTTTCACAAAGACTTTCATTTAGATGAACATATAATGGGCTGATTATTGTTATTTTAAAATTAATTTACAATTAATTTTTAAATTTTGTTTTAATTTCTACTATGGTAGGTATCCACATGTATAACCAGTGGTAGTGGTTTGCACAGGCTTGCAAGAGATGATTGTGCACATCTCTTTCCAGTGCGTTCAGTGAAATCACATTGGTAGCTTGAAATTGAATGTGGTGGAAGTATTAGCACCACAGAAATTAGCAAATGTTATAAATTAAGCTTTGTTCAAACCACCACACCTCCCATCCTTGAGAGCCTATTATTAAATATTTACCATATTGCTGGATATAACTCACATGATCAAAAGTCTTTTGGGTTCTTGAGACCAAAATGAGAATCATATCTCCATGGTACCCTATGACGCATTGCCACCTAAAATCAGTTTGGAAAATAATAAATGTTTTATTAACAGAATCTTCTCATATCTAACATCCAAATCTCTTTAACAAGGTTATAGAAACAGAGTACAATTTTGAATTCTTCTTAATTTTGTATCAAATATATGTACGTGTATATATATTTAATAATCAAATTCATTAGATACTGAGGAAATTAGCCATTAAAACTATGGCTCTTTCAATAAATTTTAGGTGTTTAATCCTTGATAGAACAAAAAACAAAAAACAAAAATTACACATTACTTATGAAAATTATAAACCTATTTTGTTGACTTTTCAGAGAATAGAGAGATCGTATTTTGTTTGTTTTAGTACAATGGTATGCACACAATATATGCATTATGTTAGCATGGCAGAGTGCTTTAATAACTATCCACTGAAAATTAGAGAACTATGAGTTTTAGTTTTGGTCCCATCACCTACTAGATATTTGATCCAAAGGACTCAGTATCAGAATGAACTTGGCCAAGTTATTTTCACTAATTGAAAAGTTGGGATGATTGTATCAGTACTATCCAAATCACAAGGCTATTTGAATATCAATGAGAAAATTAATGTTAAAATACTCTGTACATAGAACAGAACTCTACAAATATATTATAAAATAAAACATTAATATGTATATAACTTTTTTATAAAAACAATGAAAAATAGAAATTATGTAAATCTGTCTTTAAAGAACTATGGAAGAAATATTATTCAGTTGTTTATTAATTAGTTATTGCTTTATTAAACAATAAAAAAGTAAAACAATAAGTAAAATCACTTTTATAAATATAAAATGTAATATACTCAGAATAAAACACCTCTTATTTCTAAGAAATATATTCTGAATATTTTAAAACTTCTATTATACTAAAATGCATGTGATTATATAGTCATCTATATCTACAGATTTAATACAAAGATGAATTTGTGGATGTGTGTATATTTCTAACCTTATTCATAGTGTGAAATATTTTTTCATTACAAAATTAGTCAAAGACTCAAGATAAAATTGCAATCAAATTGTCCTTATTGTGCAGGCTAATGAATAATTTTAAAATATTTTATGTTTAAATGTACATGTAGATATAAAGTTTGAAATATTCTTTGAAGCTAATACAGTGCTAGGAAATTATGGATTTGGTAAATATTAATCGAACTCAAGAATGGACCTGGTTATATTAATGTATTATCATTTTTAAAATGAGTATTTTGAAGTATGAAAACTTTACATTTTGAGGATGCCAAATAAACATGCATTTTAAAATGGTAAACTACGGTTTACAGCATTTTCCATAATAAAACTCATTTTTCATGGAATGTTAGGGGAGATAATTGAAATCTGCTGCTCATGTTATAGCTGAGCAAACTTCTAAGAGGTAAACATTCATATATTTCATGAATCCTTTTATAAATAACTTGTTTAAGCTTATGGGATTTAGCAATCTGTATCAATGAATATGCATCCTTTATGTGGTGATATTATTTTGGTGACTCACTTAAATATTGCTTAACTTTAAACTATTTCATTCCAGTATTTATTATAACACATACAGTTGATATTTTTAGCGGTTGATAGACACCTGGACAAAATATTAAAATGTGACCAAAATTATAGTTCCAAATATTATTACCAAGCATCAGACACACAAATTATCCTTAATTGTTTTGTAAACGTATCACTATTTTACAAAATATATATTGATAATTTTTGTAATCTAGTCCTTTATCTTTGGCCTTTATTTTTCTTTGAGGAGTAATGTAATTTGAAATGTATTGAAATTAGAATAATTTCAATCTAATGTAATTATATATATATGATGTATAATCATACATATATATGCACAAGCGTATATTAAATATAAACTTATATTAAAATGATAAAAACAACACATTTGCTTACTAGCTTTTCACTACAAGTTTTCAAAAATAAATGGTTTCCTCAATCTAGATTTTAATGTAATATTTTAGCACTACTGTTTTATTGGTGATAATTGAATATATATTTTTTAAATTAAGAAAATCTCTGATGAGACTAATACAAATGAACCACAACAAAACATTTATTATAAATAATTTACATTTTACGTGAGTCAGAATTTAATTTTCATTTTATTAACTGATTTGCACCTTCAGAAATAAATCTTGCAATAGTCAAAAGATTTACTTGAATCAGATTGCTGCCATACTTATCTTCTAGCATACTTGTTTTTATTACAGTTTTATAGTCTTCATTATTTATGCTACATTGATTGCAGCCTCTGTCTTTCCATGTTATTGCTGCTAGTTACTCCTACACTTGAGTTTACTAATTAGTGTATTCAATTTATTTATCTCTTCCTCACCCTTCTATTCAATTGCTATTTTGTGAGTCCTATTACTGATTTGTATCCATTATAGATTATACACAATAGTATTATTTTTGTTCTCATTAATCATGCTACTGAGTAAAAGAACATAAACAAATCTATTAAAAATTATTGATTATAGATTTATTTGATTATCCTAACCTCATACAATACAAAATACCAATAGTTCTACATTTGAGCTTGTGTTTCAATATTTTTTGAAGTATATAATGGAAAGTATAGTCCTTATAGGTTTTTTATTTGTTTGTTTGTTTTTAAGTATAGGTTTAGGTCCAGACTCCTTTAAATTCTAAGTGTAAGATCTTGTACAAATTAACTTCTGCAGATTACAGTTCACTTTTCTAACAATTGGACTTAATAATGCCACTTGTTTTACTGTGCCACTTTATTTTAAGTGAAATACTATATTAAAGCCTTTACTATCCAGGATGACAAATTTGAAGATTAAAATATGCTATTATTTATTTTATTATAAATATGAAAACAACACAGACTTTTTTGTCCACGAAATAAAATGTAATGCCTTTAGCTCTTATTATATGATTTTAAAAGTTATTCGATAAAACATCTAAGGAAATTGCATAGCCTTTCTTTTCTAAATTAGAAAACAAAAATCAAGTTAACAATATTGACTAATTTTTATGCATTCACTAATGTATTAATTGCACAAACAATGATTAGGTTACTACCACATGTCAGATGTTGCACTCAGCTCTGGTAGATTCAGATATGGTTATATGGGAAAGTTATAGCAAGGTAAAAATTCCTTTTAATAAAACTTTGATTTCTATTTTAATCAGAAATGACTATTCCTAGGATAGGAATACTCATCACCTGTAATAATAATGAGTCACCTGAAAATGTTCACTCTTATTTTTATTTCACTTTTTCATACTAATAAAAGAATATACAGAGGTAAACAAATACTTAAAATTCATCACTATATTATGATTAACTGAATCTGAATATATATATTGTCCTAAAAATGTTTTCCACATGTCATTGTGAAAATTATTTTATCTCTTCCATATTAATAAATAAATTCTAAACCAATATCCTGTAATGAATTTATACTTAGAATACTTTGATTTCCTTTTAGAAATATCTTGTTTCAATTGTAAAAATGGTTTCACAAAGAATTATACTTTTTGTTGTAAATGTGGACTTTCTATTGCATTGGAAACAGAGTGTCTACTAAGTTTACATTTTAGTTTTAATGAATCCACAATAAAAATTAACCAGCATTCTCTCTAACCTAGATTGGTTTCTAACTATGTCCCCAAATATTAATTATTTGAAATACTAGAGTTTTCTTATTGGAATTCTATTTTCCAATAACAATGTAACAAAATGATAACTGAAAACCAAATTATTGTATTACTGTGTTTTTTATCCTGTTGCTCTAAGATAAGAAGTCCATTGAACAAGGATGCCCATTGTAATTTATTTTATAGAGTAAATTGAATGAATTCTCAGAAGCCGTGAGAAGCCTTTGTTAGAGAGATGTATGGGGTAGAATTCAGAGTCAATAGCATCACATACTGTCCTGTGCAATCAGTGATGTTCACCACAGTGATGGCTCTATCTTATTAAGATAGATGCTCTTTTTTGCCATTCCTTGCACACATCTTTCTGGTCTCATTACTTTGTTACTACAACACATTACTAACAGAAAAATAATGATATGTCCTCTTCCATGGTTTCCAATGCCAACCTACATAAAATATATCCATAACTTTGTTCCGTTAAAGACTATTTCCTATGTAAGTCCAATTAAAAATCCAGAAGAAATTTCTCTTGGCAGTTTTTATATAGTTGATTGCTCTGGTTGTGGTAATGTTGTCTAATTTATCTTGCTATTTTTGACACACATTTCTAAACTTTGAATTATTATAATTTTTTTTTAAATACACAAAACCAGACAGCAGAGTTTAATTAACCCCTATATACTTATAACCCAGTTTTAACAATTATCACCTCAAGTCTAATCTTCTGCAATAATATTCCATCTCCTTTCCTCCATATTATCTTGGAGCAAATCCTAGATATCATTTCATTTCATTTGCAGACATTTCAGTAAGTGTCTGAAAAGAACTCACTTTTCGCAACATAACTATAATACTGTTGTTACTTGTAAAAATTAACAATTTCTTAATAGTATTAAATATCCAGTCTATTAGTCAATGATACGTTGAGAAGTTTATTAAAATCATGATCCAAATAAAATCTACGTATTATAATTGGTTGATAAGTATTTTTAAATTTGTTTAAATTTGTGTATTTTCCTTCATCTTTTTTATTAACTTCTTTGTAATTTATTTATTGGTGAAACTGAGTTATTTTTTTCTATGGAGTTTACCAAAGCCTGGATTTGGAAATTGTATCCCCAAGGTGATTCCTATAAATCAGTAGTTTTAGGCTAAGAACTAATCAAATTCAGATTCTTTCTTGGGAATAAAACTACACTGTAGGTGTTGATTTCTCTCATTTTCCAACATTATTATTTTGATATCTCTATTGTGATGTTAACAGGCTTTGATGTGGAATGTCTGGATCCATTAATTTATTAGAGATTTCAAAATAGTGACATTCAAATTCTATTACCCCTTTTTAATTTATTAGCTAAGATTATTCTATACAGAAAAACTTTCTCATTAAATATTTTCATACTGAGTTATAGTTTTCACAAGAAAGGAAGGATACATGCTTGATTGTTTTCCTTTACTATTTCTTAAAAAGTTGATTCAGTAGCATATTCTAAAATTGTTAAAATAGGTTTTAAAAAATTAGTAACAATATGAATTTACTGATGCAGATTTGATATATTTCAGTACAGTGCAGTTATGATCCCTATTACTTTCCTTCACAGGTAGGGTTCTCTAGATGCAGATATAGGCATGGGATTTGACATGAAAAATGTTTTTTATGGGTCAATATCTTTAAAAGAAAGTGAGAGAAATGAGGTTTGGACAGAAGAAGAAATAATCTGCAATGCAGACACATTAAACTTTGCTCAACCCAATAAGAAACTGTGAAGCTAATATTGCCAGTCAGTATTATCCCACATCATGACAAAATGGCTGGCCTTGAAAATCTTTATCTTATACCAGCACATTATGCAGGCTGCTCCAGGAAAACATATTGTGATTTTGGACAAGGCAGATCTATGTTGCTGAGGAAGACTCAAAAGGAGCTGGTAGCTAGCTGGAGACTGCTAATTATACTGCTTGAAGTTGGGCTGCAAGTCCTTCCTTGGAAGATATGGGCAATCCCACTTTAATTATTGAGCCACCATCTCTAAATTTAAACTCTTTGCTAATTAGCGTTTTGAGGAATTGGAAGAGAATTACTATGTTACTGTCGTATTTCCCTAAATCTAGAATATCTCAGAAAGAGTTCTGATAAAAAAAATATTAATAAGAGGATGCCTTAAAGATCTAGTACAACCTTTGATATGTACATTGTAAGATTCATTAGTTTCTCTGTATCTCAATTCTATTCTGGTAATGCAATCTAACCTCTTGTTTAACTTCACAGATACTATACCCCTATATTTTATTACTAGGGACCACTAAAATTTCTCTTTATCTGAGAGTTCAGAAATGAGCCACACACATATTGAAGGACTTTTTTTATACTATATACCCCTTTAAAACATGAATTTGTCATTTTATATTTTTTTGTTTAATGTCTATATTCTTCAGAATCACAACCACACATCCCTGATATACGATTCTGTAACATCTCACAGTGCTATCAAATTTGATCTCAGATAATGTTCTCCAAACTAGTTACCATAGAAGGGTGCAAAACAGAACTCATAAAAAGGCAGTTAAATTAAGGAAAACCATCAAACACACTACCCAACATTCTTTCACATTTTACTGTCATTTTATGAAATTATATATTCCTATCAATAAAAACCAACTATAGTATTAAAAAATTTGTCGTGATATAATTCACACATAACATTTATTAGTTTCAGGTGTATGACATAATGAATCAATAGTCGTATATTGTAAAATGATCACCGCAATGTCTAGTTAACATCCATCACCACACATCAACTATGGTATTTTTTACATTTTTTTCCTGAGTAGTACTTTCTATATCATTCATGCACAGACATTATACAACACACACACACACACACACACACACACACACACGCACACGCACACACCCTTTCAATGCTCCTTCTAACACTTAGATACTGTCAAACTAAAACATTTCTTGGATTTCTCCCATGCTGGACTTCTGGATATCAATTAAGTTCTGATTATTAATTGTATTTTTAAAATATTTTGAGGACAAAAGTGGGACTCTTTGGTCCCCCTGCCCCCGACTGACAACCACAATCTTAGTCTTTATTTTATTTTATTTTTTTTACTGAAGGAGTATTGTGGTGGTCTACTATCACTTCTATAGAGATTAAGATTCTATTGGGATAGTTTTAACAGCTCCTACATTCTGTATTTTTTTTTTTTCTTGAAGTCAACAATTCTCAGGGTAGCCTTCTATTTCCTTGCCTTTCTGACTATAGTATGATTTGGGGACAAATGTAAGGCCTAGCCCAATGTCTACAACTCCAGCCTTCTGATTATGGTTCTTCTATTAAATCACTTTTTGCTTAAAATAACTAAAATGATTTGTAGCTTCTACAACTAAATCTTTACTGAAGTGCAAATTATTGTAAAGAAAGAAACAACAAAAATTCTTTATAAGAGAGCAATAAATACTGTATTATAGAAGACACTTACCGTATTATGTAGAAGGCAATATACTACAAATGAATATTGAAAGACAAAATATAGACAAACACTGCCTAGCAAGGACTTTTTTTAATACTTCTCTAGTTTTCTATCCTTGAGCTTCATGCTTTATTTAAGTGTATTCCTTTTCTCCTCTTCTCTTCTCTTCTCTTCTCTTCTCTTCTCTTCTCTTCTCTTCTCTTCTCTTTCTCTTCTCTTCTCTTCTCTTCTCTTCTCTTCCCCTCTCCTCCACTGCACTCCCCTCTCCCCTCTCTTAATTTTTGCTAATGTTAGTTCAGTTTTTAAAATTTAGCCTTTGGAAATCTTTGTGTTGAACCTTAAATTCTCAGAGGTCTGAAGACATATAACTGTTAATTCAGTTTTGCATCACAATTATACAAAATCTATCAAAATATTAGATAATATATCCAAGTTAATATATTGAATTAAGCAAGAAATGTGTAAGTATTGTAGTTCTGAAACCACCCAGAATATGTATACAGTGTATTGAAAAAAACTCCATGTACTGATTACATTTATTCTACTCTCATATCAACTGTGTCATTCAGCTACTAAGCCGCATTACCTCGTCTTACAAACAAGGAAATCAAGGCAGTCCCTAATGAAGAAGGAAAAGAATGAAATGTGGATTGGTGCTAAAGTGTAAATAAATAAATAAATATTTTTACAAAAGAAACCCAACAGACCACGATAGTGATAATGTGAAATATCTCAAGGAGGATTTTTAACTCAGCTTTAAGGATCTGAGGATAAGAAAGAAGAAGGAAACAGACAAATGAACACAATTTTGATACCACACAAAAACCTTTTGGGACTTCAGGCACGAGAAAGAAACAGTCCCTTTCAAAAAGATGTTTTCAATTTAGTATAGAGAAGAGACACTAAAATATTTGAACACAGGCAAATATAAATGGATAATATACAATATGTACAAATATTTTTTAGAAGATAAAAGAAACAAATCTAAATGTTAATTCAAAGAGAAATGCATATGGTGCCTGTCTTGCCTTATGTTTTTCTTCTGTGTGGGCATTTATCTTCAATCTTATCAGGCTGTCAGTATTTGAGGTAGTGGTAAAATAACTTTCTACCTTTTTTTTCTTTCTTAGAGACTTAAAATTATCCTGTATCAAGACAAGCTGACATGATTTAAAGGATTTTTTTAGAAGATGAAAACAGTTTAATTTAAAAAAAAAATTAATTGAAACCAAAAATTGACAATACTGTTATCTCTTTTTCTTCTAATAATCTTCACTCTTTTTTTCCACCTACCTCTTAGGAACTTGGAGAAAACAATAACAGCAACAGCAAAACATTCCATCCTTCTAAAGGTCATGCTTTGGCTCTCCTGCACTTTGAGCTTTGGGAGAATGCTCAGTGTTATTTAGGCTCTGTCAGGTAGCATACTTAAAACTACATTTGAATATGGAAACCCATAAAATACAAAATCTTTTTTTTTTCTTTTTTTTTTTGCCAACCACACATGTTTAAGTTAACTTTTATATTGTTTGATTGGAAACACTTAATGGAAAGACAAGCTTCCATGAATCTACTAACATTTTAAATATCTAACACCTCATGTACAACAGTATTTTTATGCACCTAAAAACAAAACAAAACAAATGAAATACTAGAGATACATGTATTCATCAGCCATCTTGTATTAACTACATAGAACCCTGACAGATATATGACAAAGGAAGTCCTTTGATCTTTTTCTTCCTAAGTGGAGATAGAGGGAAATACATACATATTTCTTACATGGGGCTGTTTCCACTGCATACTGCATTTACTGTATTTTATAGTTTAATTATTAATTGCCTAATTTCATTAAATAATGACTTGTTTAAAGTCAGATTTAGAGAATAATCAACTTCCTCTGTATTCCTCAGTGGCATTTAGTATACATATATGACTCTCTGTGTCCTATATCTGCTAAATCTGAATTAAGAATTTATAGGAAGTTCTGGTTGCTAAAGCCAGTAGGGCAAAGAGTGACATTTGCTAACACAAGAGAGAGAGCAGATTACATTCAATGACTTCTGAACAGGTGGGTACTTCTCTCTCTAACAAAACGGCAAAGAGACATGAACAACCCTTTCTCTACAGCAGAGTGGCACAAGTCAGAGACAGAAAGATGGAATACCTGTGTAACGTTGGCAAAGTACAGAATAAAAGATATACTGGATACAGTGGTACTTATGTCAGACAGCTACATAAACAATAAGTGAATAAAAATACTTGTGTTTCAAATTTGAATAGATCTCTACATTAGTAAAGTGGGAATAAGAGTTGCACCAACTAAAATTTTTCTTCAATAAGTATGAATCACAGATTCAAAGAGTAATCCAGTGCATCTATTCCATTGCAAGTTGCAATAGAATATTCTCCCATGAAATATGGGAGAATATGGAGAATATAAAGAAAACATAATGAGGTAAGAATATATTTAGAATCACTGTATTTCCTCTTTAAAAATTCTTAGGCAATGATATCTGCAACTGCAGTAAATATGGAAGAAAATACTTCATGAAACTTATAGTATTTATAATTTTATACACATGTGTTTATGCCTCATATGCATAGGGGCAATTTAAAATATCTTTAAATTAACATTTTTAATAGTATTTTATATTTACATTTCATTATGGAAAAAATGTGCTAAACTTAATTGAAATATGATTCTGGGCCACCTAAAAAGTATATTTCAAAAGATGATTTTCTAACAAGAATTATTACAATCTGAGTATACTACATGCATACTTTGATAAATGACATAGAATATACTGAATCAAGTAGACAATGAAAAAAATTTGTTTAATGAATCAAAGGATAGATGAATAAAATAAAACATAATTGGGCATACTAGAAAAATCATTACATAGATTTCATCTATCAGAAATACTTGTTCAGTTCCCACTTATATACTTAAAAAATCACCCTCAATATACCTGTTCAAGGTAAAGTGGTCGTTTTAATGATGAATGTAAAAGTAATAATGTTCAAAGGACACTTGGGCTAAAGAGAAAACTGTTAAAAAGAGGTGGTTGGCCATTGTTCTATTGTTACATGATTTTGTAGGGAAACATTTCCATATTAAAGAATGCAAATTGGATACAGAAGTTTCTACCTCTTTTTTTTCTAAATATGCCAGCTGATTTTTTGTTTATTTGAACCATTTGTTAAAAATGTAAACATGATATATTTTCCGATTGTTTTTCAGAAACACCTGATTGATTTTTAAATAGGTGGAAATTTGCCACCTACATTATAACATAATGTTTGTCTTATTGGTATTGTGATTGTGTTTATTATGACATAAATAATAAGAATTTCTTTTTCATGTAGCTACATATCTTTTTCAACCATAGCATCTATTAAAACTGTGTATTTAAACCAACTGCATAAAATTATCATTCTCACTGTAAATATTAGTCCAACTACAAATATTCATTAGTTTGATCAAAGACAGGAATTTTGAATTGTAGAAAAACTATTCTAAAAATATATTTATTATTTATTGTATCCTCTTCATTTAATTTCTAGGTGTATTGTGCAATGCACATTATGTTTGTATATTATAACATACATTAAAGATATAACTAAACATATATTTAGTTATATGCTAGAAAATTAATTTATTGATGGGGTAAGTAACCAAAAACTTTGGAGACTATGGGACTAATACATAACTGAATCTTTTTAGGGGTTAAATCTGTGTAAGTTGTAAATTAGCTCTTAAATCATGAAAAAGTGAAATGCTTTTCACAACCAAATATTCTAAGTACCTTTGATACAATTAGTTGAAGAAATTAAATAAGCAGGTCAGATAAAATGCTTCAAGGACATCCTGTCTGCCAGTCTGAAGCAATGGGATATTGGGGCAGACAGCTGGGAAACAATAATAACTGACAGTACCAGCTGGCATTTAATAATCAGGAAAAAGAATGGTTTATACATTTTAAAAAACAAACAAAATGGAAGTAAATGAAAGGCATGTACACATGATCTGGCCTTTAATGGATTCTCACTGAGTAAAGTTAGTACACATAAAATGCAAGGAAAGATTACAAATTGTATAGCTTCAGTTATTGCTCTTAAAAATCAGTTTAACTTAGAAATCTGTGACCTGTATTATAGTTTTAATTTTATTTGCAGTAAGAGTTGTCAAATATTCTTAGAAATATTATCAAATCAATAGTAATAATATAGTTTAAATAAAACTTTCTCTTGTTTTTTCTTTTTTTTTTAAATAAAATTACTGTCCTATAGTGGCCAATTTTAATATTGTTTTATAGAAATCTATTGACTAAAAATCAGGTACTACAAAACAACATCAACAGTTGTTTGTCATCTTTATCTAATGATGCATAGTTGGTAAAGAAAGTATTTTAGATATTTTCTCCATTCAGGGTGTGCATTATTTAAAAATAAGCACAAAACTTTATTATAATCTAAAGTAATGGAAATAATGTTACATAAAAATAAAGTTTATGTATTGTGTATGCAAGAGTCCAATATTGGTGGGTGTTCAATGGTTCTTCTCCAAGAGATAATTCAAGAACTCAGATTTTTGCCATTTTAAGCTTATAAAATCCTCAATATATGTCTCCAAATATGACTCTGGGAAGGAAAATTTATATTAACAGGCAGAATTGAGAAAAACTTGGAAATGTGTTTGGGAATTTCTCTGGGTGAAGTTTGAAGTGGGGTTCACCTTTCTACTCACATTTTTTTTTTAAATAGAAATCAATCATTTAACCAAACCTGAGTGTGGGTGACTGGGGTATGTCTATATTTATGCATAGGGAAAAAATGGACAATACATTATCTATCTTTTCTTTACATTTTTAGAATTTCCTATTTAAAACACATTTTCCTATAACTTATTACATATTTTGACAGTAAATGATTAGAGTCTAAGAACTCTGAAAATCTGTGCGTGTTTTTTTACCCAATAAGTCTTAATTTAATTTATAATTTTTAAATTGATGTGCTCTATTAACTACAAATTCATCTAATTATTTCCCACTTCATGAACTTCTATGTTTTTGCGAACTTATAAAATATATATTTTAGTCATCTAAAATATGTTTCTTATATGACTTTTTACATTGAAATAATATATTTAAATTTTTAGAAAACTCAAAAAATCTTTGTATTAGTCTGCTTGAGCTATCATATCAAAATACCAGACTAAGTGGCTTAAACAACATAAATTTATTTTGTCACTGTTATAGAAGCTAGATGTCTATGATCAAGTTCTTGACCAATTCGATTTCTAATGAAAGCCCTTTTGCTGGCTTTTAGATGACCATCTTCTAGTTATGTCCTCACATTATCTTTCCTCTGTACACAGAGAGGGATGAGAGAAAGGTAGGGGTGGGGAGGGGGATAGAGAGAGCGAGAGCGTCCCCTCTTGTGTGTCTTCTTATAAGGACACTAATCCTATTGGATCAGGGCTTCAATCCTATGGTATCATTTAACCTTGATTACGTCTTTACACCAAATGCAGCTACTCTGGGAATTAGGGCTTCAACATATGAATTTTGGGTAGACATAAACATTCAGTCCATAACAGTCTTGAATTCATATAAAATGACCTGCTTAAATATCAATTGATATTCTTATTGCCCTTATAAGGAACCTTTAATGAGGGACAATTCTATATCTCATTCATAGTGTGAATTAGTAGATATTTTTAAATGAACAAAGTATATTATTATCATAACTTTGTGAAATTTACCTTTACCTTTATAATTCTTTTTATTATATCTTAATAATTTCCTATATTTAAAAATATATAAAGTACTTCTTCCTTTCTCTAGCCTCATCAATGCACTATTTCCAATGAAAAAGGATTTTGCTTTATTTTCAAAATATTCTTTAAAATATACATTTATTTTACTATTTTGGGGGAAAAAGTGGTTGAAATGAATAGGCAAATATTTTACTTACAATATCTAATAATACAGTCGTCATATATTACATAAATTCCAGAGCCTGTATTTTTCTCATTTTATTTATTAAGGTGTTGACTACATAGTCAGCTCTAAAAGTATTGGTTGAGAAGCACTCTTTGTACCCTATCGAACCAATACTAAAATTAAAATAAGTAATTTATTTGAAAAGTTCTTAAATAATGTGTGTATAAAGATAAGAAGGAAACTTTTTGAAATAGTTTAATTTAATATTCAGCCTCTAATTAAGCTTCTCAAAATTTAGAGTCTAGTACTGATGTGTCGACCAGTATTGTGTGTGTGAGGCAGAGGATATGTCTCTGCAAATAGGATAGAGGCAGAGCTAAGAAAAGGAGCTGAGCTGTTCTCCAAGGAGCCCTTTTTCAGGACATTCTGATAGACTGTGACCACTACAGAAATCTACCCTTTGTTTCTCTACATCGAGGAATTAGAGTAAGGGTTTCTATTTTTTCTCACCTTTGTTTCTCCTTCCCACAAAAGTGATACTTATGTAGTACTTGATAGAAATTAAAAATAATGCCTATACCTTGTATAAAATTAACTTACTTTTATAATTGGTAAACTCCAAGGTAAAATACAAAGCATTGGAGCTTATAGGTAAACAAATTTTTTAATGGAAACTATTATAGTTAGTTAAATTAAATGACAATAAAACTACAATAATTAACAGAATGTACTGTACAAGTGCATGTATTTAGCTTTCCAATCGACCTTCATTATCACAATTACCATCAAATATATTATTATGTTCTTTGTGTGATAGCAGCACTTTTATGTGTCATGAAATCTTTCCAACTACCTTCAAGTAGGTATTATTATTCACAAAAGGGAAATGGAAAATAATATTAAAAAAATGGATAATTTGCTAATTGATGTAATACCTTGGATTTGAACTTTTTTTTCTTAATCCAGTATCAAATTACTCTCTACTACATCATGCTCCAAGTAAAGGAAGATATTGATCTTTGATATTACTCAGTGCCCTAAAAGTATGCAATGTCAAAAATTAAATTTAGTGTTTGTTTCTTTATGAGTTTTCATCTCTGTTAATCCCATCAGCATTCTCATTTCCTCTGAATTTTCCCTATTCCATGTCACAATGTACTTTGTAACACTATTTCTCACATATCTTTGTCAGACTTAATCATCCATAAGAAAGCTTTGAGAAGGTATAGTTTTCAGTTCTTCATTTACTTCTCTAATTGTTGTGACTTCTTGGGCAAATAATTTAATATTGTTGAGCTGTAGTTTCCTCATTATTAAAATGCTGTCTGCCCTGTACCTCTCATAGTAGCTGTGATCTCCTGACCTTGTTTCCCACTAGGGTGACTGAATCGATAGGGTGGGATTAAAAGAACTGTGAGGATATCTCTGCCTTCGGTCTCAACCCCATACTTTTTCAGCATTTTAACTTCTTCATGATTCAGTGAACATTTCATCTCAACCCCTTCTTGATGTTTTAGCATCAAAATTAAAATTAAAAGGCCATATAAAGCAATTATTGTCTAGATGCCTCATTGGAGATGCAACTGTGATTGTCTCTTGGTTGTACTGACAAAGTTGTGAGTAGCAAATGAAATGGTGTATGAAAAACTAGTCTATAAATAAAAATGACTGGTGGAGGACTGTTATATATTATCATATATAGCATTATGATATAATAGTACCTACTAATATTTTATAATATATTAATACATTAATATCTAATATATATCATATATTATGTTTTATATATTGCTTTATTATTATGCATATATAACTATCTGTAATCACATATTATTTACCACACACACCTAATAGTGGTATTTTTACTGCGTTAAATAATAAAATAACATTTTTTTTTTGCTGTATTACAAAAGGAAGACTAAACGAATAAATAAATTTCTGTACAATTATACTAGAGGTTGGAAGATGTAGATTCCTTAGCTGCCTTTGGATATGATCCATTAATGTTTTGGTCAGTCTGACTTCATTTGGTAAATTTATTTTGCAAATTTACTGAAGTTATAAATCCCTTTAATATCAAAAGTAATATGAACATTTTAAGAATCTACTTCAAGACCATAATGTGAATGAATCAAAAATCCAGATACTTAGAGGAGACTAGAAAAAACAAGTGTTGTATAGATTTAGAATTTATCAATAAAGATCCTAGGCATAAATCTAGCTAATAGCATTGCATCTATTCCATGTCCGTCTTGAAATAGGACAAGATACTTCAATATTGTTTTCCATATTTCTTGAACCATTTTACACTCCTGACAACAATATACAGGAGTTCCAATTGCTCCATTTACTTATTTTAAAGTTTTTGTTTTTGTTTTCGTTTTTGTTTTTGTTTTTTTATAATAGTCATCCTAACAGGTGTGAGGTTATATTTGATTGTGGCTATCATTTGTATTTCCTGATGATTAGTGATGCTGAGCATCTTTTCACATACCCCTTTGCCATTTGTCTTTTTTTTTTTTTTTTTTAGAAATATCTATCTATTCAATTGTGTTGCCTGATTCTAATTGGGCTATTTATCTATTATTTATTTATTTATTTATTTATTTATTTATTTATTTATTTATTTATTTTTGCTATTGGATAGTAAGATTTCCTTGTGTGTTTTGAATATTAATTTGATCTTAGTCCGTTTGAGCTGCTATAACAAAATAGCATAGACTGGGGGGCTTATAAATAACAGAAATTTATTTCTCACAGTTCTGGAGGCTAAAAGTCCAATTTGGGGTCATACGATGGTTTGGTTTTGGTGACAGCCTTCTTCTGTGTTTCATACTGCCGACTTATTTTATCCTCACATGGGAAACTGCAGAGAGAAAGAAGCAAACTCTTTTCGGACTCTTATAAGGGCATTCATCCTTCATCTAATTCTAATAACCTTTCAGAGGACTCTCCGGCTAACACCATCACATTGGGGGCAGGATTTCAACATATGAATTTTGTAGGAACACATTCAGTCTATGACGAATTCTTTCCAGATATATGGTTTGAAAATATTTTCCCTCATTCCGTAGGTTGTTTTTTCACTGTGTGATTATTCCTCTTCTGCAAAAGCTTTTTAGCTTAATGTAGTCTCACTTGTCTATTTTTGCTTTTGTTGTTTGTGCTGTTTTGTCATATCCAAGACATCATTGCCAAACCAATGTCATTGAGGTTTTCTCCTATATTTTCCTCTAGGAGTTTTGCAGTTCCAGGTCTTACATTTAAATATTTAATTTGTTTTAAGTTGACTTTTGTGTATGGTGTAAGATAAAGGTCTAATTTCATTCTTTTGCAAGTAGATATCTAGTTTTCCAGCACCATTTGTTGAAGAGACTTTCCTTTCCTCATTGTGTTTTCTCAGTTCTCTTTTCAAAAATCAGGTGACTCTGTATGGATTTATTTCCAGGTTTCTGTTATGTTCTGTTGGTCATTATGACTGTTTTTATGCCTGTACTGTACTGTTTTAATTACAAATGCTTTGCAATATATTTAGAAATCAAGAAATGGGATGCCTTCAGCTTTGTCACTCTTTCTCAAGATTGCTTTCAGGGCCCTTTGTGATTCCACATGAATTTTAAGATTGTTTTTACAATTTTTGTAACAAAAATGCCATTGAGATTTTGATAGGGATTACATTAATTCTGTAGATAGCTTTGGGTAGTAGTGACATTTTAACAAAATTAAGGTTTTGAGTCCATGAATACAGGATGTTTTTTCTATCTATTTATGTTTTCTTTAATTACTTTTATCAGTGATTTGTTGTTTTCAGCATGCAAATTTTTTATACACTTGGTTAAACTTATTGCTAAGTATTTTATTATTTTTAATGCTGTTCTAAATAGGATTGTCTTCTTAATTTTTTTTTCAGAGAGTTCTTTATTAATGTATAGAAATAACATATAGAAATGATTTTTGTATGTTGATTTTTTATCCTACAACTTTATGTGTTTATTATTTTTCAGAGCTCTGTGTGTATGTGTGTGTGTAAGCTAATCATACATTGAGAAAATACCCAGATGGAATGGGTTTTGTGTTTTGTCCAGTTATATTTTTTGAGAATTGATTTTTTTAGGAAAGGACAAAATACTCTCATGTCTTCTAAACTGCATCATTTTTTAAAGCCAGTTGTATTTGACTGTTTAATACAACTGGGATTCCATCTCAGTAATCTAATTGAATTTCAGATCTGAGTTATAGCTGAGACAGTTCTAAATCAGAGCTCATTTTATTACAGTGCTAATACACTGCCTAGATCTTTATAATCTCCTCTTCACTGACTTCAGTTCTGTTTACGTGGATAGGCATCATACAAATAATACCTCGTGATCTGTCTGGAGTGAATGTCTGCCATTGTCTGGAAGTTTATTTTCAAATAATCTATTGAACATGAAAGTTGACTGTGAATATTGACATTAAGTCTGCCGGTTTCTCCCTCCTTTAATTTACATACCTAATTTTCAGCACTTCGATAACCTGAATTCTATCACCGTGGTGTCCTTCCTCTCCCCAATGATTCTATATCCTAGTTTGCTCTGTATTTGAGCCTAAACACGTAGGTTCAATGTGCACAAAATTATTCTCTTTTATATATAACATTTATGTTATATTCATTTTCACGCTATGTTTAAAATAGCATATAAAAGAGATCAACAAAAATTTAATGAGATCGAGATATTGTTATTTCAATATTTATTGAATATATTTAGAGCTAATGTAGTACAGATACTTCATAGCCAATATTCAATATCTGAAAAAAATATTTTTTAAATAGGTAATAAGAACAATAATTTTCTATGGGAATCATAACAATTTAAGAAAGTTATGTTATGCTATACAGTGTAAAGGATTTTTTTGTTTTTGTAGGAAGACAACTATTAAGATTAAGAAATAGAATTTACAATTTGGAAATGGAAATTTCGCTTGAGTAGCTGTCCTTATACATTTTTACCATAACCATCAAATTACGTTTAATGAATGCTACTATTAAACATATGGTGTTATACAGCAAATTAAATTGAATCATTGTTTTATATGTCCATTTTGTCAATAGTCATTTCCCCTAAAATATTCTGCGTAAGGAACCAGGTTAGGTGCTATTGGAAACAAAGACATGTAGGAGTAAACACACAAGGCCAGATATTATCTAAGTTCATGAATAATACCACACAAAACTATAAGCTCAAAACTGAATCACAGGTAAAGTGCATTAGGAAATCATAGGAGAGAAAATTCAGTTTTATTCCTAGATGGGAAAGTCTCTGCGAAGGAAAGAAAATTGAAGACACCTTGAAAAGCAGATATGGTTTGGATATGCAGAGACATAGGAAGTTACAAGCATTTTCCTTAGAACAAATGAACAAAGATGAACAATAAAGTGTATGGCAAGTCTACAGAAAACCATTAATTTTGGCAGAAACATGAGATTAAAAATAATTATATATAACATTGGTAAAATAAACTGAGGCTATTTCATGGAGAATTTTTAATGTAGGTTTCCATAGATTAGTTTTTATAGCCGTATTCATATACCTTAAAGATCTATAAATAATTTTATTTCTTTAGTCACAAGTACACAAATGGCATCTTATCCAAATTCTTGGATATGCACTTTCCCTTACACTTTATTTTAAACTTCTCTCTTCAATGCTAACTCTCCCTGTCCTACTTTTTAATTTGTTCATTTCCTGGTCTCTATGGCTGAGCCAAGAGTTATCAAAGCTTTTATCTGCTTCCCATGTAAAAGTGAATTTTTTGTTTGTTTGTTTTTTAATCTTCTTTAATGATGGAGAACACTTTTTCTGGTTCAGTAGTTGAATGCTAAGTGCCGAAGACTTGTTGATGTATTTCACTAAAGATATTGCATGAGTACAAATTTAAGTAGTACACTTCATCTGCCACAAATTATTGGATTTGTGCAGGAACTACACATGTGAATTAATTGTGGAAATTATGGAATCATCTCTCCTGTATCCTTTGTCTTTGAGGAAAGTGTTAATCTATATAATTTCGCCAGGGACATAGTACTGTTTCTAATTTACAATCTTGGCCAGGGGCAGAGAGGTAGTGACAGGGACTTCTACTTCACCTCCTCTACATAAACTATACTTAGGTCAAAGAGCCATTGTCTGACCAGCTGCAAAATATGTAAATATAGGAAAAAAAACATACTATACATAGGGTTCGGTACTATTCACGGTTTCAGGCATCCACTGGACATCTTGCAACATATTTCCCATGGATAAGGGGCAACTACTGTACTCTATTTTTCTCCCTCCACTCCCTCGTTTCATGGCAATTACTAATATACTTTCTGTTTCTATGGGATTGCCTATTTTAGACATTCCAGTTAAATGGAATCATACAACACATGACCTATTGTGACTAGATTCTTTAACTTATCATGATGTTTTTAAGTTCATTCAAGTTGTAGCATATATTCACGCTTCATTCCTCTTATTGACAAATAATTTCCTTTGTATGGATATGTCACAATAGTAATTAGAATATAGTAGGAGACATCAGATTCAGGAAAATTTTAGTTCAGTGGGGAAATGGTTTTAAATACTGGTGCAAGAAAAACTAGACGTATATATGGAAAAATATTAATTTTTGTCCAGCTCAGAATAAATTTATCTTCAGTTGAGACTGATCAAAAAAAAGACAAAACGTTTGTACGTGCACACACATGCACAAACACACATGCACACACAGAAATATAACTTTGTTGATGGAAATAAAAATACTCAGTACGATTTAAAAAAACATACATTTTTTGTGTCAGAAAACTAGGATGAAGATAATTTTTTTTGTTTGGAAAAAAGTGAGTGGCTATGATGAAAATTGTAAAATAAAAGAGAGATTCTTGAGATAAGTGAAAAAAGATGGAAAGCCACTAAAATTAGAAACAGTAAAGATTCATACTGAAAATAAATTAAACTGGTGAAATTGGAGGAAAAGTATTTCTATTTCTAAAAATGCAAATTGTAAGGACAAAAAAAAGAATATGATGTCTAAAAGAATGATAATAAATGGAGAGTGAAAAGCTATTCTTTGCATAAAAGAGGTTTCAGTTGGAAAAATGTACTATATCAAGCAAATTTTAACTGAGAAAGCTTTATTACATTATTAAATATATACTTGCATGTATGTGTTCTAGGGAAAATTAATATACAGAGCTTTATTCTTTTATGATAAATATTTTATGATATTTTAAATATTTCCCCATGGTATTTGAAATATTTAAATATTTCCTCAAATTAAAATATGAGGAAAAACAACTCTCACAAATGTATAAATAATTGTGATAAAATGAAGTTGGCTTCACTCTAAGACATAATGGAAGAAGGACTTAAGAATTCTCATGTGTTAATATTAAGACACCAAAATGTTTTATTGGATGTTACCAATTTAGAGGTTTCAAGATTATTCATTATTTTTCTGATTATTCTGTTACATACTTAGAAAGATATTTCCTACTTTTCTACCATGAATTTGACTTCATTATTTTTTCTATATCTGTTATATTTTAATATGTATGTTTTTACATTTTAAAGTGAACATTTTTATCACTAATAATTTATTTTGCCTTAATATCTACTGTCTGATATTAATATATCAAGTTCTTATGTTTATTAATTACCCACCATAACCTATTTTATCTTTTAATTTTTTCTTGCTGTATTCTTATGTTTGAGATATTTTGTGACTTACACATAGTTTAACAATGGAAAATATATTGTACAAATTCATTTTGATTATAGCATTCCAAAATATTCTATAATTGCAGTTTTTGTTTCAATATTGATAGAAAGTTGGAAGAACAAAATAATAGAGCTAAATCCTAAATTAATAAGTTGGAAAATAGGATACTAGAATTGATAAATTTAAGAAACTCATTCTTTTAAAAAGAGATTAATTTCTTGTCATTCTTTTCAACAGGAGCACAAAAAGAACACATACACTAAAAAATGATGTAGAAAAAAACATTAAATTTGTATATAAAAATTTAAGAGAATAATCTATAACAAAATACTACCTAAAGGATTTGAAAATTTTGATGTAATGAATTATTTTCTTCTGTCCATTTTTTTGGTCACCCAGTACATTTTAAAATAAAAGTGAAAAAGATTTTACATTTTTTTCCTTTTGTTAACAATTTCTAGTATTACTGTTTTATTACAGGGCAACTTTGTACTATTTCCACTTTATGAAAATAGTGTATGTGTGTGTGTGTGTCTGTGTGGGTGTATGCGACCTTTATGTGGTCAGTTTTCTGAAATGTTCTATGTACATTCAAATAGGCGCATTGCCCAATGTTACAGTTTTAAAATCTGACATATATAACAGTACGTGTAGCTTATTAACCTTGATCATCACTATTCTTATTTCTTCTTTGTTTAATTGACCTTTCTAGTCCATAGAGTGATGTGTTCATCTCTCCTTGCTTTTGTGTTCCTTCTATTTTACCTTCCATTTATATGAAGATGGTTTCTGTGTAATTACAGTGAAAGTACCATAAATGCTATATTTTCCTTATTAATTCTGAGTTTCAAAAATGTAAATAATGTTTTTTTTAAATAAATAGTTTATTATTTTAGATCACTTTTAGGTTACAAGAAAATTGAGAGGAAGGTATAGAGATTTCCTATATACTCCATTCCCACACGTGCTTAGCCTCCTCCATTATCAGCATCACACATCAGAATGGTACTTTTTACCAAGGATAAACCTTCATCATAATCACCCAAAGTCCATATTTTTATTAAATATATTTATATATTAAAGTTCACTCTAGGAGTTGTATGTTCTGTTTGGACAAATGTATAGTGATATATTCATCATTATAGTATCATACAAAATACTTTTCACTACTCTAAAACTCCTCTGTGCTCTTCCTATGCATCTCTCCTCAGGCCCCCTTTTCTAACCCCCAAACCCACCCCTCTGACAACCACTAATCATTTATCTCCATAGTTGTTTTTCTTTTTCAGATGTCATACAGTTGGAATTACACAGTATGCAGCCTTTTTAAGTTGGCTTCTTCCACTTAGTAATATGCATGTAAGGGTCCTTTTCTTCTTTTCATGATTTGATAACGCATTTCTTTTAAATGCTGAATCCCGTTTTCTGGATTATCATCTTTAATTTATCCATTTACCTACTGAAGGACATCTTGGTTCCTTCCAAATTCTGGCAATCACAGATAAAGTTGTAAATATGTGTAAATTTTTATGTGGACATAAGTTTCAACTCCTTCGGGTAAATCTCAAGAAGCTTGGTTGCTGGATCATATGGTAAGAGTGTGTTCAGCTTTGTAAGAAACCACCACACTGTCTTCCAAAGTGCTATACCATTTTTCATTTCCACCAGCAAAGTATGAGTATTTCTGTTGCTTCACATCCTTGCCAGTATTTGATGTTGTTAGTGTTCTGATTTTGTCCATTCTAATAGGTATGTAGTGGTATCTACTTATTATTTTAATTCCATTTATCTGATGAAACATATTTTCATATGCTTATTTTCCATTTATAAGTATTCTTTGATGAGATGTCTTTTAAGATCTCTGGCCCATTTTTTAATTAGATTGTTTTCTTATTGTTGAGCTTTTAGTGTTCTTGTTATATTTTAGATAACAGTCCTTTATTGGTTGCATCTTCAGCACATACTTTCTCCTAGTCTGCAGCTTGTTCTCTCGTTCTCTTAACATTGTTTTTCACAGAGCAGAAATTTAAAATTTTAGTGACCCCTAGCTTATCAGTTATTTCTTCCATGGATCATGTCTTGGGATAAAGTCATCCCCATATCCAAGATCAGCTAGATTTTCTCCTATGTTATATTCTAGGATTTTTATAGTGTTACATTTTACATTTAGGTCTATAGTCCATGTTGAATTAATTTTTGGGAAGTCTGGGTCTAAAGTCATTTCTCTTTGCATGTGAGTTCTCTAGTTGTTCCAGCACTATATGTTAAAGAGGCTATCTTTAAAACATTGAATTGACTTTGACCCTTTGCCAAAGATGAATTGACTATATTTTTGTGGGCAAATGTTTTATTTTTATTCTTAATGCTTTGACATCTGAATTTTAACTCTCTGTCCTTAAGATTGTAAACTCTTTTGGAATACAGTTATGTAGGAGTCTCTTGTGTTTCTGTAGTCTTGCAATCAGAGTCTTTACTTGGTTCCTATTTTCTGTACTATCTTTTCAATAATGTGTGATATAAGGCCTAAAATTAAGGCCCGATATTATGTGCTGCTTTGAGATCTGGGGAAAACAAGAGACACTCAAATGGTCTAAATACATGTTTCGTTTCCCACTTTACTCCCACACAAAAAATAAATAAATAAAAGGTCCTTGGCCCAATAACTTTCTCTATCGTAGCAGCCTGGCATAATTTCTGCTTGTGTCTGAGTAGCAGGTTTCACTTCCTTTCCAGCTCACAGAATTATTCCAGTAAGTTAATCACATCCTCCCACAGAAACCAGGGGTTACTCCATTTTCTTGATACTACAAAATCAGCCTTCCACGTCCCCTGCTTGTTCTCTGTTTCTGACTGCAATACCTGTGTGGTCAGCATGTCATGCTGTGTCCTTCTCTCATAAGAAGGGAATAAATTAATTGCTGGGTGTAAATGCAATTAATAAACTATTGTTGTTCTTGGAATTGGGTTGTTTGGTATTGGATTTTGTGTTTGGCCATCTCCACACTTCTAGATGAAGAATCCTTTCCTCACCAAAGAATGGTTAAAATGTTATGTTTGCATAGTAAACAGCTTTTAATAATATTTTTTTTATGTTTCTGGAGCAAAGGGCTGATTGGTTTACTGTCTAGTATAATGAATTTATGTCTCTTTACATAAAGCAAGGGTCATCAGACATGTCTGCTTGCAGCTCATTATAAAAGTCTCAGTTCTCTAAGTTCAGGGTTCCTTGGCTGTGATACACAGCTATCGCTTGTGTAGCATGCACCTAAGTTGCTCTACCAAGACTCTGTAGGGCTTGAGAGGCGAGGGGAGTCAATACAAAGCTGACTCGTGAGTAATAATGTTCCTTTTCTCTGACCCAGTAGTCACACGTCTTCTTCTAGCGTACACGAAACTGGCAAGATAACTTGTTAATTTTCAAGTAGAGTAAAACAAATTCTTCATAATTCTTGACAACCTTGCTTTATAAATTTATTTTTGCTGGTACGCTTTTGTCCATTCCTTTGATTTTAGCCTTTCTCAATAGCTTTGTTTTGATTTATTTTTATACCTTATACATGATCTTGAGTTGAACTTTGCCTTGTGGTATATTAAAATTATTTAAATATCTATTTATTGATGTGACTGCTATGTTGAGACTCCATTCTGTGATTTTATTTTAGATTATATTTACCATATAGATTATTATAAGTATTGGTTTGCCTATGTGATTCGTTGACTTTTTAAAAATTAATTTTATATTGCTTTTATGTTTCATTCTGCTTTTCTAGTGATTTCCTTTATAGGAATACTAGTTTTTAATTGTTTCAGTGATTTATGTTACTTAAGTTTCTCTTCGTTAGCATTGAATGCTATTTTTTCTCTCACTTATTTTCTTAGCATTTTATCAATGAGCTTCTTCTACTTCGTACATTCTCCTTTCTCCAATGTATTTATATTATTTATTCTTTATAGGAATATACATTGACATACATTATTGCACTTATTTTTACTTTTGCTTTCATCTTAGCTGTACAGTCAAATATGTACAATGCTCACTGTCACACCTTGTGCAAAGATACCCTAAGTCATATCTTATTTACCTACAGCTTTTCTAGTAGATTTTTCTGGAAAGTCTGTGTGTATGAAATTTTGTTAATTATTGAATTTTTGTAATTATAATACAATATCCTTGTTGCTTGATGGATAACTCTGCTTGGTATAAAACTTTTGGCTCAAATTTATTTCCTCGAGATTTTTGAAAATCTAAATTGTTCTGTTGTTGTCTCACTTATATGATGTTTTTTGAGCATTCTGGATCAATGTGGTTTTCTTTCCATTTCAATTTCTTGATCTTTTTTTTCTGGATTCAAGTAATTTTATTAGTATATATCTGATAGTTGGTTAGAGGGATCAAGATTTTTCAGATATACAATGAGCCTATTTTATTGGTAGCTTCAGGCACCATGTTGTTTCTGGAAACTTTTCTCATGTTATAATTTAAATATCATATCTCTCCTATTGTTTTGTTTTCCTTTTGCAGAGATGCTAGCAGTGTGTATGTTGTGATTTCTTTGTCAATTATTTAAACGTAACACTAATTCTCTAATTCTTTATATTTAATTCTAACATTTCCTCATTTTTTTTTAATCTTTTGATTATTTTCTTTTCTTGATACCCTTTATTATATTTTTAGTAGAAACTGCTTTCTCTTATGTACTTTGAATTTAGTCTCATTTCTGGGATGAATTTTCCCTCCCCCTGACCAATTTTTTTCATGAATTTAGTCAACTCTTTTTTCAGATGTTCCCATGTTTTATCCATTTCTGTTATTGACTTTTAATCTAGTTTTTGTTATTCTACGAATTGTATTATATTATTTCTCCTCTTCATAATTGTCTTTCTAATGAGTATTTTTGTCAGCTAAAATGTTTTGCTCTAACATGTCTTTTTTTTTTAATTAAGTTTATTGGGGTAACGTTGGTTAATACAATTATATAATTTTCAGGTGTACATTATAATTTGACATCTGTATATTCTATTGTGTGTTTACCACCCAAAATCCAGTTTCCTTCAGCTACCATATTTTCGATCCCCTTTACCCACTACTCCCTCCTCTTCTCCCCCACCCCACCCTCTGGTAACCACTAGTCTATAGTCCATGTCCATGAGTCTCCAACATGTTTTTTTTTTTAATTTAGTATCTTTTTATAGATATTGCCAGGTATATTCCCATTATTGTGAAATGTCATATACTTTCCTTGATTAACAATAGTAGGTATGGGCATATATAACAATGAGCATTTTAATTAATAAATTAATTATTTTTGAAGAGAGAGGGATTAGGCTTTTCTGATTTCTCTAAGACCCTTAATTTTCACTTGTTTCTTCCTTTTCATCCTTTACCAACAGCCTCCAGAGGATACCATCTCCTCCCCAATCATTTTCCTTCTGTCTAGAAGTAGTACATTTCTTTAAATTCCTATTTATTTTCACAGAATTTAGTGTGTTAACCACTAGATCTCAGACCTGTTCTTAGCAATTTTACACACAGGGAAATTTGGGGGTAAATTTTTATGTGTATTCTGTCACTGACCTCTCCTCTTTTCTGTGAAATCTATATACCAGGCTCTCTGCTCTAGTATGGCCTTTGGATGGCTCTGCCTATTTTGAATGCTTTGTTACATATGAATTAAAGGTAATAGTAATTTCTATGTACTCTTTAAGTTTAAATATGGGAAATGGTGGTTTATTTACTCTCCTTTATAGTACATTTGATATTTGTAGAATGTGTTCAGTAACAGATTTAGACAAAAATAGTTCGTTATGTCATTCTATAATATTTTCTCAAAAAAATACATTTTAGCAGAATTAGTTTAATGAATATAAAGAAAACAAATATAGTAAAATAATAGTTATGGAAAAGTCGGGGAAATGTTTATAAAAGTTAAAATTGTCTCCATATTTAGATGAATTTTCATTACTCTGATCTTCTAAAAGAACCATTAATTATTGAAATTTATTTTCTATCATAGAAAGTAATGGAAAATTTCCCCACATGTTTTACGATATTGGCCTAGTACTGAAACTCTAAAGAAACTTATTTGTAAATACTTTACAAACCAATTACATATTCTTGTGAATATAAAAAGTATATACTTTTATAAATAAAAAATCTAACACTAAAATAAACTCCAAAAATATTCTATCATGATAGATCATAGAAAAGATTTAATTAAGGAATATAGGAATATGACAAAACTAAAAAATGAATATGAATATGTCAAGGAGAAATCAATATAAAAATTTAGTATATGTTTAAAAAGTAGTAAATAAAATACAGCACTATTTTGTCTTTAAGTTCTTATCTATTTATCTATTTATTTATTTATTTATTTATTTATTTATTTATTTATTTATTCATTCATACATATATATACACATACAAACAAACCAGGCTAGCGGCTGGGAAGTCCAAGATAATGGTGCCAGCAGATTCAGTATTTGGTGAGACCCACTTCTCAGATGATATGTTTTCACTGGGTCCTCACATGTGGAAGAGGCTAGAGTGCTCTGTAGGGTCTCTTTTATAAGGATCCTAATCCACTTATGAGTCATACCCACCCATCTTTCAAAGTCTCCGCTACCTAATACTATATAGCCTTGGGCATTAGGATTTCAACATATGAATTTGGGAGGACAGAAAAATTCAGACCATGCAACCTCTAACAACTTGAGTATGGAATATCTTCCCAATTTCGAAATTAGTATATATCAGGAAAAGGGACTCAACTTCATGTTAAAGAATGGATTCTTGATTTCAAAAAAGGTTATATCACTCTTAAAAGTCTGCTCTGCTAGGATTGTTGAAGCATTGTTCTAATGTCTTATTATGAAAATTCTCTTTTCATAATGTGTGGTTAGAATGCTAGAGCATCCATTTCCAATTTTATAATAAATATTGAGGAAAATAAATGCATGTCTGCTGGTGAAGGTATATCATTACTACTATCAGGATAACTGAAAATACAAAATAATTTACACAGATTGATCAAAGGTACTGCAATAAATTAGGCAGTATTTTCTTTAAAATCTGGATTTTTGCTTCTCTTTCAGGAAAATTAAAAACCCAGATGTTATCTAATAGACTTTCTTCAGGGAAAGATAATATCTTATTTCCATAGTAGTCCAAAGTGTGAACAATAGACTTAGGCAATACCTACACCAGCAAATTTTTCTGATTCCTCGTCTACTCCTTTGTCCATGACTGATTGAAGCTCCCTTCTTGGTTCTGTCAAAATAAAAAATGCACTAGACAAGTTAAGAAAGCAAGGAAGACTACTACAATTAGTGAGAGAGATTGTATTAAAGATAGAAGAGTATTTTAGTGCTGGAATAAGCAGTGAAAAAGGTGGAAGCATTAAGAAGTACAAATTGACAGTTACAAAATAGTCACAGGGATGTAAAGTACAGCATAAAGGATATAGTCAACAATATTGGAATAACTATATATGGTGCCAGGGGGATAGTAGACTTACTGTGGGGGATCACTTCATAAATTATATAATTGTGTAAGCACTATACTGGTACACCTGAAACTAATATAACATTGAATGTCAACTGTAACTGAAAATTTTTTTAAAAATTACTGGAGAAAGTACTGGAGAAAGTTAAGGGGAGGATTGGTTAATGTCACTAGGCCATCTGTGTTTGCTAGTAGGTGCTTATGGAATTTAAGCTCCTACCCACCCACAGAGACCAGAAAGTAGGGGTACTATCTTTTTTTGATGATTACGTTTCGAAGGGAAGGCTCTCAGATGATTGAGAAAGACATTTCAGATATTAAAACTGGCAAGAGGCTGAAGGTTTATATCTGAAAGAAACAAAGAAAGAATTTGCAATTGTAAGTTTTCTAAAGTAAACACTCTAAGAAAACACAAGTCAGAAACTTATAGTTAGGAAGAAATCTGTCTAAAGTTCCAATATTTTTACTCTCACATAACTTTTAAAAATATGTCCATGTCTCTTTCTCTTCTACTAAACTGGGAGCTTCTTGAAAGTAGATATTTTATTGAAATAAATGGTACAGTATTTTATAGTGTTTTATTTTTTTCTATTAATTCTCTTTAGTTGAACCCTCTCATACTGATGTTGGGCTGGCTTTGAACTTTGTTTAGCCCCATAGAATATTTGCCATTACGATATAAGCTGAGGCTTAAAAAGTCTTTGTGCACCAGGACTTTCTCTCTTCCTGCTCTTTGAAACTTTGATGTTACCAAGTCAAGGATCATGGATTAACTTATTGATGAATGAGAAACCTACGTGGGCCAAAGACAAACTGTCCTGATTTAGAGTTCCCTAGATAAAATAGCCTCCCAAATGCCAGTTATGTAAGGTTAGTCCATCCTAGACCATTCTGAGCCACAAGCAGAACACAACAAAAGAACCATTATATCAATATTTTTGAAAGAAATAATAAATATTTATGACTATATGCCACTAAGTTTTGTAGTGTTTGTTAAGCATTGAATCAATATACTATATAATTGATATACTATCTCTGGCCACTATCATAATATTTATACTAAATGTCTAATTACTTTGATGAATAAACAAGTAAATTAGTGACATAAATTAGATACCTAACCTGGGTAAAGTATCTAAGAGTCAAGCCATATAGGAAAACAAATAAACATGTAATTCATATGAAACATTTAACACAGAGTCAAGGTCATGGTAAGCATCCATACAAATATATGTTATCCTTATCTACATTTCTGGTAAGGTTAATTGATAAAATTAGGCCTCATTTTGAAAATATATTAGATGTTTATTCAAACAGTATTAGTACAGAATTATGTAGTTTATGTCAGTCCGGCCTTACAGAAGATAAATAAGGTGAAGCTTTAGCACTCTCCTTTATTTGGTTATACAGAGAAGCTGGTCAGACTCTCTTCAATGTAGTCATATACATTATTTTAGTATAGATCTACCTTTATATAATCCAAGAGAACCCAAGCAATTAGAGAACCAGTGAAACCAAATATACCTGTGTTAAGACAGTACACCATGTGCACATGTCTGCACAGGTGCACATACACACTCTAAAAGTCTATTAATTGTTCTATAATCCACTCACTTCCATGACTAACCTACTCATTAGACTTGTGTTTCCCCTAATTGTCAAAATCTCAACTCAAATAACATTTCTTGTGTCTTAACACATTGTAATATGAAATCTCAATCAGAGTGCTCATTTTATTCCCATTTATCTTATAGTTCATTTTTCTGCAATATTTTAGTTCCATTATACTTCACCTATCTGGTATTAACTTTATGTTCACAGTTTTTACACAGGGTTTTCTGTATAGTAGATACCTGATGATTGCTGTAAATTTTAATTTGGTAAAAAAATATGAAAAAAATTGAGCTATAATATTTTATGTGCTAAATATTATATAAGTTAAATATTTGTTATTAATATGACAGATATTAAGTAAATATAAGAAGAAAAACCTGTTACATTTAGTAATATAGACAAGCATTAGAAAAATATTGATGTATTAAAAAATTAATACTGGTTCTCTCTTAACAATATTAAGTCCACAAATTTTAATTTTCTGACTTCGTTTATATATATTTTTTAATTCTTATGAACTAAAAATGCATGTGTTTTCTAATAACAATTATTATTATTCTGTTGAGTAAAATATATATGTTCTCAAACTTTGAGTACATACACTTTTTGAGTAATTAAACTTTTCATCCAACACTGTTTTTAAAATATGTAAGATTAAAATTAACTTGGCCAGTTATTGGCTTTTTTATATTTTAAAATGCTTGGGTGTTTATTTTTTTAAGAACATTTATAACAGATGCAGTCAGTGTTGCAGCAAGAAGACGTAAACACTTTCATGTATGTCAGCCTAGCTTCTAAGAGCCAGCATCTGCACCTTTTTTATTGATCTGTCCTCAGGATGCTGGATATGTTTAGAGTTAATGTTTCATGAGGCAGAGCCTTAATCGCTGACCAGTCAGTGAATAAATATAAATACACCAGCTTCCTAATTCTTTGGTTAGTAATACTGACTTGTGTTTGTGTCATTCTGTTTCTGTTTGAGATTATTCTCCATATTCCACTATGTAGCCACCCTTTATTGTGGCCTTTTCTTTCCTGTATTGTAATTCCTCATTTACCCTGGCATCTCCCATCCGCTGCTTAAACTCAATCCTTTATTTTGAGTCTGGTTCTGATGGTACCCAAAATAACAAAAAACATTTAAAATTTTTATCAATATGAATAACTTCTCTTTGCCCTCAAATTACAACCAGGTGGGGGTGTATAGTAAACAAGGCAATTTTGTTGAGAATTTGGCTTATGAACATATAAAGTTACATATTTGTCTCATCGAAATAGAAGATTCAATTTAAGAATAAGTAATTAAAATAATTTAATAATATTGTAAAGAATTTTATGTCTTATTTTTTTTTTTGAACTAAAGAAAAATTCTATGCATCAGTTCATTAGAGTGCAAACTATAGACTAGAATTCCAGCAATTACATCTTGAGTAAATGAATGTTAATACTGAAAAGGAAGAAAACCTGGCAGTTAATGAGCAGACAGTGTCAGAGACATTGTCATCTTATTTAATATTTACGACAACCCTCTAATAAGATATAGGTAGAGCCTGAGACTTAGTGATTAATAAAGGATTAGATTTTAGGCTCTCTGTCTTGAAACTTATTCTGTGATATGCCTTTTTTGTATATAAACTGAAACTAAATGAATCATGTGGAGAATATTTTACTACATATTTATAAAATTCAGATTCTATTTATCAAAATATTATTTCTGTCATCTATCTATCATCTATCTATCTATCATCTATCTGTCTATATGTAAACACATAAATATGAAAATCTGTAGAACCATAGCATTAAACCCTTTCAATTTTATGTAAGACTATATTTCTCATACATTACTACTTATAAGTTGCTCAAACAGTAATGCCTAAAATTTCTTCCTTTAAAAATCCATCTTTAGACATCTGATATTTAATTATTTTTATATGTTATATATTAAGTGCAAAATCATTACTTTTTTCATGGTTGTGGTATTTATAAATAAAGTTATTATCCAGATAACAGTTTAGGTGGCTTTATCGCAAAGTAGAGTTTATTTCAGTTAAAAATTGAAAGAACAGCTGTTATCAAAATGTTTTATATTTTTGCATGACATAAAGGCTCTATTCCATGAATAAAACTTTTGTTTTTCTTTAAACATTAAAATTTTGAAGACTTTTTAGAATGCTATTTCAAGGTTTAAGGAAACATGACATTTCACTAGAAAAGTAGAGGTAAAAATTATCAATTCCTAAATGGAAAAAGGAAATACAAAGTTTTACTTATTCTATTAATTTAAGAAGAATCACATTAGTAAGTTGACAAACATGAAATGGCAGCATAAATTAAAAATCTATTCCAGATGTGACATCAACATGATTACCACATTAAATTTCAGAACTGCAGTTAAAATGTTCCTCTGATGTTTAAAAATAAATTCAAAAAAAACCTCACATATATCATACATATTATGCAATTTGGGCTAAACTATGGTGTATCTTTAAACATAGCTATCATTGACTGCTTTAATAGAAGATTTTTCAGAGTCATATGATTAAGCACTTAATATAAATTCAAATTATCAATTATTAAGCTTTTCACTTACCCCTGATATTGAAGAGCAAATTATTGTATGATAATAAGAAATAGCCATATAAATCCCCTAGTAATTTTTACTAGATGGGTTATTTTGAGAAAATTGATTTATTAGTGTCTTCATGTTGAGGACTTTTGAATGAAACATTGCTCTGGTCTCAATCTATATGTTTCTATGTATGTTTACATCTTGGCTCCACTTTCAGTGGTACACAAATCTTGACTGTTCTGTTCATCGTTCTATTCCATGACATAGTAAATTTATTGGCACTTATAGATTATTAATAATATGTAATAATTATTAAATTAATGAGTAATGTATTACTTAATGACCTAGTAAGGTAGATAACCAAACTCTATGTAAGAATATTTTTTGTTCAAGTTTTCTTGTATCAAACCAAGTTATAATTTTCAGATAAAATAAATTTAATTTGTGTATATAATATTGCTTTTTTGGAGACTTCTTTTTGATTTTTTAAAAAGTCATAGGTACCTGATGATCTCTAGACCTTGTAAGACAGCTAAATATAACATCAGGAATCAAGGAAATTTGTCTTTCTCATAGCTCTAATCCTAACAAAATAATATTTTGATAAATAGAATCTGAATTTGTCTTTCTCATAGCTCTAATCCTAACAAAATTTGTCTTTCTCATAGCTCTAATCCTAATATTGGGTGCCTCATCTTTTATTGTAAACTTTTTTTTTTCATTTGGAAGGAAGGCTCTATGATTTCATGTGTTATTTCTCAAATCTGTGTTTAAACATTCAAGTCTTTTTTCTTCCCAAACCATATCTGTGAGAATCTTCAAAACATAGCATTGGATTCTCTTATGTTGAAGCAATGGTGAGGAGCAAAATCTACTCTACTTGTTACATTCTTCAAATTTGGCAAACCCAGAGACACACAAATGGAAAGAACTGAATTTGAACATCGGAAAGAGACTTCCTACACTACTATTTTCCATTTAGGTTCTTATTTAGGGGATTTTTACCCAAAGACAGAGAGGTATCTAGATGTCGTTTCCAAATCTAAAGAGCAGGTATAGTGCATATTTTATATATGCACAGAATTATTTGTATTGTTTTAGTTAAATTTTGAAAGTTGAGAATATTGATATGGATTTTACCTGACAAAAGTATATACATAATGAATTACTGTGTTTAGTGTGTCTGTCAAAAATTGAGATCAGTCTGAGAAAAGTTACTAATCTCTCCATATGCTGTATAATCAGAAAGCTCATCAATATGTTTGGCTAATATAAATGTCTCCCAGTAAATGTCTCACATATTTTTCAAGGACCAATAAGCTTGACTTCTATAGCAAATGTAAGATGAAACATAACATGTTGACATTATATCAGTTTAATCTCATCCTATCAACACATTATCCATTATTCAGTATTTTATGAGCTTGAAAAAACATTTAAAAAATATCTAGGAAACAACTTGTCTCAATTTATATTTCAAAGTCTAACAAATATATTGTTCCTAATATCAATAAGAAATTATTTTATAGTACCAAAATCAGTATTCTAAGAAAATCATCTTTCAATATTTCATACTCATGGAAAATTAGGTGAAAGTGTAAAGCATATCTATTGTTTTAGTTTCTCATAGTTTGTTTTACAAGAAGTAAAAGAAAATGGGTTGCTATTATAGCTTAATGTTTTTGTATATGCCTGTATTTGCTAATAAATGTAAAGTTCAATGTTTTAAAATATACATTTCTAAATAATGAAATTTTTGGCATATTATTAACAGTATTATTAATAACTCTGATTAAACTGAGTTATGCAACTAGACAGTTAAGATCATTCATGATTTTAAAAACAGAGTTTTCAGTGTTACATTTTCTGAAACTTAGTGTTGAATATATGTTCATATTCTACTTCCATGAATATGTAACTAAAATACTACTAAATTAAAATTATCCATAAAATTTAAGACATAATATCCTGATTCTAAAGTAATATTAGATCAATAATGATCTCACATGGAATCATTTTTTTCTCATGTAATTTATTTTCACCATGAACTGTATTCTCTGTTTTGACCCATTACAATAATCCTACTTATATTAGTCAATTTTACTGTACATTATAGGCACTATTTAATTTAATACATGTGGCAATATTGGAAGTAATTAGAAACCAATCTTAACATAATTTTCTTTATGTACATCACTATGCGTAAATCAAAAAAACAAAACAATAACAACTGTTTTAGATTTCAAATCAGAAGATCATGAAAGAAATTAAACATATTTCAGGTTTATATGTATGTTGTTAATTTTTCTTGTCACTAGGAGCTAATTTTTTGCTTACCTGAAATAAGCAAAGTAGCCTACAAGCCCAGTGTCCCCCCAGAGGAAAAAAAAAATCAATTATTTTTGAAGATGGTAACTACTAATTTCAAAGCTCTAACTGAAAAAAATGAATATACCAGAAAACATAAAGTGAATGTAAGACTATCAGGAAACAGCATTGAGTTGCATATTTGCTCTTTTCACTGAAGAGGAAAACATTATTTTTAATAGACCGAGAATAAAGATTTTCTGTTATTTTTAGCTGTATGGAGAACATGAGAAATCTGAAGTTACAACAGGCCTTCCACCATCTATTACAGAGGAAATGATCAGAATTGGTATCCACTAATACGTGTATTACTGATCAGCCTCGGGTTCTCCTTCAATAATGCCTCAATATGACTTCACTTATTCCAGGCAATTATATGAAAATATGACAGTATTGATTTGAATACATTGAAATGACTTTAGGTGAATGGTCAGCCTCCTTTTTCACATATCAGTGGTCAGAAATATAAAGATTGTGGAATTTGCAATGAATTAATTTGTTTGGTTTGTTTCAAATTATTAATTCTTACTTTTTGAAGGAAATCAGAATATTATACAATGTGTACATCCCCTAACAAATTCAGATCATTATACCCAAGAATCTTATATACTTTGATGTATGGATAAGAGAAATAGAACTAGAAGAGATGATATAAGTGAAGAGAAAAAGAAAAAAAGAAAGGAAAGAGAGATATATATTATAAATGAAAATCCAAAAGATATTGAAATAATATTTTCTTAATAGTAAAGAATTAAAACAGTATTAAAACTACTACATAAAACAAGAAAACTGAAAAATAAGGCAGAGGAATGAGAAAACTTTATAGTGGAAAAAGGGAAGCCTTCAGTTGTGTCTTGATGGGAAGCTGTTGACACGGAAGTTACAGACAGACTAATTCTGCCAAACTCAAGTGATGATGGTTGATACCCTTGCTATAGCAGGTTCTCAGTAGTGTTTGCTTGTTTTCATTTATTTCTGCAGATCTTCTGCAAACTTTTAGACCATCTATTTTGTCTGGTGATCTTTGTCTGACTGTGTCATAACTGATATACATTAAGAAAAAAAGTATTCTTTAGATATTCTTTAAATATACTTACTTATAGAGCTAGTCAAAGAGTTATCAAAGAGAAAACCTAAACTTATCTGATTTTTGGAAAAAAATCTAAAATTTAAAGAATCGATAAGATGTATTTATTTTCTGTTTGATGACATAAATGAGTTACTAAAGACTGATCATCTTTCTCCGCTTGATCCTAAATTTGAAGTGGAGGTAAAAATTAAGGAATTTATTAATCAATCAAATCCTGTTCCTTTGGGGCTGGTCGTGACAGTGGTTATTGTTTACATTCCTGAACTGGTTGCTTTTGATAATACTCTGACTTTCTGGACTGGTTACTATAGACAGATTAGAGGTTAGCTTTCTCAAATGGTTATTGTAGAAAGGATGTTGGCTTCCTGGGTGAATTACTGGAGTTTGTGGGTGTGTTTTGTTTTTCATATATAGTCTGGTCATTGTCTGTAATGTCTGTGAGATCTTACATATTTATTTGAAATTCTAATTCCTGTTACAACATACTTTTCTACAGGAAAAGTAGTACCATTACACTATGTGAAATTTATATAATCCTAAAATATTCCAAAAATAACCATAAACATATAATGCTTTTCATATAAATCTCCAAGTCATTCCCATTAGTGTATATTGTCAATAGACATAACTCAAAAAAAATCTAATTACAAATTCAGTTTCCAAAAAGTTTATCTAGTCTTTGATAGAGTTGAAAAATCTTCATTCTGAATAATAATTTAAGAAATAGTTATAAATTCATAGAGAAAAAAATGGTAGTGTTTTGAAAATTGTTTGATTATTTAAACATTTTATAACTTTGTAAAATCACTTGAGATGTTAGAAATGTATTCATATTATTTTTCATTCACTTAACCATTCCACAGCACTGTCATAAAAAAAAAAGAATGAATGAATGAATAAATAAATAAATAAATAAATAAATAAATAAATAAGTAAATAAATAACATACATTCTGAGCAGCTGCAAAGAATTAGGCACTTAACTAAAATTCAAGATAAAAGAGTAAGACAGAGTATGCATAATGATTAGAGCTAGATGGCAGAACTATACCACATACTAGTTAAATGGCCTGGGTAACAGTAAAAATCAAAAACAAAAACAAAAAAAAGCTTATTTCTCAGTTTTGCCATCTGTAAAATGGGAGTACTTCATTGAGTTGCTTTGTTGATTAGAAAATTTATACTAGGTATTATTACTATATTTAATTTTTACAAAACTCTATGAGGAATGTACCTTCATTTTCTGTTAACTGCTTAATAAGGTTAAATTTTTGTTAAATTTTTTGACCAAGATCACTTTGTTCGAAAGTAGTAGTTTCAATACTGAGTATACTTTTCATAGCATGAGTAAATCACAGAATCTGAGTTCATTATGGAGTGATTCAGGTCTCATGAATTAAAGGTACAATTGTTTGATTAGAGTAAAGTTTGGTAATAGAGAGTGGACGTAAAATTATGAATACTGCTTGAAGCTAGAGTATGAAAAATCTCAGACTTTTCAAAAGCTAAGATTTAATTATTTTTTAGGATTCTAGAGAGCCAGTGAATGTTTTTAATCAATGAAATATAATAAAAGAGATGTTTTATAAAATTTGAAGAATATCAATCTTCTTTGAAAAATAGATATTAGAAAAGCCTGATGAAGATGAGACTATTTTATTACAGAAAAAAAAAGCAGTTGAAATGCTAACTAGAAAAAAATCCAATGGAAGTAAAAATAAGAGAGAAGCTGAGAGATAGGTAACTGAATAATTTAATAAGACTTTCAGTCCAAATTAATATGACTATTAACTATATTCATAACTATATAGAGTTATAAAAAGGTTACACATTTTATTTTAATAAACTAGAAAATGATGTCAGTATTTAACTTTTAAAATAATTTCAATTTTTAAGTGAAAATTGCTCTCAATATATTTTTATGCAAATTGATCTTTATAAATATTTAATTTACAGAGATTTAGTTTTCATTCTCATTAGAGGGTGTTTAAATGTTCAAAAATCAATTAATGTAATTGATCATATCCATAGTCTAAAAGAGAAACATGATATGATCATATCAATAGATGCACAAAAAGGATTTAACAAAATCCGATATCTATGCATGATAAAAACTCAGTAAACTGGTGACACAGAGGAACATCCTCAATTAATGGAATGTATCTACAAAAAAAACCTACAGCTAACATATGCAAATGTGTGACACTCAGAGCTAAGATTAGAAACAAGTCAAGTGTGTCCCTTCTCACCATTCATTTTCAGCACTGTACTAAGATTACTAGCTAATGCAATGAAACAAGAAAAGGGAATAAAAGGTACAAAGATGGCAAAGGGCAAATAAAATGGTCTATCTTTACAGATGACATGATTGCTTATATAAAAATCTGAAAGAATAAACAAGTAAACAAAAAATTCTTAGAACAAATAAGTGATTATAGAAAAATTGCAGCATACAGAAGTAATATAACAAAGTCAATTGCATTCAATGAACAAATGAAATTTGAAATTAAAGACACAAAATAAAAAACTTAGGTATTAATCTAAGAAAATATGTCTAGGATTTATATAAGGAAAATGACAAAACTCTGAAGAATGACATTATCAAGAGCTAAGTAAGTGGAAGAACAATCCATGGTCATGGATAGGAAAACTCAATATCATCAAGATATCATGTCTTCTCAACTTGACCTATAAATTCAATGAAATCACAATAAAAATTCTCACAAGTTATTTAATGGATTTTAACAAACCGATTCTAAAATTTTTATGGACAACCCAAAGACCCAGAATAGCAAACACAATATTGAAAGAGAACAAAGTTGCATGTCTACCCAACTTCAAGATTTACTATAAAGCTACGGTAATCCAGATGGTGTGATATTGGCAAAAGATGAGGCAAATGGATCAATGGAGCAGAAAAGAGAGCCCAGAAATGGATTCCCATGAATATTATCAGTTGATCATTGACAAAGGAGCAAAGGCAATACAGTGGAACAAACATAGTCTTTACAACAAATGATGCTGGAATATGTGGGTGTTCATATGCAAAAATATATGGACACAGACCTTACACCCTTTATAAAAATTAACTCAAAATGGATTATAGACGTAAATATAAAATGCAAACTATAAAACTACTAAAAAACCTAGATGACCATGGTATGGCAATGACTTTTTAGATAGAACACCAAAGACAAGATCCATGAAAGAAATAATGGATAAGCTAGACTTCATTAAAATTTAGATCTTCTACAAAAGATAATAACAAAAGAATGAGAAGATAAGCCACAGGCTGGGAGAAAATATTTTTTAAAAATTCATCTCATAGAAGACTGTTATCCAAAATATGCAAAGAACTTGTGAAACTCAGCAACACAAAAACAAACAATCCCATTAAAAATGGGCCAAAGACCCAAACAAACATATCACCAATGAAGGTATACAGATAGCAAATAAGCATGCAAAACCATGCTCTACATCCTATGTCATCAAGGAAATGTAAATAAAAACAATGCAATTTTACTATATACCCATAAGAAGGGTCAAAATCAGGAACACTGACAACACCAAATGCTGTTGAGGATAAGAAGCAATAGGAGCTCTTATACAATGCTGGTGGGAAAGCAAAATGGCACAGCTACTTTGGAAGACAGTTTGGCGGTTTCTAACAAAATTAAACAGTCTTACCGCATGATCCAGTGATTGTGCTCCTTGGTGTTTACCCAAAGGAATTGAAAACTTATGTCCAGACAAAAACCTGCACTCAGATGTTTATACAACCTTTATTCAAGTTTTCCAAAACTTGGAAGAAACCAAGATGTCCTTCAGTAGGCGAACAGATAAAGTGTCGTACATCTAAACAATTCAATAATACTCAGTGCTAAAAAATAAAATAAATAAATAAATAGCTATCAAGCTATGAAAGGACATGGACAAATTGTAAATGCATATTACTAAGTGAAAAAGCCAGTCTAAAAAAGGCTACATACTGTATGATTTTAATTATACAACATTCTGGAAAAGGCAGAATTATGGAAATAATTAAAAGATCAGAGGTTGCCAGAGATGGTCAGGGGGAGATGAATAGGACATTTTTAGGGCAGTAAAATTACTCTGTATGATATAATGATGGAAATTTGTCATTATATTTTTGTCTAAACCCATAGAATGTACAATACCAACAGTGAACCCTAAAATAAAGTGTTCGTTGAGTGATTATGATGTGTCAATATAGGTTTATCTTCAGCAAAAAAATATAGTAGTCTCATGAATAATATTGATAAAAAGGAAGACTCTGCACTTGTAATGGCAGAGGATATGTGGGAAGTCTATCTTCTCAATTTTATTGTAAACCATAATATATATATGTGTGTTTATATATATATTATTTACATTTTTCTCTGTAATCATTTACTCACTTAATTCTATTAACAGATTTTTGAAATTTATATTTTTAAATATGTTGTTAAATATATTTAAATTAAATTAAAAATATATTTTGTAAATATATTTTAAAAATTGTAAATAGTATTTATTATAGGGTGAAATATCTAAGGATAAATACAATTAATGTTTTCGAAAAATATGAAAGATCTATGTTTACAATAATAATATATTAGACTCTTATTTGAAGAGTTTTTATAAATATGCTAACTCAACATATCATTTACAAATGATAAGATGATGAATGAACTTAAATGTTTTGCCTGAGGATAATGGGCAAATTATGACCTGAACCCAGGTCCTTGAATAAAGCCTATTTTTTACCAAAATGATGCAATTTTGATGAAAATTTATGAGCTTTTTCCACAAAATTTCTGAGAACTGAATGAAAGAAAAAGGAGCAAGAATGGAAATAAAATAACCAGTTGCAGTTGCACTTAATACCCTATTTTATCCATCATTAATAACATAGTAATTAACTTTTAAAAAATAAAAATATTTTTTTTACAATAGAGACTTGCAAAAGTATCTATTCAGATACACTTTTCATAAAAGATAAATATTTTTAATATCTTTGGTATAAATTTTATACTGCTAAAATAGTTGAAGATCAAATCAAAATTGAATTTCATGTGGGGGAATTATATTTATTTCCAATAAATAGAGAAACAGAATCAAAATTTAAACAAAGCAATAACTTTCAAAGTAATAACTGCAATCTAATCTGAAAAGTCTCTCCATTGGTTTAAATAAAATGAAAGTAATTGAACCAAAGACTTATAGTAATGAAATTTCATATTTGACTGAAAAACAGCTATAGGACACTTAAACACCAACGTAAAAATTTAAGCTAATATAATTGAGTGAAAACTCAAACTGATTGCCACATGCAGACAATAAGTTAAGTGACAAGGAGTTGGCTTTATTTGGAAAGCCAACAAGTTGAGAAGATGGTAGACTAGCATCCTAAGAAAACATCTTGAAAGAGTACAGAATACAGGTTTCTTTTTTGTCAGGAGAAAAGAGGAATGGGAGTGGTTTGAGGTCAGGAGGTGATTGATGACCTCAGACATCTGGACATCAGCAAGAGTCCAAGAAGGATGGTGCAACTTCTTTGCTTTTGGTCAACAAACTCTGGTTGCCACGATCTCAGTCATCAGGTTCCTATAAATCTTATATAAACAGTAAATTTTGGTACATATCTTCCTTATCTCCTTGGGGAGGTAGTTTTGGGCAGGATTATTGTTTTAGTAATTCCTAGGCTACAGGTTAGATTTTTTTTTAATGATTAATATATCTATGCAGGACAAAAGAAAACGTGCTAACTGACATGTTATGGAAACTAGGCAGACTCGAGCAAGATGGAGTCAGAAAGATTGATTATTTTATTCTATTACACTAACTTTATTTAATAGCAATTACTAAACTGAATAAAATACTAAGATTATGAAGATAAAATAATTTCATATATTTTATAAAAGTAACCACCAATTATTTCGAATAATTACATTTAAGTAAGCAAAGATAGAGTGTTACAACCCCAAGAATATGAATACTTAGTGTAATATTTTAATTTACTTTGGATAATAATTAATAAACACATTATTTCTAAATTCAATCTGCAAAATTTTAGTCTTGTAAGACATGTTTTTTGTTTTAATCATATACATCACTAAATCAACATTTTGACTGAGCTTGTTCCTGGTGAGAAATGTAAGTAGGACAGAAAATTTCAGTAGCTTTGGAAATGAAAGGAAGACTTTATTTACTAATGGTCAATTACAACTAGTAACTTAAGCAAAACACATAGATAAGCAAACGTATGATTTTTTTTTAATCTTAAAGTGTAAAATGCAGAATACTTTATGATTTTCTTACTTGGTTTCAGTGTTATAGGAATTAGATTATAATCTAATAATCATGATATATATCATGTTTATGACCTACCATGTTTAAAAAATATTCTAATGTTTTCCTTGATATGCTAAGTAATCAAAGAGTAACTAGAAAATGTGTGTTGGAATACCAGAAAAGTTAAATAGATATATAATAAACATTTTTCTTTATTTTCCTTACAGCCTCCCTTCCTCCCTTCCTCCTTCCCTCCCTCCCTCTTTTCTTTTTCCTTTTTTCTTTTCTTTTCTTTTCTTTTTTCTTTTTTCTTTTTTCTTTTCTTTTCTTTTCTTTTCTTTTCTTTTCTTTTTTCTTTTCTTTCTTTTCTTTCTTTCTTGCTCTCTGCCCTGAGATGATTAAAATGCATGAAGTCACTGTCCAATTGTCAGATTATGAAATAACCTAAAATACATTATTTATTGCATAGAAAGATATATACCTATATACCTATAATTATAATGTCTCTTTTCCAAACTGGATGCCTCTCAGTGTGGTATCTTGAAGTTTAGAAATCATCCACTCCATATCACAGTCATAAACTCCAGAGTCCCCCCTTGATAACTTTCATGTGTTATCTGGGTTTATGTTTCAAAAAAATATTTTAAAAATCATGTAAATGGTTTCCTCTATATTCAATATTGTGAGCATACTGTGTGGTATGCACAATTATATTATTCATATTTATACTGTCTTGTCTTAAAATCCACCCTCTGCTTTCTGCTCCAGTTCTATGGATTTATTTTCTTTAATTCTCATATCCTATCATCATTCTTATTTTGTTTTTTCTAACGAGGGAATCTTTCATTCAAAATTTGCAAGCTGTTCTCTTCAGAGAATGGTATAATTTGGCAGAGATTCAAAGCAACACACTAAGAAAAAAAGGATGGAAATCAGCAAACAGTTCCCTTTTGAGGTTAACATGAACCATAGGGTTGAATGCAATAATGGCTGCAATAATTCCCCACCCTGAATCCTTTACAATGTGACTTTGCTATTCCGACGTGCCAAAAATATCTATAGGGAGAAGAGATATATAACTCAAAAGTAATTATGAGCTCAGCTTTGGGAGCACAATCTAGAAAGGTCTCAAAGTATGTTTAAGGGAGTTGTACCAGCAAAAGTACCACTATTCTAGAGTAAATGAAATTGTTCAAATACCATAAAGGTCTCTGAGCCCCCAGCTTTTTTAGGGAGAAGTAGGCTGAGAAAGGTAATCAGCTACTTAAATGCATCTTTTTATTATGCAATAGGATAGAAATAGCAAAGGTTAGAACCAAGAGCCCAGAGGACAGAACAAAAAGCCAAAGAGAAGCGTAGAAAAACACATACCAGAGAGCAGTAAGAAAATGAGGGACTAGCAGGCCTCTGTCACAGAGCAGTAGAGGAGACAGGACTTAGATTCCAGTTCCAGAGAGCAGAATCAGGCCATGATTAAGATTATTTACTGTCCCTTTGTTACCTCTAGGTGATCAAGATCTATCACTGCCCTGACGGTGCTGAGAAGGCCTTGGTCCTTTCAACTGACACAGTAAAGAATTACAGATCAGCGAAAATTAGAAAAAGTACAATTTATTAAAGTACATTTCAAGAGAGAATTGGGCTATGCCAGAGATGGCTGTAGCCCTGCAGAATTTAGGAAGTCTATCTTATATTGGCACTTGATAGGTGTTTACAGAGGTAGTGCTAAATAATTGGCATGTGAAGTCATTTGATTGACATTTGGTGGTTGTATAACCCTTTGACTATTGTGCATGCGGTTACCTAGAATTCAGTCTGTTATAATTAGATTCATGAACTTCCAGGCATATGTATGATATTGATGACATAAAGAAGCTGAGGTTAAGGAAGGTCAGTATATGTACTAACTGCGTAAGCACGTATGGCCGCACTAAATTAGCAAGTTAGTGGTTTTTACATTCTTGTATTCCAGGATGCAATGATAATTTTTAACTTTAAAATGGGTGTTTCAGGATGGTTCTAAGGGAGATCTCTGGGTTAGGCCTTCATCCCCCTGTCTCTCATGCCTATCTATCTGCCTAATGCCTTGAGTTTAGAGACTTAGTATATCTAACAGGTTTTCAGAATTGCTAAGGAGCAATAATTGCTTTGCACCTTCCATTCTCCACTTTTTGAATGAGAGCATTTATTATAGTTATGCTATCTTTTTCTCACCATTACATGTTGAGCATTTGGGGATAAGATTAGTTGTATTGTGAGTTCAAAGATTTATGAATTACGAAGAATTGCAATTGAGGAGGTTCTTCTCAACCTGATATTACACCAAGATCTTAGGCCTTGAGCATGATGCCAACCTTGTAGGAGATTTTTAGGGTTCTTAGAGTGATGAGTGTATTTTGTATGTGAAAGTAATATGATTAATTGTGGCAGACTAAGAACTGTTGTAGATTGTAAAAATGACTTCATTTTTCTCTCTCCATATGTGTGTTCCTTTTCAACATGACTTTGTATGTAGCTCCTTGCATCAAAAGGTGGTAATGGAGGCAGGGCATCTAATTCATTTTGATCAATAGAATTAGGTGGAAGTGACATTGAGCCAGTTCCAAACTAAAACCTTGAAAACCTTGACTACTGCCATTCTGTCTTTTGGAAACCTTCCTAGATGACTTGCATAAAAGGTCTATCTAACGTACTGATTGATAAGATATAACATAGATCAGTCACATTCATCATCCCATGCATTAGCCATCGTATTTCAAGATGCAGAAAACTACTGGCATACTGCTAACTACAGACATATGAGGGAACATAGCTGAGACCAGAAGAAAATTTAACTCAATTTTAGACCTACAGAATCATAAACTTTCAAAATGGATATGTTAAGTCACTAAAGTTTGAGGTGGTTTTATGTGTGGCATTGGTAACTAATAGTGACTATGACTGGATGTTTGAAAAACACGCATATTGGGTGTGCTCTCAGGGAAGAACACAGGAATGACTAGAGAAACAGATTTTCCATAACCTCCTGTTTATCCACATGCACAGTTCCTCTGTTACCCACATCTGCCACATGAGTGATACATTGGTAATAATTGACAAACCTACATTGAGACATCATGATCACCCAAAGTTCATAGTTTATATTATGGTTCACTCTTTGTGTTTTATTTTATACTCTATGAGTTTAGAAAGATATATAGACACATATATTCATTATTATAGTAACATACAGAGTATATTTACTGCAATAAAATTCCACTGTGCTCTACCTATTTGTCCCTTCTCCTAAGCCTAACTACAGGCAGATACAGATACCTTTACCATCTCCATAGTTTTACCTTTTTCAGAAGTCATAAAGGTAAAATCATACTGTATATGGCCTTTCTTTAATTTAGAAATAGGCTTTTAAATTTTCTCGATGTCTTCATAACGATATTTTTTTTCCTTTTAATGCTCTCTAGTGTAACATTTTTATTTATTTAAAAATTTTTTATTAAAATACAATCAGCATACCATATTATATTAGTTTCAGGTGTACAACATAGTTATTCAACATTTATAAATAGAAATACAAAATTTCAGTTTACGATAGATAACTCATTTATTTTTAATGCTGAATAATGTTCCGTTGTCTGGATGTACCATAGTTTATGCAACTGTTCACCCACTGAAGGACATCTTGATTGCTTCCAAGTTTTGGCAATTATGAATAAAGCTACACTTGTATGTAGTTTTTGTGTGGACATATGTTTTCAGCTCCTTTGAGTAAATATCAAGGAACAAAATTGCTGAATGATGTGGTTTCGTAAGAACCACTGACTTTCTTTTAAAATAGTTGTACCATTGTGTATTTCAACTAGCAGTGAGTGATACTTCCTATTGTTCCACATCCTCAACAGCTTTAGGTGGTGTCAGTGTTCTGGGATTTTGGCCATTCTAATAGGCGCATAGTGGTCTCATTGTTATTTAAATTTTCATTACTCTGTGGACATATGATGTAGTGCATCTTTTTATATGCTTATTTGCTATCTATATATCTTATTGGAGAAGTGTCTGTTAAGAACTTTAGCCTATTTATTAATTGGGTTTTTTGTTTTCTTACTGTTTCTTATTTAAGATTTTTTTTGTATATTTTAGATAGTCTTTTATAAGATTTTTTTTTTTTATTTTTGCCAATATTTTCTTCTAGACTATGGCTTGTCTTCTCATTCTTTTGACGTTGTCTTTTATACAGCAGAATTTTTTTATTTATGTATTTATTTATTAAATTTTAACAAAGTCCAGTACATCAATTATTTATTTCTTATATAATGCTTTGATGTTTTAGCTAACAAGTCATCACCACACCCAAGATTATCTAGGTTTTCTTTTATGAGACATTGCACCTATGTGCATAATAATAATAATAATAATTATAAAATAAGCTGCTAAATTTTAAAGTAATTTATTTACGCAACAGTAGAAACTGGAACCAAACTGGAGCTGTACTTTCAAAACCAGTACTCTGGCTCTATATTTTGTTCTCTTAACCACTATCTTATGGGATGCAATACCACAAAAACATCAGTATAGATAAATACCTTAGGAGATTATTCAACATTTTGAATATCAGATATGTCAATGCTATCTGAAACAGGAAGGTATTTATGTGTTCAGTTTCCCTGTATGGGTGGCTTACACATGCAGCATTTTATAACCTCATATTCTAAGATGAAATATAGATTTTAGATGCAAAAATATCATTTGTGATTGAGTAGTTTTACTGCATTCACCAATCTTTTTAAAAGACATTTCTGAAAATTAAAAATTTCACATTCAAAGCAAGGATTCTTCATAAACAATTTAATGTAGCCACACAAAATTTTACCAGTAGATAAAGCCCAACAATCATATAGCTTTACCCTTAGACCAAAAACAAACAACAACAACAAAACACTGTTTATAATCAAAGTGAAATTGTATTTACTAAATTGTACTTATTCGTAATACTAGTCTATTTTGAGGAGCATTTTAATAAATAACTCTCTTGCTTCAGAAGATCTGTGAGACATACTGTTTGATTATTAAAGTTTTAGACCGGCCATTAAAATCAGGTAGTAGGAGTCCTCCAACTATTTTTTTCTTTTTCAAAATTACTTGTTTAGTTATTTTGCATTTACATATAGATTTTTAAAAACAAATTGTCAATTTCTACAAAATAGGATTGTGATATTTCGATTACTATCATGTGGAATCTCAGGTCAATCTGAGGGAAATTGACATGCTAACAATATTGAGAGTTCAATTCATAAAAATAGCATTCTAAGTATTTAAAAGTACTCTCAGCAACATTTTATGGTTTTTGTTTTAGAAGTCTAGCTGAATGAAGTCTAAAAATTTGTCTTCAATGATATTGTCAATTGTATTTTTCATTTATTTTCTAAATGTCTGCTGCTAATGTATACAAATTCAATTATTTTTTGTGTATTAACCTTGTATCTTACAAAATTGATTTACTCATTTAAAGACTAATTTTGTAGATTTTTAAGTATTTCTGCATACATAATCATACCACCTAAAATTAACTACAGTTTATCTCTTTTTTTCCCCAATCTGTAAGTCTTTTATTTGTTTTTATTACTTTATTGCAGTTATTAGAACCTCTATTAAAGTAGTGAATAAAAATGATGAGAATAGAAACTCTACTTTGTTGCTAGTCTCTGAGGAAAAGTTTACTATTTCATGATTAAGAAGGATGTTAGTTGTAGGATGTTTTAGATTTCTATAAACTGCATTGATTTTTTTTTCTGATTTCTGTCACTTTAGATTAAATTTCCAGTAAATGAATATGATATAAATGGAATTATATAGCATATACTCTTTTTCTGCCTTTATTCCCTCAACATATGGTGACAAATTCATCTTTGTTGTGATTATCAGTAGTTTATTTTATTTGGTTGTGACATAGTATTTGATTATATGAATATATTACATTTTTTCCCAATATTTTATGGATGTGCATATAAGCTTATTCTAGTTTTGGGATAATAAGAATAAAGCTATTGTAAGCACACTTTTATGTATCATTTTGTAAACATGTTTTCATTTCTTTTCATTTCTCTTGAGTAAACATCTAGAAGAATTGCTAGATCATAGGTATATGTTTAAATTGATTTGAAATTTCTAAAGAGATTTCAAAATTGATTGTACAATTTTTATTCCTACCAGCAATATTTGATAGTTCCAGTTGTTTCACATCCTTTTCAATCTTTGTTGTTAGTGGTTTTTGTTTATTTGTTTATTTTTTAATTTTAGCCATTTTGCTGAGTGTGTATTAGTATCTGATTTTCACTTTAGGTTGCTTTCCCCCCGCAAAATTAATGATACTCATGATCTTTCCATGTGCTTATTAGCCATTTGGGTATCTTTTTGAATTTGTTGGCTCAGTCATTTCCCCATTTTTTACTGGGCTGTTCTTCTTTTTGTTATTGATTTTTAAGCTTTTTAAAATGTATTTTGGATATGATAGCATTCTTATATATGTTGTAAATATTTTGCCCTTTTGCTTTTTGCATGGAGGTATAAAATAAAAATTTTGTATTCAGATGTAATATTAGTATATGTTTCTTAGTCATTGTTGATATTCGCTAGACCACAATACTTTTCCTGTGGCATAAGGCTATCTAGAATGGTTCTTTGGACTTGATTTTATGTGTTTTCACTTTTGTGTAGTTTCTTAGCCTGTGCTCTCTTTGATTTTTATAAAACATTGACTAAAGTGGAAAAAGAAGAATATTAAATATACCAGATTAGAGGAACCATGGGGACCAAAAGTTTGTTACCTCATTACAGGTTGTGGGAGTTGTAACATCAGTAAATTTTATACCAAATGTCATTTTATATTATTTATTCTCTTGGAACTTCTGATTTTTTTTTAAAGGTGAACAATGTTCTCCAATCAAAACAACCACTATAGAGTTTCTTTTTTATTTCTAAATTGTTTCAAATCCAAGTCTTAAATTGATCCCTTAAATTAAGTTGTTTTTATGGTCTGTTTAAAACCACATTTTCTAAAATCTCAGAAGAGTGATAGATTATAAAATCCTTACTAAGAAAAATCAATAAGTCTAAATCTAAGGGTAATAGAACACTCATTTAGTTTATACAACTGGAAAATGTGAGAGTCTACTACATAAAAACATAGTGTTTTTAAAATAAAACCTACTAAATATACAATTTCGGATTTAAAATTATATATCCTTGAACTGAGAAGAAAAACACTTATGGAAGTCCTTTCCTAGGGAGAATTGGTAATAATATTCATTTTACATTCAATTACAAATTAACACAGAGGGCTTTTGATATCACTCAAGATACAGTAAGATCAGTATAATCTATCATCCTACCTGTTAACACTACAACTCTGAACAAAATACAAAAAGCAACTACAGTAAGTCTCTGAAAAGTAAACTAAAACTGGCCAAGGTTGTGGGGAAAAAATTTAGAGAATTGACCCTACAGTGCCATATGAGAAGTAGATATTCAAAGCAGCATAGCAAAAGCTTTCAGAAGAGACTAAGATACTTATCATTGCACAAGTCTCAGACTCACATGAAAGTGGCACAAGGACAGGAGATAACCAAAACAGTTAAAGAAAGGTATTGAAGCAGAAGTTAGAAACAATAGAAACAGATAATAAGATGGAGCTTATTATCTGAACCTTGCTGGGTTGATTGACTGCTAAAACAAAATACCAACATGTTTTAGAGGATTTTAACAACTCATCTAAATAACATAATATTCAAATGTCCAAATGTAATTATAATTTACTCAAAATACAAAGAATGAGAAAAATACGATCAATAGAAAAGATAATTAATAAATACAAATCTATAAATCAATGAAATCTTAGGTCCTGTCCCTTGCACCTAATAAAGGGAGTGCCTTAGGTCCCTGCACCCTTTCTCTCTCTACCCTAGACTTCTCTGTGTATCCCTTGGACATTCTATGTACATTCCAGAACATGTGAGTAATAAAGCTTGTTTTTTCAAAATTCTTTAGTGTTTGTTGCTGACTTGCATCTTGCAGTCATAGAAGAATCACAAGGACTGGTTCAGCCCCAATATTGGCTCTGGTCAAGAAAAAGTCTATGGAGGCTCACCACAAGTGGTATGGGCCCAGGCGAGTGCCTCAGACATTACTAGCTGATAGCATCACTATTGATAGCCTGAGACCAAAATTATACCCACCTTATTAAAATAAGAAATAAAATAGGTGGAATTATTTCTGAAATTACAGGTAAAGAGAATGAATATAAAGGTATACTATAAACAATATGCAAATAAATTAGATAACCTAGATGAAATTGATAGATTTCTTAAAAAATCACACACTACCGACTCAAGAATCAAGAAAACATAGTAAAGCTGAATAGATCCATAACAAGCAGAGATTGAATTAATAATAAAAATTTTTTTTAATTCCCAAATGAAAAGTCCAATATATATGATGGCTCTACTGGTGGATTCTATCAAATATTTAAAGAAAAATTAACTATGATCCCTCACAAACTCTTCTAATGAACTGAATGTGAGGAAACATTTCTTAACTCATTCTATAAAGACAGGTTTACCCTGACATAAACATTAAAGGAAAATATATATATATATATATATATATATATATATATATATATATATATATATATATATATATATTACACTAAATTTTAACGAATAATTACAGGAAATATATATATATATATTTATATATATAACTATATTGAATATAGATGCAAAAAAGTTCTCAAAACATTGCTTTGCAAACAATGATTCTATATCAATTGTCCATGTGGAAAACAATGAAACTTGACTCATACTTGAAATCAAACACAAGAATCAGTTCTACAGAATAGAAGCTAAATATGAAAAATATAATTATAACAGAGGGGGATATCTTCATGAATTTGTGGTAGAAAAAATATGTTCTGCAGTACCAAAAATCGTTACCAAAAAGGCAATGGTTAATAAAATGTACTATATAAAATTAGGTACTCCTGTTCCTCAAAGACACTATTAAGAAGGTAAAAAATAAAGCCACAATATGCAAGAAGATATTTACAACAAAAACTGACAAAGATATTGCATCCAGAATATATAAAAAAAATTAGTAACTGCCTAAATCAATAAGGCCCCATGTGAATTTTGGGGCCATGGACAAAATAAAATAAATAAATGTAGTTCAAATTTTCAAAGACCTTAATTCAACCTGGAGGATGAACAAAACCAACTATTTATCACATCAATTAGAAAATTGTTCATTATTAGTAGAGATTAAGAGTGCAAGAATCTTGTTTCCTCTTGTTTGCCAACATGTAAGTCATCACATTATTTATGCTTTCAACAATTGCTTATTGAGTACCTTCTGTATGCCAACACTGTCCTTGGAATTTGAGAGGCAATGACTAAAAAAGACATTTTTTTCCCCACTAAGGAGCCTACATTCCATAAATACATGTGTGCATACAGACATGCTTAAAATCTTTTTTAAAAAGAATATAAATAAGTTCTATGACAAAAATGAAATACTATATTATTTTAATAATCTCTTCAGCTGGCACTTTTAGATTCCCCTTTTTCTGTCAAGCCACATCTTCCTTCTTGAATCTAATCTCTAATCTAATATATAATCTCACAGGATTCAGCAAATATTGACCCTAACCCTATTCTAAAGGTTAAATCCCCATAAATCTAATCTAATCAAATGATCATTTTAATTCCATTTCTCTTTTCAGCGAATGATATAGGCATAGACTCTGGACATGATTCTGCTCATTAAGGTAGTCACGGAAGTTTACAAGTTTATTCAGAGGCATTAGAGAAACGTTTTTGTTTATCAGTTTGCTTGTTTTCTTGCTTATAAAATGATAAACACAGGAGAGTGCCTCTTTTATTTTTGTGGACATTGTATTTTCATATGATTCTCAGAAGCTGGAAACTTTCTGGAGCGAGAGCTGAGGGTAAAGTCAGTGCATTGAGAGAAGATTGAGAGATAGAAAAAATCAAGGGTGTCAATGATGTTGAACATATGGATTTATCAACTTTGATATACTCTGAAGTCAGAGTTACTTTCTATGAGAAATAATATATTTTCTTTAATGTTATGCTAGTTGAGTTGAGGCTTTACAATATTTTCATCAAGAAGCATCTAGGATAATACACATTCAGATCAAAATTGTAATCAAATATTATTATTTTATTATATAAAGCTAATTTCTCAGGAAGTAAAAAGTTCCTCTGAAAATATAAACTTCTAAATAAATTATTTTTTGTGAAATAAAAGTTATGATGGAGAAAAACAAATATTGAAATAATTTATGAAACAACACAAAATAACAGCATAATTAGGTAAAAATTAAAATGGAAGAAATTAATATGCAAAATAAACCAAAAGTAGTCTCTATAGTTGATTTCAAAATTAAGATATGAGCTAAACAAGAAAAGCACCATTTATGAATGGAGATATAAATATTCAGAATATAGGATTAATGTCACAGGTAGACAATTAAGAAAAAAGTTAGTTCAGAACCTTCTGTATGCCAACACTGTCCTTGGAGCACTTCATATACAACAAGCTAAATCTAGATAGACTAGAGTTAAATTTAAAAAAATGTTATATAAATACTTAGAATAAAATAAAGGTTAATGCTAATAGATATCCGAAATGAATATGTTTATATATAAGGCAGTAAACAACGGGAGCAAAGGAGCTGAAAGGATCAATTTAGACATGTAAAGAATTTCCCCTAGAACTGTGTGTTATATCAACTTCCATGAGTCATTTAGGAGGGATAAATATAGTACAAAAAGCAAGGGCTTTCCTGGAAAGGAAAAATGTCAAACAAAAAGATTAATTAAAAATTACAAAATTGCAATTTTGGAAAAGACAAAAATAGACAAATATCTTTACAGCACATTTAATATAGCAAATATTTTTAACATTGCAAAAAAACACCATACAAATTAATATATACAACATTTTCATTACCCAGAAACTTCCCTCATGCCACCTTTTAGTCAATATATGCCAATTAAGATCCCAGTAACTAAGTTAACAAAGGCTAATGACTGCCAATTAAATTATGGTATTTCAAACAAGAGGGTATTTAAAATACATTAGAAAATCTCATTATAAAAGCTAAGTGGAAATATGTTCATTTTTTATTAATTTTGAGTAAGCAGTATGCATTGAAAACAACTGGAAGATATGTACATATGAAAACACAAGCATATAAAGTTACTATTTGTGTAAGGTTTGTAGGATTGTGGAATATCTTTTTTGTGGTTTTCCAAACTTTCTGACATCATCTTATATTATTGTTATTTTATTAAAATATACATGATTCCTACATATGGCATGTACACATTCAGCAGTACTATGCAATCCATAGTTCCCTATACAAAAATTGAAAGTAGGAACACATTTATACTTATTACATACAAGAATCATTACAGAAACAGGCTAACAATGATTTTTAAATGTCTCTTTTCTTTGAAGGCTAAAAAAATAATAATGTGCTTTAAAATGTTTGATAAAATAATTTCGAAGTTTCCACAATAATTTTCCACTTTTTAATTTATGTAACTTGACACAACTTTGTAAATGAAAATTTCTGATAACTAACTATGAGAAGTTCCCCTGAATCTGTACTCATGCTCGCAGACGTAGAAATTTCACCAAATTACCATATGGATCCTTCTGCTACTACAATGATCTTTTCCAGCTGTCTGTGTTAGGGTAGTTGATGAGAAATTATCTGAATATATGATATAAATCTTTACGTGTACTTTTTAAAAACTATGGCTGAATCTTGGGCTTCAATCTATGAATTCATTACTTCATTCCCACAACAAAAGTGTTCTCTGAATTTTTGAATCAATTTTTGGTCTAACTTAACCCAATGTCTCTGAAATGATAAAATTTGAAAATTTTTATTGGCATATACATGGAAATTTTTGTGATCCGGCTAGTAGAAGTTGAGTTGGAAGACTATTTAATTGAGTTTAATGGGCCATATTTATGAGTTTTTTAAACCACTTCTGTATAAAAACAAATTATCGCTGGTTGTCCTGTTAGAAAATTATTGATGGATATAGACCAATTTTACTTTGTCATGTAAATTTCTATAATCCTATTTATCGCCTAGAGACATGGGCATGTTTTCCCTAATTCTTTTTTTCCAGAAAGGTTAATTGGCCATGTATATATCATGATATTCTAACTTCTTATTAATCATTTTTGAAAGAAATGGAGATTGAATTCTATTGTATTCATACAGATTATTTTTATTTGATATAAGCAGTACATTAGAATAGCATTTCAACATTTCTTCTTAGTGTTCATAATTGTAATGTATTTTAATAGTCTGTCATCTTAAATGAGAAGAATATGGAGGGTTATCATCTTTTTTAAAATTAATATTTTGAAGTCGGAATTATACAATATAAATCTCTAAGATCTGAATTGTTCACTTCAATGAGTAGTTTTGATTACTGTACTTAGGGTTGAAATTAATAGACATTTGGGTTGTTTCCTCCTTGGTGTTATTATGAATAAAGTTTCTATGAACATTTTTTAGCTAGTATTTTGTGGATACAAGTGGTGGTGGTGTTTAGCATTGTTCATTGTCTTGGTAAATACCTAGGAGTGGATATATTGAGTCATAGTATAGATGTATGTTTAATTTTATAAGAAACTGCCAAACGACATTCCAAATAAGTGAACTATTTTATACTCTTGCCATTAAGGGAAGGGTCCCCAACCCCTGGGCCATGGACCAGTACCAGTCCATGGTCTGTTAGGGACCAGGTCACACAGCAGGAAGTGAGCAGCCAGGGAGCTAGGGAAGCTTCATCTGCATTTGCAACTGCTCCCCAGCACTAGCATCAGCACCTCAGTTCCACCTCAGATTATCAGGCATTAGATTCTCATAGGAGCACTGGTCCATTGTACCAAAAAGGTTGGGGACTTTTGCATTAAGGCGTGACAGTTCCAGTTGCTCCAGAACTTACAGATACTTGCTTGTAATACTTTTAATGTTAACAGTTTTAGTGAGTATGTGGTAGTTTTTAATTTTGCATTTTCCCATTGACTAAAGGTATTTAGTATCTTTTAATATGATAATAGTCATCCCAATATCTCATTCTGTGCGATGTCCAAGTCTTTTGTTCCATGCACCAAGAATTTTTACTCTACTATTGTTAGTTGAAGTATTTTATAAATGTCAATTAAATGGGTTGATATTATTGCTTATATCTTCTAAACCCTTACCAAGTCTCAGTCTAAATTTCTCTATCAATTATAAAGAAAAGAATGTTAAAATTTCTAAATATAATTACAATTTTTTTTATTTTGTTAGTTCTGTCAAATTTGAAGCTTTGTTATACAAAGCATATACATATAGGAATTTTACATCTTCTTGATGAATCGAAACTCTTATTGTTATGAAAAGTCCCTATTATTCTGATAATCAGAAAATATATCTTGTCTTAAAGTCTCTTCTTTTGGTTTGAATATGCCACTTCATGTTTTTTCGTATGAGTGTTTTCTTAAAATACTTTTTAATTTTTTTACTTTAATCTATCTATGAGTTTGAAGTTTATCTATTTTAAACAGCAGATGCTCAGGCCTTGCTTTTTTAGCCAATTTTACAGTCTGCCTATTTTTTTGAGAATTTAACCAATTAATATAATTATTGATAATAGTGATTTAAATTTCATCTTCTAAATATTTGTTTTTTAGTTTCCTCATCTGTTGTTTTTATCTTTCTCTTTTACTGTACTTTTTTATATTAAACTGTTCTCTTTTTGGTTTCTTTTTTCTTTTTAACATTTCATTTTCTCTTCATTAATGTTTTTATTTTTATTTAAACATATATCTATGCTTAAAATTTTAATTGTTGTTTTTAGATTATAATATACATTCTCAAGTTATCACAGATACCTGTGAATTCATACAACTTCATGTATAACATAAGAACATTGCAACAGTATACTCCTATTTACCCTTCTTGTTATTTATGCAATATTGTTAATTTGACTCTACATGAGTTCTAGGTTCCATAAGATATTGTTATGTTTTGCTTTACATAGCAATCATTCCTTAAATAAGTTTAAAAATTGTAAAAATATGTCATTTAAACTTACCCATATATTTATCATTTATGATGCTCTCATTCTTTCTTAGATTAAGTTTACACACAGCATTATTTTTTTAGCTTAAAAACTATTTTTAAAACATTTTTTGAAAATGTGATGGTTGCAAATTTACTCACTTTCATTTATGATTCATATATTTTAAAATATTTTATTAGGAATAGGCTTCTAGACTGTTGTTTATCTTTTTTCTTTTAGTATTTATGCATATAATTTTATTATCCTCTGGCTTCTCTTATCTTCTGGGCTAACATTATCTTAAATAATATTTGTTTTTTATTACACATAAAGCAAATCACAGAGCCAGATTAGATTCAAGGGATAGAAAAATAGATTCTTTTATAGGAGATGTTGCAAAATATTGTGCCCATGATTTCTAGTCTAAAAAGTTTATATTCTAGACATGATTATTTACATTTTTCCCACTAACATATATGTTGTCTTTCATCTCCAAAAGTTTAATCACAATTCTACATGAGATCATACTTAGGGTCTAGTATCTTATTATCTAGAACATTTCCAAATATGAATGTGACAGCTCAAGTCCTGTTCAAAATTTGTAGTCTCAGTAAACCTCGTAATTTAGAGAGGCCTATGAACTAAGGAGATCCCCAAACTCCCAAAGCACAAGGGCAATACAGGAACAAGGTATCAGCAAGAGTTACTCTGATTCAATAAAGAAACGAATGAGACCACATAGTAGTCATAGCTCAAGAGCAATTTTGAAATTTGGCCAGACATGTTTCTCTACAGCTCAAGGAATGAGGATAGTCCTTACTTAGTACCCAGTTTTCCACTGTGAGGACTGTCATCTGTATTGTTAGATTGTCCCCTAAGTCATCTGTCCTTTCTTTCCATAAAATATGTTCTGTGTCTGCAGCCAAGAAGATTTATCAGCCTGATTTTTGTCTATAGGTATTTTGTGAATTTTAGTAAAAGGTTTTTATTTGCATGAAATAAATATTTGTTGCACTTTGGGTTGACATTTGGTTGTTTTAATTATATTATTCCAAAATACTTACATACTTGCTAATTTTGCATTTGAGTTTGTGTGTGTGTCTGTTTGTGTGTGTCTGCATGTATTACAGCTATTGCTTTAAAATGATAGCTTTTATTTAAAAAGGAACTTTAAAAATTACTTTAAAATTTCTTAGCATAGCTGTAGATTTTTTTATATCTTATGTAGTTTCCTCAACATTTTGTTCTGGAGGTAATTAAAGTTTTAGGATGATTATATTTTCCCATTAAATTAAATGTTTTATGATTATGAAATGCTCCTCTTTATCTCTACTAGTATCTCTTGTCTTAATTATGGACCTTATATATGGCATCAACAACTCTCTTTTGGTTATAATTTTATTACAAGTCTATTTTCTATTTTTTTTCTCGGAAACATGCACTGTTTGTAGATTTACTGTTTCTCATGAGCAACATCATTTTTTGAAATTAAATTTTCATAATTTTTGATTATAATCACAGTACTATTTTATGTATGTTAAATGTTACTGAATATTTGGGTTTTTCTGACATCTTACTGTTCTCTTCCCACTTATTTCTTCTTTGAACTTCTTTTTTCTCTTTTCTCATTTTTTTAGATAATCTATGTTTTTCTTAATTTAGTTTTCCTTTCACTAGCTCATTAGTATACATGTTTTTGTTATCCATTTAGTGGTTACTCTAATAATTGTGTATGTATACCCAGAGAAAAATATACTTCCTTGCTTTATTTTTTTTGCCACTTCCTAAACAATGCAAAAATGTTTTTCTACTTTATCTTCTTTTCCTCTCACCTGTGAAATCATTGCCGTGTGTTTCAAACCTTCATACTTTTCACCTCGTCATGTTATCATTATTGCTTGACAAAGCTAATTATCACTTCAAGTTATAAGCATGCTCTTTATTTCTGAGTTTCCATGCTTTAATCTGGAATCATTTTCCTTTTACTTGAATAGCTCCTTTCATAATTTTCTTACAGTGCATATCTGTTGATGTTAAATTGTCCCATTTTATTTTTTTATTTTTTTTTTAAATATGCATTAAAATTTTAAACTTTTCTTTGGAGATTGTTTTTGCTGAGTGTAGAATTCTACATTGGCAGCAATCTTCTTTCAGCCTTTAAAGATACCCAAATCAATGTTTTGTCGTTGTTGTTGTTGTTCAGAAGTCAGTTTTCAGGCTTATTGTTGGGCCTTTGCAATGAACATACACACATACACAGATTACTGTGATGAATAGTTTTTGTCATATTTTTTCTGCTTTTTACATATTTTAATAAGTTTTGGAAAATTAATCTACTTGTAATGTATCAAACATTAATGTACCAGCCTTTTTCTCCTGTTATATTGGAACTCCAATTACAAGAATATTCAACTTTTGCACCATTTCCTATATTTCCATAATTCATTATGGAAAGAAGGTGTTATTTATTTTTATCAATTTTCTTTTTGCTTCAATCTGGATAATTTATTCTTACATTTTCCAGTTCACTAATCCTTGTTCCACTGGTTTATTCTACTTCTATTTTTTTTTTGTTTTTTGTATTTTTTTTTAATTCTAGTATTTCCATTTGATTCTTATAAATTCAGTTTCTCTAGCAAAACTTATTAATTTTAAAAGATATATTTTCTTAAAACATTAGCCATAGTTGTTTTAACTTTTTGTCTAATAATTATTTCTACATAGATCTGTTTCTACTATATTTTTTTATGATTTGGCTCAAATGTTTTGGTAAATCTAGTGATTTACTTTTTTATTGAATATAAGGTTTTGTGTCTGATAAATTGTAGATACTTTGGATGAGGTCATCTTCCTTCAGAGAAGATTTAATTTTGGCAGATGGCTGCCAAGGTAAGGGAAGATTGCCTTGAGGTTATTAGTAATTTTTTCTCCACTTGTAGGGCATCTACAGTGACAGGGCATCTTCCATGACCTCAGACATCTCATTGGAAAGCCTGAAGTGTTCACTGGGGCCCTTCCTACTTGTAGAATTTGAGCTCAAATTGTTGTCCTATTGGTACTGTATGAATGCTGAAAATCTATGCTTGATATTATATCTGGTTAGCAAATGCACTCTGCTTACCTTCCCAGAGGCTGCTCCATTTATTTATGTGCAGCATATTATGTGCCTTATGCCTCAAGGAGACATTTATTGCAGATTGTTGGGTTCACCACTCAGTGGCCTTTTTTTCCCCTCTGAGATTCTTGTTTCTAAACTTTTAAGACTCAAACTACTTTTTACTTTCCTCCCAAATCCAGTGAAAATGCAGACAATGTTATGCAGATTGTTTTTTCCTGTTGTGTTTATATCCCTGGGCATAAATCAGCAAATACTCTGAGGGGAAAAAGCTAGAGACATTGGACTTAGGTCAAAGAACTTCCCATATCACCAAGATCTTTGCCCCTTGAATTGTTGAGGGCTAGTTAATGTTTTCAATTTTTTTTTTTTATTTTTCCTAACTTTTATGGATTTTGAGGGGGAGAAATCAGTCTGAAAAAAGTGATGGAGTTCTTTATAGAGAATAGTGCACATGGAATACTAACCAGAAGGGAAACAAATTCTCAGTATCGAATAAATAAAAAAAAATATATTTTTACTACTAGAACTAACAACAAAAATACAAATGTTTTTGTGCTATATTTCCACACATTTTATTGCTACAAAATTCATATTTATTTATTTGTTTGTTTATTTATTTTAATTAATTAACTTTTTTATGGATAACATTGGTCAACGAAATCCAGTAAGTTTCAGGTATACAATTTAACAGTAAGGTTCATATATATTGCATTGTGTGTTCCCCTCCCATAGATAGATTTCTTTCTGTTACCACGTATTTGGCCCCTTTTACTCCATCTATCTCTCTACTTCCCCCTTCCCCCAACCCTCTGGTAACCACTAGTCTATAGTCCATGTCCATGAATCTCTGTTTGTCCTGTCCATTTGTTGCTTTTAGGTTTATATCCCACATGTAAGTGATATCATGTGGTTTTCCACTTTTTCTGTCTCGCTTATTTCACTTAGCATGATTATCTCGAGGTCCATCCATGTACATATTTTAATATATAGCCTCATTATTTATGCTAATCTTATCTACATTTTTGCTGCATAACTAATTAAAAAGAGAGAAGAGGATATATCCATATAGGCCCAGATGCCAAGGAGCTTACACTCTCCACTGTAGTCAATTCACTACCTTATTTATACTCTTCTAAACTGTTCTTTAAAAAATGGTAACTACAGAGATAATTGTATCTTTGTAGTACACTTACAGCTTTTCAAAGGAAACCGGCAGAGATATAACCATCTATTCTTTAAAGAGTCTTAAACCATTGTTTTCATAAATTTTTATTAATTAGATCTATAGAAATTTAATTCAATACTTAATGGACTTTTAGACATCTATAATTGTGTGTGTGTGTGTGTGTGTGTGTGTGTGTGTGTGTATGTAAATGAAATGATTTATATTGGATGGGATTAGAAAGGTCTGGATCTGCATTTCTATGAATTTCTCCAGTTTTCTAAAATATGTCAAGAAAATGCACTAGGTGGACAAAAGAATTATAGAAGCTAATGGTGAGTATATAGATTAAAAAATATATTGCTATATTATTCTTGCCCCTGACCTCACAGACTATTTTGGATGCAGTTTATGGGAGAAAATTACTTCTTACATCTGATATTAGATGCGATAGTTATGGAAATGCTGTCCCTGGATAGCTCCTTTCTCATTCAGTACCGAATTACCATTATAGTAACAGCTGTGTTAGCTAGCCAGTGTTGTTCTTAGAACAAATGGGAGTTAGGCAATCTTTCACTCACTGTCATGCAAGATAAAGTACAATCTCATAACAGTGCTGTAGTTCTACATAAAAGCCAGTGACATAGCAGTGGCTCATCTACTGATGAAGATTTTACTAAAACATAACAAGACATAGTCAAGCTTTACATTTCCGGGTTAGAATGAACGTGAAATAACAATATAATGCAATATTTAAAAATAAATTTAATAGCATGGAAAGGCAAATCTTACTAAACTAGAGGATTTTTAGAAACATTGAAAAATAATTGTTATGTAAAAAATGCTGAGTTAATTACATTAAAATTAGGAATATAGCACAAACATGCATAATGCAAAACCAATTATCTGTGCTCATCAATTTAAAATTGTTGATTACAAACTGGTCAGATATAGTACATAATTATAACTTTCAAGAGATGTTTCCATATTTACCACCTCACTTAGTCTTTGGATAGAAAAACAAAGAGTAATAAAATTTTCTAAACTATAAATATGCTTTATACCAAATTTAAAATCCTAATATGATATTAGCAAATTATCATGAGCCATAAAAATAAATAAGTTCATATATTGGTGTCACCACTGAGGCCAATCAGTATTCAGTGTTGCCCCAACGGTAACAAGGAGAGAGAGGGTTAAAGACTGTGCAGACCTGTAGTTAGCATTTTTCTTTGGTTCTTCCTCGCTGATGCAGCAAAGAATTACAGGTGGGTGAGATTTAATCGTTTTAGTAAAATTATGTTTTAGAAAGACAAAGAATGCCCCAAGGAGGCATATGGAGAAAAACAAAGTATACCCCAAGGAGGCACATGGTCCCAGCGTTGTACCCAACACAAAGTGACCAAAATGGCTACAAAAGGGCAAAAGGGCCACAAAAGGCCACCAAAAAAGAGAGAGAACCGAAAATGGCAAAAAGGGGAGCCCAGAAAGGAAAAAGTGGGGTGGGGAAAGCCCAGGGTCAAAAGGAAGGGGAGAGCCCAGAAGGGCAAAAAAGGACCCAGCATTGGGAATGTCTGTTTTATATTTGGGTTGCGATGGCTCATTCTTAAGGCATTCCTAGGCGATTGGCAAGTGAAATCATTTTGATTAACACCTGATTGACGCTAGGCAATAACTTTGCGTAGAGCGCATATGCTTACCCAGAATTCAGTGTTATAATTAGATTGATGAACTTCCAGACATAGTTATGATACTAAAATGATGGTATAATGAGGCTGAAGTTATGGGCAGTACTTTTTGCACATGCGTTTGTGACCAGATTAGGCCAGCTAAAACTATGATCCTTCTTTCCTTTGTCTCTGGGGATGCAGGAGAGATTCTCTAACTACCAATGAATAGGGTGCTCTTTGGGAGATCTCTAGGCCGGGCCCCTTTTTTTGTTCCCCCTGTCACTCATGTCTGACTAGCTACCTAACATTGATATTTATGTCCAATAAATGAAAAACTTTTAGAAATTTGCAAGATCTCTTTGTTAAGCAGCTAGTGAGACATTGGCAACAAGGGGAACAAAGGAATAGGGGCTTAGCCTAGAGACCACCCAAAGAACACCCTATTCATTGGTAGTTAGAGAATCCCTCTTGCATCCCCAGAGACAGAGGAATGGAGGGTTATAGTCTTTAGCTGGCCTAATCCAGCTACAGATGCCTGCACAGAAGAGTCTACCCTTAAATTGTAATTTGCCTACAATTTAAGCTTCATTATAATACTATGTTTATGCCTGGAACTTCATGAATCTAATTGTAACAGACTGAACTCTGGGTAAACACATGCACACTAGGCAAATTGTCAATCAAAATGACTTCACTTGCCAATCATCTAGGAATGCCTTTGGGACCACCCACTGCAGCTCAAATATAATGCAGACATTCTTACTTCTAAACCTTCCTTTTTTTTAGCCTTTTGTGTTGGTTACAGCGCTGGGACCATATGCCTTCTTGAAATATATTTTATCTTTTTCTATGTGCCTTCTTGGGGCATCCTTTGTCTTTCTAAAATGAACTTTTAATAAGTCTTTTCTAAATCTCAATGACCTGTGATTCTTCACTGTGTCACTTGAGGAAGAACCCCGGGAAAATGCTAACTACACTTCTGCGTCGTTTTTATTCCTCTTCCTCCCCCTTGCCATTGGGGTGACACCGAACTCTGATAGGCCCCAACAGTAACATCTTAAATATTAAGAATTTTAACTTTTGGCTTTGTACATATGTTGCAAATTGCTTTCTAATTTTATTTTGCTTTTTATATTTATTGATTATGATTTTTACTAGTTTGTTTTTAAGGAAACAAATGAACACTTTCTCTTCAAGTATGGCAGAATGATTACCCTGTTTAACAACTCTGCTTAAAACTTGTTTAAATGTAGAGATTAATTTGTAATATTATAAGAATTAATCAGATGACAAAAACTAAGGGAAAATATATATCTGGCCAGACAGAAATACCCTTCATATTTCTCCACTTCTGGTGATTGGCTGTGGTTGCCAAAACCTATGGGAAAAGATTCATAGACAAAGCTCAGGATTTGTCCTAGTAGAAGTTCCAAAGAGTATTCTCAAATAATGCTGAACCACAAAGAACTATAGTTCTTAATATTAAGCTATAAATAAATTTATTTTCCAAGAGATAACAGAATTACCTGTCTAAAAACTTGATACTGAGCTTAAACAGAAATGATTACATGCACAGAACTTATAAAATTTATAAAAATGGCATTTTTATGAGACCTACTTGTTCTATAAATTTATTATAGCTGCAATTGTGTATGTATATTCTGTTAAAAGTATATTTAAATGATATTTTATTCAATACTTTCTCCTAATCTTTTTGCTGTATTCTCTTTAGTTAAAACCCTTTCCCCACTCCAGGGAAAGATTAATATTTGCATTTTCAAGTGTGATTCTAGTTTATTTTTTTATATTTAATTTTTTAAACCACTGAAATACATTTTGATGTTTGGCATAAGAAAAGGGTTGAGCTTTAATTTTACCACAATTTTTTCTTACACCATTACTCTTTGATATGGTATTACAATTATGTGCGTGGGTAAGTTAAAAGAGAATTACCTAGCAAATATTTAGTGATTTCTCTAATGAGTCCTATTCATTTTTGTTGATTTTATTTATGTGTTTGTACTTATGGCTAATTTCATGGCTTTTACCTAGATGTTGGGGGCATTTGGAAAAATATGTATTTTTTAATTTTTATTTTGTAACCTAATGTTATATAGTAAAATATTCTGATAGCTGTCTACATTTTTAAATTTATAGAAGGTACAATAAACACTTTCCCCCATGCCAAGATTTTTAATGATAGACTTATCACATACAGTTTATTTTCATTTGGGCTGTACCTAGCTATATAAAATAAAGGTTAGGTTATTTTCTGATTTTTTCCCCATCATTATTTCTCTCTTCCCTCATGATAGTGTCATGACACATTTTTATGACTTTTTTTGTTAATATATTATTGTTCATCATTGTTCATCATTCAATTTATTTTTGCATATATGGTGTTTATTTGTTGTGTTTTGAGTATTTTGTAGACAAAATGTAACTGGATTTTTTTTTACCCAATTTGTGAATTTTTTTCACTTAAAATTTAAACCACTGTCCTACTGAATAATTGTCATGGTATATAAGCAGCTTGTTTCATTTATTTTCTCCTTTTAATGTTTTATTGTTGTTTCCTTTCATTTCTATGCCTTACAATAAGCAAAATAATACATTATTTTTAAAATGTAAAGGTATCTGCATATCCCCTTCTTTTTGATCTTCTAGCTTAGACTATGCAACATTTTTTTTTTTGTTGTGTAGAACACTGGTCATCTTATTGAGGGAAGCAAAACTAACATGTCATATCTTTAAATGTATTAAAAATTACTGGGAAAAAATATCTTAAATAAAGCTATTCATGATTAAAACCAGATTCTAAATAATTTTAAAGTGTTTGGATGGTGTGGGAGGAACTACAGACTAGTAATGATGTTAGAATTCAAAGAAGAAAGGGCACAACCATGAGAATGGGCTTCCTCTAGGTCAGCTTTATGACGTATATCCTTACCTCAGAAGACAGGGTCAGAGTAGATGCTCTTTTAATAATGCCATTTTGTAGATTCTTATATAAATAGCTTTTTCTTGGGTACATGAGGCCCCTTGAGGGCAGAAAGAACTATCTATTTCCTTGTGTATTATAAAGACTACAATAAGGTTAAAAGGACAATTACATTAATTACATCATAATTAAGTATTAAAATAAAAATATCAGTTAAGAATTTTAATATTCTTTATCATATATTTATTACCATTAACAGGATGCCCTTTAAAATGGCATGGAAATAGCTACTGGCAACATATTTTGACCTTTATTATGTTAGTGGTTCTTTCCTTCAGTAAAGTTATACCCATCTTGATGAGAAATGATATCTTGACATTCTTATAAAAATTCACATATATCATAGCTTAAAATATCAACAGTAACATACTCTCCTTATTAAGAACAGCATATCAAATTTATTATAAAATGATTGACATTAGTAATTGATAAAATTGAAATTGTTTCTTTTAAATGTCTTTGAATGGATGGCTGTGGGGAAGTTTAGAAGAACACAATCATCTGTTACCCTTATAAAAATATAAAAACAGCAAGATCACCTCTGATCTTGAAGGAAAAGATTTCATTTTCAGTCAGTGTCTTGTGAAAGTAATTAAAAGTTCTGTCAGAGCAAATCAATGAAAGCTATATGTAATATCCTGTTTACAGCACCTGCTTCTCTGAGATTTTGCCTTTTTTACATTTGCAGGAAATTGCAAAGTAATAAGTGCAATTTAAAAAGGAAATAACTGATTTGTTTTTATTTTTAAATACCCCCAAAGTAAATTTTACATAGAACAAAAAAATGAGGGGTGTTATTATGGCCAATAGCATAATATGAGTTCAAGCTATATTTATTTTTGTATCCCAATGCCTTTCAAAGTGCCTGGCAGAAAGTTGGAGATTAATAGTTGTCTTCAAAATGATACTGAACTGAAAGTAAGAAAAAAATTAGGCATAATCAGTTAAAATATAGTCATTCTGTGACTAAATTGTTATGATTAATGGAGAACCAGATGGTGTTGTTACAGAACTAAAATTAGTAAAACCTGAGAATTAAGCAGGTTTATCTGTGTGAACTTTCATTCATAATCTCACTTGATTGCTCATTTAAGCCAATTTATTAGAAATTTATACAATAAAATAGAAATAATAATTATGTTATTATGATTGTAGAATATATACATAAGAATAAAAGATGTAGCTTTGAACAGATAACTTACTATTTCCAATAACTATTTTAATTAAAATTTTAAAAATCCACAATTAAATACTTGATGAATAAAGGTTGACTATTTTTATGTGTAACACAGACCTCTCTAATCAATGATTGTTTTTATGTATGACTAAAAGCATTTAAATTCTATTTTGTAGTATATTACCAACAAAACCTGAAACTTCAGATTCAATCTGAAGATATTAACTAGATCCAAGAAAGCTTTTGCTAGTCGATCTACAGTTCATTTTTATATTTCTAATTTATAAAGCCAAAAATAGACAATATATTAAAAATAAAAATGAAAATATGATCAGACAAGTCTCATATTTAGTTACATGTTGATTTACATGGAAACAAACCCTTAGTTTCAGTTGCAAAGCCTGTAATTTCATAATATCTAATTAGTTTCATAAGAATGTGAAGTCAGTATTTTTCTTCTACCAGTAGATTATATATCAATGGAATAGATGTAATATAAGTCACATGTATATTTGAAATGAATATGCATAAATTTCAATATATGATTGTACAAGATTAAGTTTTGGTGATATAACATTATATATATATATATACACACACACACACACACACACACACACACACACACAAGAAGTCTGATACAATTTGAAACTCTATATTTTAAGGAGAATTTTTTAGAACAATTTTAGATTTATAGCAAAATTGAGAAGATACAGGCATTTCTCATATATCATCTGCCTCCACATATGTACAGCCCACCTCACTGTCAAAATCCTGCACCAGTGTGGTATATTTGTTATAATCTATATACCTGTGTTGATATCTCATTATCACACAAATTCCACAATTTACCTTAAGATTTACTCTTGAAATTATATTTAATGGGTACAGAAAATGTATAATACATGTATCTACCATTACAATATCATATAGAATAGTTTCACTGCCCTAAAAATCATCTTTGTTTGCTCATGTATACCTTACTCTCCATTAACCTTTAACAAACTCTATAATTTTTCTGTTTCCCATAATGTTATATAGTTGGAATTATATAATATGTACCCTTTTCAGATTGGTTTATTTCACTTAGTAGTAAGTAAGTCAGATTCCTCCATGTTTTTACATGGCTCAATAACTCAGGTCACACATGCCTCTATTTTAAAAAGAAAATAATATATTTTTATAGTACACATTTAGAGTAACCAAATAATAAGGAAAATATAAGAATAATTTTTAATATGCCATGAATTTTTTAGTTTATATCCTGAACTCTGTGGCACATACGTTTTGAGTATAATGTCATAAGATCTATACTCTCATTTTTTAAAAAATGTGTGGTTGTTTGTTATTAATGTGAATTTTCATAGTATTTTCTTGCTCAATTTTAATAGCCTTCACTTCAGCTACATGAAGCATCTCTACTACAAAATATTGAAATCCCTTTTTCCATAGAAAATCTATTTTCTGTCTTTTTAACTTCCCTCTCACCACTATTCTTTGACTTCTTGGTAACCAAGAATTATTTCCACAATTTCTTTTCCATAACTCTATTGGTTCCATACTACTGTTATTTTCCAACAAGATCCCATAATTTATCACTTCAGCTCTCTTGATACAACTTCCAACCGTCTTGCTTTCCAGGAAATACATCAAGCAAGGACATAATCCTGGATTAATCCACTATTATACCCAGGTTATTCGCCTGGTAGTATAAAACCACTCGTTTACTTACGATTTATATCATTGTAAATTCATATTCTCCTAAATTTTCCAAGTGCTTCAGAATCTTTCTATGTGCTCTAAGTTTGCTTCTTTGGCCATTCTCCTCTGCAGAATATTTGGAGGATTGCCACTTTCCTCAAATTTTCTCTGGTATTTATTTCCTCTCACTCTCAAATTTTCTGATAGGATATATTGTATGATCATCATCATTCATAGAAAAAATATTAAAGGAAGTAATAAATGGAATAAAATCTGAAGTTATCCCTTAGATCCATTGTGTACATTAGTCACGACTATCCTCAAAACTTCTTATACTCGACATTTCACTAATTTTTGATGAAGAAACAATAGTAAATGTGGATTCGTAATGAAAAAAGATATGTTGTAAGTACCGAATTTAATACTTACCAATATTTTAAGTGAAGTAGCTATTGGAAAAGGATTATGGCATTTTTATGATTAGGAATTGTATATTGAACTGATTTATTGCATATGTAATTATTTTCTTTTTTGTGTCATTTACTCTAAAGTTACCTCAGTTCTCCCGAATATGATTATTTCATATGTGTAGAGCAATAAAAACATTTATTCAGACTTAAATATGTTGGCTATTCAAAAATAAATGTTGACTTGATTCTAAAGTCATAGAACACAATAAGGCTCTAAAGAAAAGTACAACTTCAGGTTTTAAAAATATATAGTAGCCTAACGAGAAAAAAGAGAACTAAATCTACACATAAAATGTTGAATTCGAATGTTGACTTATACAATACTAAAACCTTTTTATCTAGAAATGCTGTTGGTTTGAAAATGCTGACGGTTAATAGAAATTTATGGGGATGGTTTTGATGTGTAAGCATTTCGTAAATGTAGTACAAATCACTGTGATTCATTGTGCTATCTATAAAACATTTTGATTTTCTAATCTCATAGGGAAGTAAAATGATGTATAAGGGCGTATAAAATGTTTTAAATGTTCTACAGGCAAAAAGTATTACTATTCAACTTCACCAGATATTCTGCACAGTGGACATTGAATGGAAACTGAAATTTTGAAGGCATCATAATCCCTGGCTGCTTCTTTGTTTGGGGAAAATTGTTTAACATTTTTGTGCTGATCAATAAAATAAGCATAGAACAATGTTATCTGGAGTTCTTTGACTATCTCACAAAAGTGCCATATAAACTATTGTATCTGATTTGAGCTTTAGGAAATCCAAGAATTTGTTTTCTGTCCCTAGTGCAAAATGTTTGAAAATTTAGTGAGCGGGAAATATTCAAAATGCAATAATCTCAATGTACGCACAACAATAATTGTTTTCTTTTAATATACTTTAAATTGCTGCCCTTTGTTATGCAATAGGTTTAAGGACTTTCTTTAGAAAACCTCAACTTCAAATAGTAAAATTGCTAAAAGGTCTGTAAAAGTCATCACACCATTTGTGGAAAAGAGATTTTTCTTTTAACTATAAGATTCTACCATGCTCTCCATCTGCTGATGGAACTTGATTATCAGAATCCAAAGC